>NC_058131.1:636436801-636585031 GCF_016433145.1 Gracilinanus agilis
AGTACCAGATATTAAACTATACTATAAAGCAGCAGTCATCAAAACAACATGGTACTGGCTAAGAGACAGAGAGGAGGATCAATGGAATAGACTTGGGGTAAATGACATCAGCAAGATAGTGTATGATAAACCCAAAGAGCCCAACTTTTGGGACATGAATCCACTATTTGACAAAAACTGCTGGGAAATTTGGAAAACAATATGGGAGAGATTAGGTTTAGATCAACATCTCACACCCCACACCAGGATAAATTCAGAATGGGTGAACGACTTGAATATAAAGAGGGAAACTATAAATAAGTTAAGTGAACACAGAATAGTATACTTGTCAGATCTGTGGGAAAGGAAAGACTTTAAAACCAAGCAAGAGTTAGAGAAAATTATAAAATGTAAATTAAATGGTTTTCATTATATTAAACTAAAAAGCTTTTGTACAAACAAAACCAATGTAGTCAAAATCAGGAGGGAAACAACAAATTGGGAAAAAATCTTTATAACGAAAAACTCTGACAGGGGTCTAATTACTCAAATATACAAGGAGTTAAAGCAATTGTATAAAAAATCAAGCCATTCCCCAATTGATAAATGGGCAAGAGACATGAATAGGCAATTTTCAGGTAAAGAAATCAAAAGTATCAATAAGTACATGAGAAAGTGTTCCAAATCTCTAATAATTAGAGAAATGCAAATCAAAACAACTCTGAGGTATCACCTCACACCTAGCAGAGTGGCTAAAATGAAAGAAGGGGAGAGTAATGAATGCTGGAGGGGATGTGGCAAAATTGGGACATTAATGCATTGCTGGTGGAGTTGTGAACTGATCCAGCCATTCTGGCTGGCAATATGAAATCATGCTCAAAGGGCTATAAAAGAATGCCTGCCCTTTGATCCAGCCATACCATTGCTGGGTGTGTACCCCAAAGAGATCATAGATAAACAGACTTGTACGAAAATATTCATAGCTGTGCTTTTTGTGGTGGCAACAAATTGGAAAAGGAGGGGATGTCCTTCAATTGGGGAATGGCTGAACAAACTGTGGTATATGCGGGTGATGGAATACTATTGTGCTAAAAGGAATAATAAACTGGATGAGTTCCAGGCGAACTGGAGAGACCTCCGGGAACTGATGCAGAGCGAAAGGAGCAGAGCCAGAAGAACTCTATACACAGAGACTGATATACTGTGGTAAAATTGAATGTAATGGACCTCTGTACCAGCAGCAATACAATGACCCAGGACAATTCTGAGGGATTTATGGTAAAGATGCTACCCACATTCAGAGGAAGGACTGCAGGAGAGGAAACATATAAGAAAAACAACTGCTTGAACGTATGGGTCCGGGTGGACATGATTGAGGGTGTAGACTCGAAACTACCACACCAATGCAACCACCAACAATTTGGAAATAGGTCTTGATCAAGGACACATGACAAAACCAGTGGAAATGTGCGTCGGCCATGGGTGGGGGGAGTGCGGGGGGGTGAAGGGGAAAGTAGGAGCATGAATCATGTAACCATGTTAAAAATGATTATTAATAAATGTTAAAAAAAAAAGCTGAAGCAACTCCACAAAAAAAAAAAGAAATATGCATGTACTAACATACATAGTACTCATTAACAAAATATATTGCAACTACTTTGATCTTGTAATATTGGTCAGAAAGATCAATATATTTATCTAGAACTCCCAAGATCTATCAAAGATGTATTTATCATAGGTATATTTATTCTGTGTGTAGGAATGTAAGTTCTTTAGGTCAAAGACTTTCATTCTTGCCTTTGTGTCCCCAGAGCCTTAGAGACTATCATGACTATCATCCAGCATGCATTGGTTTTGGAAAAGCATTAGTCCAAATGAAAAAGAGGGTAAAAGAGGCACAGATATAGGCATGGAGAGAGATGATGGCAATGGGAATAGATGTGTGAGGGGCTTTTGTTTTCTGAGAGGAGCTCAGTGTTCCCAAGAACTGAGATTGTTATTTTAGCCTCCTGACATGATTGAATGGATATATCCCTTTCTTGCTATTTTGCAGACAGCTCTCAGGAAGCAAACTGGAAGTGGAAGCTATTTGTGAATAGATATTGGGAGCACTGAAGACCTAGTTCAAGAGTGCCAATTCTAATTTCAATTCTGCTACTAACTAACCATATGACCTTGGGCAAGTCACTTTCCTATTTGACTCCAGTTTTCTGCAGGAAAGGTGGGGATGGCAGGAGAAAAGTTTATATAACAACAAGAATTCTGATCGATAGGATGGCCAATTACTATTTCAAAGTACTGATGATAAAGCATTTCTACCCCCTTCCTGGCAGAGGTGATGGATTCACAATGCAGAACATACATTTTTTTTTAGGCACGGGCAACATGGGAAATGCATTTTCTGTGATTATGCATATTTGTTGCAAAGGCTTTTCTCCCTTCCCCTTCAGTTTTGGGGATAAGGAAGAGGAAAAACAGGTATAGAATTGCTACAAAACAGAAAGAAGAAAAGAGAAAGAAGGACAAAATGAGTTCCAGACAAGCAAAACATCTGAAAATTTCATGTAGATTTTAAAATTTATTATTTATTTTATTTTTATTACAAAGAAAAGCAATATCAACATAACAGATTCATGTAAATTTTTCTCCTGTGAATATGCCAATACCTATTTCATTTGACGCTTGTTAAGTTAGAACAAAAAGAATTAAAAATAAATAAAATTAAAGACTTTGGTCAGAAAAGGGAGATCTATAAAATACAATACACTTACATTTATTTAAGATTACTTATGGACTACATTATGATGGTAGCTCTGAAAGTGGTTCAGAATTTCTTTCTTTTTCTTTTCTTTTTTTTTTTAAACCCCTATCTTCTGCTTGAAATTGATACTAAGAATTGGTTCCAAGGCAGAAGAGCAGTAAAGACTAGGCAATTAACTAGGGTTAAATGACTTGCCCAGAAGCATACAGCTAGGAACTGTCTGAGACCACATTAGATCCCAGGACCTCCCATCTCCAGGCCTGGTTCTCTATTTACTGAGCCACCAGCTGCCTTTCTTAAGAATTTCCAAAATATTACTATCCTAAAAAAAAAATTTTCCCTAAAAGAACTATACAATTGTTTACAGAGACTTGATTATACAAAGGCCATGTGGGCAATACATTCAGTATAAAACACACTGATAAATGAATTTTTAACCATTGTTATCCTTGGGCAATTTAATATGAATTATTCATCTATAAAAATGAGTAATATTTTATAGGTATATGCCACAGGGAAAAGATTCTATCAGGGTACTAATGTTTAATTGGAAACATGATCTGGACTCAGTGTAGGGCCCTATAGCTATGGGAATATAGAAACATATCAGTGTGCTTATAAAAATAATTTTGGGTAATTTTAATAGTAGAAATAAATGGTGTAATTCAGAAGGTTTATGTAGCAAAATCTTAAGGAAATTAATCTTTCTACTTGTTGAGACAACAGGGCTATAAGTGACTAATAGATAATGTTTGCACAGTTCATGAACTTTGAAGTTAGTTTGATTTTAATTTTTTTAAGGTAAATCTTGGTTAGTTAGGTCCATGAATTAGCATGAAAATTTTTCCTATCACTAATAAGTCTTTTGAGATTGAATTGATAAAATGTTTTATGGCTTACATTGAGCCCCATCAAGCATGTTGCTGTCATTATAGTTTGTCCTTAGGTTCTTTACCCTTTGAGGAAACATATCCATACTTAATCCTCCCAGGAAAGGGAGGCTTTAAAAATAAGTGATATGTTTTTTTTTTTCCCTAATGTCTCTGCTTTGCTTTAGCTATTGCTGGCTGAAGATTCATAACTGTCCATACTCAATTGTCCCTACTGTTTTTGTTAGTCAAAACATACTCTTATAGTGCCTATATTGTACAACACTTATAAATTCTAGATAGTAGTTTTTATATGTCTATGGTCCGTGATTCCCAAAGGGGTGCTACCGCCCCCTGGTGGGGGCTGCAGTGATCCAGGGAAGTGGTGATGGCCACAGGTGCATTTATCTTTCCTATTAATTGCTATTAAAATTAAAAAAAAATAATTTCCCCGGGGGCTAAGTAATATTTTTTTCTGGAAAGGGGGTGGTAGGCTAAAAAAAGTTTGGGAACTTTTTAGTCTAGAGCCATCTAGATAGTCTAGAGCCATCACTGAACTTTCTAGTGTAAAAGGACAATAAAATGGTCAATAGGTGAAATGCATCCATCAACAGGCTATTATTTTTTGGATATAAATTGTCCCATTTAATTTGGAAATATTTACTCTAAATGACCTGATGATTCTTCTGGACAAGATCTATCAAGTCCCTGTTCAAAGTGTATCTGTCTCTGGAGAGTGAAAAATTTAATGAGGCTTCTAAGGAACTATTTTGGAAGGGAAGATGTTCTGAATAAAATGTTCTATAGTTTGTATTAATTTACTACTTTGTAAGCATCTGAGGAACTCAACGCTTATGAAAGGGAACAAATTCTTGGCCTCATCTGCAATTTAGAATCATTGATCTGGAAGTAACCTTAAATACAATCTAATCTAACAGCTTCATTTTACAGATGAAGAAGCAGGATCATAGAAGTAAAACGAAGAAAGTTGTTTTTAAGTTGGTTAGCAACATAACTCTGGTTCAAATTTAAGACTAGAATGCTAGCTGCTTCACTTCCATATCATAATTATATTTCTGAAAAGCATTTTCTTTGAAAATTTAAACTCTGATATAACCAGATTTCCTATAGAAGATAAATTTTCATGAACTGGTCAGAATTTTTCTAAGGCATACAGTTGTTCCATTAGTATGTTTCCACTTGATATGTTTCCTTAGGCATACTTTTTTTTAGTAGCATTGATTGATTGATGGTTTACATTTAATTCTGATCCATCATGCATTTTTTAATTTATTTTTTAAATTTTTAAATATTTTCCCATGTTTACATGATTCATTTTCTTTCCCTCCCCCTGCCCTCCTTCTTCCCAAAGCCGACAAGCAATTCCACTGGGTTATACAAATGTTATCACTTGATACCTATTTCCATATTATTCATTTTTGCTATAGAGCAATTTTCTAAAGCCTAAAGCCTAAATCCCATACCCATATATACATTTGACAAGTGCTGTCATATGTTGTGCTTTTGCATTTCTACTCCCATAGTTCTTTTTCTCAATGTGGATAGCATTCTTTCCCATAATTCTTTTCAGGAGTGCCCTGGCTTGTTGCATTGCTGCTAATAGCAAAATCCACAACCCTGGATTGTTCCACAATGTTTTACTTTCTATGTACAATGTTATGGTTCTGCTCATTTCACTCTGCTTCAGTTCATTGAGGCTCTCCCAGTTCATATGGAAAGCCTCCAGTTCATCATCAATCCTTACAGCACAATAGTATTCCATCACCATCAGGTACCACAATTTATTCAGCCATTCCCCAATCGAGGGACTCCTCTTCGTTTTCCAATTTTTTGCTACCACAAAGAGTGTGGCTATGAATATTTTTGTACAAGTCTTTTTCCTTATTATCTCTTTGGGGGTGTAAACCCAGCAATGGTATTTCTGGATCAAAAGGCAGGTATTCTTTTAAAGCCTTTGGGCATAATTCCAAATTGCCTTCCAGAATGGCTGCATTAATTCACAACTCCAACAGCAATGCATTAGTGTTCTGATTTTGTTAGGCATACTTTTCAACTCATCCCAACTAACCCTTGAGACCCATACTAAACCCTTTAAAGGTTTACACTGTTTAACTTGGCTTTATCATTTAGCACAGTTCCTGGATTAAATATGATGATAGATTGCAGTGGAAGTGACTGAAAAGTGGTGAATGATAGCATTTGATATGCCAGGTTGTACACAATTCTATAGGAAATAGTAATGCTTATCTCAGTGTCAATAACAATAAACTTATTTTTACTTCAAGTAAATTCAGTCAGTTAAATGTCTTTTATTCAAATGGTTCCGAGGAGAAAGCAATATGAAAGTTTCCATATAGAGAGTTTGGAGTCCAGTTGAGGGAGATAAGATTATCATACTTAAAACTGCTGGAGGGATGGGTCAGCTGGGTAGCTCAGTGGATTGAGAGTCAGGCCTAGAGACAGGAGGTCCTAGCCTCAGACACTTCCCAGCTGTGTGACCCTGGGCAAGTCACTTGACCCCCATTGCCCACCCTCACCACTCTTCCGCCTAGTAGCCAATGCACAGAAGTTAAGGGTTTAAAAAAAATTTTTTTAAACTGCTGGAGGGAAAAGAAATTACATATATATATATATATATGGAAATCATGTAATGGGAACTGAAACATAATAAAAAGAGAAGCAAAGAATCACTGGTTAAAATTATTGGGAAGCTTTGTGGAAGAAGTGAGATTTGAATTGGCTCTTGAATGATGGTGAAGGAAAAAAGCAGAGGCACACATGCATTCTATGTAACTATTAACTTTGGCAAAATCTCTGTACATTTTGATAGAAAATTGAGCATTTTCAGTGAAGATTTACCAACTGATGATGGTGTCTTTTTCTTCCTATCTTCCATTCTGTCTCCTTTCAATCTGTCTTATATAAAGGGCAACAAGAATTGTCTTCCCAAATTGTTACTGTGATCACGTCATTCCCTGCCAGTAATCCACAGTAACTGCCCCTTGCCAATCATATCAAGCTAATTCTTCTATGTGACTTAAATCATTTTAATAATTTGAGTAGAGTGGTGCTATCCACCTTTATTTCCCACTACTTCTTGAGTCCTCAATTTAAGGGATATCAAGTTAATCCTTACCTCTCTGTCTATGTTCAGCTAATCGCTCCTTTTCTCTTTTCAGAGTACTTTTCCCTTCTACTCTTCCTTTATTCAATCTTACCCATTAAGTTCTGCCTCCTCCATTAAGCTCTTTCCTACTATTCCAAGCTCTCTTAATTTCTCTCTTCTAAAACTTCGTTCAAGTTAAACATAAAAAAAAAAAGTAGGACTTAATTTATATCCTGGTCTCTAATTGGTTTTTGTGACTAAGGCTTTTCTCAAATGGACTTAAGGTAAGGTTGTTTCCTTTTATATTTTCCAGAGCATCCAACAGTAGATTTTCAACAAATTCAAGGAAACATTTAATAAGTGACTTTGCACAAAAACACCATACAAGACACAGGGAATACAAAGAAAAAAGATATGAGATAGTCTGCCATCAAGGAGGTTACATTGTACTAAAGGTGGGGGGCGGGGGGGGGGCGGAACATAACAGCCAAATTAATCTGAGTTAATACTAATTTGATTTCTGGCTTTATCTAATGGCTATTTTCAATTTGGATAATTGGTCCTTGGATGACTGATGTTTTAAAACCTTGGAAAATATGGACTATCTGATTTTGTAATTTTTCTTGTTTCTTCTACTATCCCTACTAAAAGTAAATTACCTCAGAATCTTGAAGGGTTAGGAAATGGAGACAATCCAAAGTTAGCATTTTGTTAATCAGATTGGCATCAAGAATAATAAAAAAGGAATTTTGGCACTTATGGTAGATATAATTTAATGAACTAATGAAAATACCCAATTTTGAAACACAGCCTGTAGAGGAAGATTTTTGCTGTTTTATAGGTTTCCTAATGCAGGTCAGGATCTAAAATGAAATGGCAGAAAACAGAATTATCTGTATTGTATATGTTTCTGATAAAAGTTTATACAAGATGATGGGAGAGAATTTGTGGATTAGGGGAGACAAAAGCAATAAAAGCAAAAGAATTACATTATTTTGAAAGAGGCACATGATGGAAGGTGTGAAAATTATTTAAGAGGAAGCATGTATAGATAGGTAGTTTATGTCACAGTCAGACACTGAAAACTGTTTATAGTTGAGAAGCACAGTTGCCAAATTCACAAATGTATTTAACTTAGAAGTTTAGAGGTTTATTTTTATCTAGTACCACATTATTCTACCTTTGTTTTTCCTCCTTTTAGTGTGCTATTTTTACTCTTCCTTCTTTCATTACATGACCTATTCATTCCTGAGATCTCTGTTTTTCCTTTTTCTTATTTTAAAATATTTTTTCATATTTTTCCTTTGAAGATATTAAGGTCCCTTTAGAACCTTTTTAATCCTCAAGGGGTATACTCAGTTTTATAGGATATGTGATTCTTGATTGTTCTTTGCATTTAGGAATATTTTATTCCATTATCACTTGTTGTTTATAGTAGAAGCTGTCTTGCTTTGTGTGATCCTGAATGAAGTTCCTTGATATTAGAACGGCTTCTTTCTGGATCCTGCAGCACTTTTTTTCTTTAATGTTGGAATCCTATATGTGACATTTCTGACTTTTATTTTGGGGATTTCTCTTAAGAGATAATTAATGGGTTATTTCTATCTCACCTTTGTTCTCTGGTTCTAATAGATTTGGGGCAGTTTTCATGTATATTTTCTTAAAACATTTTATCTTGTCTTTTTTTTTTTAATATAATTTTTGGGAAGCCCAATGATTTATAAATTATTTCTCCTTGATCCTTTTTCTAGGTCAGTTATTTTTTTATATCCAGCTACCAGCATGTTTTATTTTTTAATCTTTTAACTTTGTACTAATATTCCTCACTGCTTGATGGAGTTATTTATTTCTGTTTGGTCTATTTTAGTTTTGGGGGATTCCATTTCTTGAGTAAAAAATTACTGATTTTTATCTTTCTTTTTCTTCCAATTCTTTCATGTGGAGTTTTAATTTCATTTTTTAGCTATGTCTTAATTCTTTAAGATATTTATGTATCTGGGTAGGTGGGTGGCTCAACAGATAGAGTCAAGCCTGAGATGGGAAGTCCTGGGTTTAAATTTGGTCTCAGACACTTTTTAGCCATATGACCCTGGGCAAATCACTTAACCACAATTGCTTAGCCCTTACCACTCTTCTGATTTGGAACTAATACTTAGCATTGATTCTAAGGCAGAAAGTAATGGCTTAAAAAAAGATATTCATATGTCTCTCTCAATATGCCAGATAGAAAAATGGACATGGAGTCAGAAAAACCTGATTTAAAATCTTGCCTCAGACGCTTAATGGTGTGACTCTAAGCAAGTTATATAACCTCCTTTAGTCCCAGTTTCCTCTTCTGAAACTTGAGGGTAATAATAGCATCCATATCATAGCACTTCTCTGAGGATCAAATAAAATGATATCTGTAAAATGCCCTGTCTAAATGTGAGCTTTACAATAAATTCATTTGTTGTTGTTAGGTACTAAAATCCTTGTGGAAAATTCACTTTCTCCTTTGAGTCTCCACATGTAAGAGTTTTTTGCTCCTTGTTTGGGACTTCCAGATTTGCTCATCTTTGAGACCTCCGGGTCTCAAAACTTATTCATTTTGAAACTAGTTGGTGTTTTCTTTGATTTACTCATTTCTCCAGTTTCAAGTTCCTGTGTTGGGGCTTTGTGCCAGAACCAGGTCCTTCCCTTTCCCACACCCATTGTCAATATTGAGAGGTTTAGGTCTTCAGGACAGAATATTAGGAATCTAGGGGACTCTGGGGCTTGGGCTTTCCTGGTCTGAGCATAGGCATTACATAGATACCCCAGTGCATAGACACTGCCCCTTGTGCTATAGCTTCTAATTACCTAAGACTTTCAAGAATCCCATCCTGAGACTTTTGGCCACTTGATAGTTTCTTAGGCGTTGCCCTTTACTCTTTCTGCCTCTGGACACAGACCCTTGCAGGCTAAATGTAACCCTGATCCAACTCTGGTTGATCTGGGAAGCTACTCTGAAGTGAAGCTTGTTTTTCTGGTGTGCCCTTTTTTTTTTAAATTGTCCTTGAGCTTCTGACTAACATTTCATGCACTTATAAGGTAGAAGCAGTCATTTATTGTAGTTTCTCATTGGATTTTGTGACCATGATTTGATGTGGTATAAACTAGGATTTTGTTGAAGTGGTGTGAGAGGTGTGAGAGTCTGCCTCAAAATGCAGGCAACCATCTTGGCTGGAAGTCATTCATGAGTAGACAAGAAAAAGAGAGACATAAACAGAAAACAGAAAAGGGATCATTTTAATTATGTAAAATTAAAAAGATTTTGAACAAAATCTCTATAGTTAAAATTAGAAGGGCAATGGTTAACTGGAGAAAAATTCCTAACAAAAAAATTTTCTGTTAGAGTCTTTTATTTAAGAATAACAACAGCTAGCATTTCTATAGCACTTACTATGTGGAAGACATTGTGCTAAGCCTTTTATAAATATCTCATTTGATTCTCACAAGAACCTTAAAAGGTAGGTGCTATTATTATCCTCATTTTGCAGTTGAGGAAACTGAGGCAAATAGAGGGTAAGTAACTTAACTAAGGTCTCCATTATGTAGTAAGTTTACAGGGAGCAATCAGAATCCCAATACAAGTGCTGAAGTGGAGGTCAGAGTCCTTCATTATGCAACATCAGATTTCTGGAAGAAGTCTCCCCAAACTTCCTCAATCCACGGCAACTGCCTATCCTCCATGCCCTGAGGCTGGGTCTCTTTTGACCATACTAGAAGCTCAAATGCAGAAGCTGAAGTTTAAATGCTTGGGCAACATAATGAGAAGACAGGACTCTTTGGAAAAGGTCCTGATGTTGGGAAAGATTGAAGACAAAAGGAATAGGGGACAGCTAAGGATGAGAAGAATAGAAAGTGTCATTGAAGTGTCATTGATCCTGAACTTGGATGAACTTGGAAAGATGGTGGAGGACAGAAGAGCCTGGTGAGCTGTGGTCCATGTTACAGCCCTCAGCAGATTCCCAAGTTTTGACCTGGGCATTATCTTCAGCTCCTCAAGCTCTCTAACCCCATATATCCAAATCAAGCCAAGTCTTGCTTGATCTCCATAAGTGCAGCTCTGACCATGCCATGCTCCTGCTCAATAAACTCCAGATACTTCTTGTTTTTCTAGAGAATAAAAAACTCAGGTGAATACCTTTTTTTTAGCCATTACTTTCTGTCTTAGAATCAATACTGTGTATTGTTTCCAAGGCAGAAGAGTGATAAGGGCTGGGGAATGGGGGTTAAGTGACTTGCCCAAGATCACATAGCTAAGAAGTAACTGATGTCAAATTTGAACCTAGGACCTCAGATCTCTAAGCCTAGCTGCACTAGCTTTTAAAGCCTTTCACAATCATATCCTAATCTCTCTTTGCAGCTTCATTGTACGTTACTCTCCCTCATAAATTTTGATATCTAGCCAAACTGACCTCTCTGTTCCTCACTGACACTTCTCTTGGCTCTCTCTGTCCCAGTGCACTGACTGTACTTCCTCTTCATCTCAAGCTCTTCCTTTAAGAGAGAGCTCAAGCATCATTGAGCCTTTCCTGATCTGTTAGCTCCTCTCAAAAGACCTTACATTGAACTGTTTGGCATTGATTATTTATTTATTTATTGTGTATTTGTTTTTCTATATCCTTTTTGTCAACCCTGTTGGAATGTTAGCTTCTGAGTAGAGGTTGTTTAATTTAATATATTTGTGTCCCTGGTGCCTAGAAGAGTGTCTGACAAATACTGGGTATTTAATAATTTGCTTGTTAGGGGCAGTTAGGTGGTTCAGTGGATAGAGAACCAGACTTGGAGATGGAGGTCCTGGGTTCAAATATGACCTGACACTTCCTAGAAGTGTGACCCTGAGTGAATCATTTAACCTCAATTGCCTAGCCTTTACTGCTCTTCTGCCTTGGAATCACTACTTAACATTTATTTTAAGTTAGAAGGTAAGAATTTAAGAAATTGCTTATTGGATTGATTATTGAACAGGGTTTGGGGTATGGACTTGGGGTCAGAAGACCTGAGTTCAGATCCCAACTCTGCTACTTACTAACCATATGACCTTGAACAAGACATTTATTCTTTTGGGTTCTGCTGCCTGATCATTAGTTTGCAGATGAGCGTGTTTAGAGGAACCTCAGTTTTGTGGTCTCTGTAAACTAGTTGCTTGTGGAAGGATTTATCATATTTAAATTTTTTGTTATTATTTTTAATAAAATTTATTTTTTCCAGATTGCATATCAATACAGTTTCTTAATATTTGTTTTCTGATGTTTTCTGATCCATGTTCTTTCTCTCCCTTTCAACCTTCCCCCCAATTCTAAGAAGGCAGGTAATATGATATAAGTTGTAGATATATTATTATATAATACATATTTCCATGTTTGTCATGTGGTGAAGGAAAAGATATATTGCTCACACTAGAGAAAAATTCATGGAGGAATTTGAACTTTCAACCTCGAAATGACACTGAATCACAATAGCTCAAAACCAAAGGGGAACACTAGCTCAACTCAAACCTAAACGGCAATCTTTTGCAAATAATGGACATTTGATTTCCTCTGAAAGATCTGAAGTGAAGGGAAGCTCCTGGTTATCTAATGTTGGACCAAATCAAATAAGACAAAATTGAATAAGGATTAATGGGAAGTCCTATTTTGGTACAAAAATCAATTTCCCAAATGCAAAATGGAGAAGACATCACATGGAGAAGTTTTTCTGAAGAAGATCTTAGGGTTTTAGTGAACTGCAAGATAAATATGACCCAAAAGTGTAATATGGCACCCTACAAAAAATTAATGTGATTTTAGGCTATATTAAAAGGAAAAAGGAGCAGCCATGTGGCACAGTGGATAAAGTGCTGATCCTGGAGTCAGGGAGATTTATCCTGAGTTCAAATTCAGCCTCAGATGCAAGCTGTGCAACCCTAAGTCACTTAACCTTCTTTGTCTCAGTTTCTTCATCTCTAAAGTGAGCTGAAGAAGGAAATGGCAAGCCACTCCAGTATCTTTGCCAAGGAAATCCCCAAGAGGGGGTGAATTGTATGTGACTGAGAATGACTGAACAACAACAAAACAAAAAGGCACAGCATTTAAGATGAGAGAGGTGATGGCCTTTCCCTGTAGTACTCTGATCTTGTGAGACTACATTTAGACAATTATGTTCAATTCTGGGTATCACATTTCGAAGAGGCTATTGATAATCCATGAAACCTCCAAAGGCATTGATCTTGATGTTGGAAAGTCTCAAGCTAATGTCGTATGAAGAAAATTGGACTGTGTAGCTTGGAAAAGAGAAAACTAGGTGTTGGGGAGGGAGAAATCAAAGATATCTGCAAATATTTGAAGGGTCGTCATGTAGAAGAGATATTAGATTCATTTGGCAGAAATAGGAGCAATGTTGCAAAAGCACAAATTTGGGTTTGATGCAGAGAAAGAACTTGCATATGATTAGATATAAGCCAAGGCAGATAGTAGAGTTTTTCTTCATTGGTCTTTGAACAGAGGCTGGAGTGATTATTTGTAGATTTTATTAATACCTTAGCTTCTTTCAAGATTCAGCTAAGGTACCATTTCCTATAACAAATCTTCCCCGATGACCCTGATTGTGAATGTCCTCTTACTCCTCAAATTATCTTATACTTGCCATTTTACATAGTTTATCTGTATCTCAATAGAATATAAGCTCATTGAGGGCTGATATTTTTTTTTCATTTTTTGTCTCTCTAGCAGCTAGTATAATGCTTTGAACACAATCGGTCCTTAAAAATACTTGCTAAATTGAATTAAATTCCGTTGCTTTCATCCCCTTCCCCTGGCTATAATCACAGAATTTCAAATATGGAAGGAAACTCAATGGCTAACTCAATGGTCTCTAACCCATAACTAAGAAGGAATTCCCTCCACAGCATTACTAATAAATGGTAATTGCTCGAAGATTGTCCATGGAGGGTGTAATGAGTATAATGAGACAACGGGGGCCTTGAGCTCGGTAACAGGCTATCAGGAGGGTAGTGCTGGTTGTTAGGACGGAGTGAGCCACCTCAGTTGGGCTTGAAGCTTGTTTATGGAAGTACAAGGATCCAAACCCTGAGAACTGAGTGTCCAGTGAAAGCTCACTGCTAGCCGCGAGGCTCCTTTAAGATATCAGGCAGCCGGCCCCGCCCTGCTGAGGAAACGGCCTCCTATTGGTTAACGGCAGACCTGCAGGAAGTGGATGTAGAACTTCCTGCCCCTCCCCAATGGAGCTTGTTCCAACCCAAACTGCTCAGAATCCCTTCCTGTTGCCTGTTCTCTTAGCCTTTGATGGTAGGGAAATAACCACAGGATTCACTGTTAAGGCTTTGGGATTTATTGGTAACTGGGGAAGGAACAAGGCCTTGGTAAGAGGGCTTGGAAAGACTAAGATTTGTTGATAGGATTATCTGGCTAAAGCGGTTTGAGGTTCTTGGAAGGTCTAGGCTGACCCAAGGGCATGTAGCCCTCAGCCAGAGGGAAGCGGTCTCTGGTTAGGAAATTGAATTGATCTCTTGGCTAATCTTGTAGATGAAGATAAATAATAATATTGTGTTGTTCTAGTTGATTGGGTCCTAAAAATCCCAATTACTCACATTCTCACTCCTGCCACCCTCTTCAATCCCACCACCCGGGACCAAGGGGAGGGTAGATGAGTGGTTAGGACGAGGTCAGGTCAGGGAAGAATCCAGCCTTGGGTTTCCAGGGCTTTTTATACTCTCAGCTCAACTGCCAGCTGGTATCTGCCCAGTGGCTCATGCCCTCTTCAACGTTCCATCCAGGGTAACTGACAGTTTTGCCCTAAGCCAACATGGCAATATTAAAATCCTATATTACAAGGGAGAACCACTTTCTTGAGGCAACACTTTTCACTTTTGGATAACTAATTGTTCAGAAATTATTCCATATACCAAACCTAAATTTGCTTCTTTACCACTTCTACCCACTGGTCTTAGTATACAGGAGGTTATGGTTTACATGCTACTCTGCATTTATTGTAGTAGGAAGTCCTGTGAGTTAAGTAAAGCAAAAAAAATTTTTTTTCTGTTGTACCAAAGGATAACTTGAGGCCCTGAGAATTTATTTTTTTAATATTAATTTAATTTTTTATAACCTTTACATTCCATCTTAGAATCAATACTGCGTATTGCTTCCAAGATAGGAAAGTGGTAATAGCTAGGCAATAGGGGTTAAGTAATTTACTCAGGGTCATACAGCTGGGAAGTATTTGAGGCCAGATTTGAATCTAGGACCTCCCACCTCTAGGCCTTGCTCTCAATCTGCTGAGCCACCTTGTTGCCCCCAAGACTGAGAATTTAAATGATTGGCCCAAGACCACAGTATGTTACAGTTAGGATCTGAACTCAGATCTTTTGGCTCCGAATCTAGTACTCTTTCCGTTATTCTATGTCCACTAAGGTCATAACAGGACAGGTTCAATTCCTTTCCTATATGACAGTGTCTTCAAGAATTGGGAATGCTCTCATATTCTTGTCTACTTTATTATTTCTTCTACAAGGCTAAACATTTCTACTTCTTTCAATTCTTTGAATAGAATGGTTCCTTGGCATCCTATCTCCTCTGTTTCAATTTTTCATTGTCATTCTTAAAAGGTCATGGCCCAACTAAATACCCTACTACAGATGTGGTCCGAGTGAGCCAAAGGACAACAGGTTTATCACCTTTCTCATCCTGGAAATTATAAATTTCAATATAGCCTAAGATTCCCTGACTTTTTAGGTTGTTACCTCATTAAGTCTGTAGTCCGCTGATGTCTCTAGATTTTTTTTCATATAAACTAATCATGCCTCATCTATTTTGTGCTTATTAAGTTGACATTTTGAGTTGAAGCATAAGACTATGTATTTATCCCTATTTCATTTAATTTTTTTGGATTTGGGATCACTGTTCTAGTCTAGCAAAATATTTTGGAATCCTAACATTCACTGTCTTGGCTAATCCTTTTGGTTTTGTGCTATTTGAAAATTTGATAAGCATTCCATTTCTGCCTTCATTCAGGTCAATGATAAGAGTTTAGTGTAAGATCAGAGCAGGCAGCTGGCAGAAAAGGCCCAAGCCTCAAGAGGGGAATGGGTAGAAATGCAGTTAGAACTCTACTCCCCAGCATAGAACTTGTCTACTGATCTAGCTGAAGCAAGGCGGGCCAATGGCTTTCCTGTGTCAGGTGACTCAAACTTCTTTCACAAGCTGGACTAGATATCACAAAGTATATTCCCATAAGAAATTGGTGTTTCCAGTTAATTTATATAGCCCACAGCCAAGGATGATTGATATAATCAAAAGGGCCTTCTCAGCCGATTCCTTGGATTCCCAACTGCCACTGGAGCAGGGTAATGGAGGATGACTGCACATAAGTCAATCTGACCACAGTTGCCTTGATCAAAGGATTCCCACATTAACTGACTTTGTTATATTAATTCTTTAATGACTTGAGGGGCAGAGGGATAATGGAAGTATGAAGGTGAGAGGGAATAAGGAAATTGTCTCTAGTAATCTGTGGTGATAAACAGATGGTTTCTCCCATGCAGGGCGGAAGCCCCCAACAGAAATCTTCTTTCCCTTCTATCACTATAGCTACTCTACTCAACTATATAAAGTAATAAATAAATTCAAGATAGATTGTTGGTAATGTTGATTGAAGGTCTATTATTTCTGAAGATCTGTTTCTGATAACCGCTAATAAGATCTTTCTGTAGCAGTATTGATCAGGATCAGTGAGAGTCAGACTTGACAGGTTGTCATGTAAGGGTATAGTGTTAGACAGCACTAAGCATTTCTAGTCTGAGGATTGCTAGGCCTAAGAAAATAGTTTCCACCACCCTCCTTCCTCCCAGCACCCCAAAACCCAGAGTGAGTGTGCTCATCTTAGGGGTTCCCCCTTTTATACCCTCATTCTAACCGACCTCAACTGCCCTTGCCATGGAAATCTACCCCACTTGGATTCTTGGCCTACATTAGAAAAGCAGGATACCAAAGGTAGTCCTGGGAAACTCCATTGGAAAGCTTTGTCTAAGAAGATTGATTCCTTAATAACTATTCTTTCCATCTGGTTATTGAACCAGGTCCTAATCAACCAAATTGTATCATGATACCACTCTCTAGTTGATCCACAAAGATAATGGGAAAGATTTTATCAGGTTTGACCAAAACAGGTCAAACAGCTCAAAAAAGCAGGAGGTTAGTATGGCTTGACCCCATTTTCACAGTCATATGGCCTCTTAATCAACAACAATTCTCTTTCTAAATGCTCACAATTCATTTCTTTAATAATATGTTCTAGAATTTTTCTAGGAACCAAATTCAGGTTTACCAACCCAATATTTATAGACATTCTCCTTGGAGAAAAGTCTAGATAGCATTTGCTCTTCAGCTCCCCAGAGCTCCAGTCTCTCATAGATTGCTGAGGGCAGCTCAGAAATCGTGCCCCATTCATTGTTCTGCTCTGCTTTGCTACCTGAACTGCACCTTCTCCCTGCTTCCATCTTTCCTGAACTCCTCTGAGCTGCTGCTATTTGCTGGAGTTGTTTTCAGTTCCTAGTGTTTCTGCCTCAAAAGGGAGGATCAAAACTCTTGGGTGACCTTCACCATGCATTCCTATGCCTACACCAAAGACTCAGTTTTCTTTACACTTATATTAAGTTGAAATGTGCTTCTTACAACTTCCATTCATTGATCTTGGTTCTATCTTCTGAGTCCAAGAAGAATAGTATTCCCTCTTCTATTTGAAATATTTACATGTTTAGACACAGAAAGCTCCTCTACTCTATATTCAGTTTCCCAGCTACATACCCTGAGTTCCTTTAACTAGTTCACAGATGTGGTTTTGGGGGAAATTCTAAAGTGTTCTTCAATTTTGAAATTCTATGATTCTAATGAAACATCAGTACTGAGATTGCAAATGGCCTAGGCTAGGGGAAAACACTTTGTGGCTATTCATAATAACAACTGGCATTTATATATAAAGCACTTTAAGATTTGCAAGGTATTTTATAATTTTTTTCTTACAAAAACTCTGGAAGGAAGGTAGTATCATTATTTCCACTTTGCAGAGGAAGAAATTGAGGCAGGGGGAGGTTAAGTGACTTGCCCAAAATTATAAGTATCCAAAGTCAGATTTGAATTTGGATTTTCCTTGATTGAAGTCTAGCACTCTTGGAATTGAGCCACCTTACTGGTGGAATTACTCTTGTGAAAGGTGAAAGTTGATATTTTAACTTTTCTTGACAGAAATTTAGACAGCATTTATTAAAAACCTGCCATATGTTAATTCTGTAGTTGGTGCAAGGGAATACAAATCTACTGCCCTCATAGAGTTTATGATTTATTCAGTAGATAAAATGCAAATGATTTTAGTTTATAATTAGTAGATCAGGTACAAAACAAAATGCTATCTAGTCCCAGAGGGGAAAAATGTTGGGGGAGGGCAGAAAGGGGATGAAGCATGGAAAGATTGATGGAGGAGAAGGTGGTATTTGAGTTGTCCTTGAGAGAGATCAAGAGGAGATTCCAGTCTCTGGAAATAGCATGAACAAATGCAGAGGTGGAAAAGTGTTTCTGGGTTGGTTTTAAGGACAGAGTCTTTCCGTTTGACCAGGGTTTAGAGCCTGTGGAGAGAAGTAACATGAGAGAGCTGGAAAGGTGAATGACAGAAAATGGGCAAGCTTCAGTTGGATACATTTGTTTAGTTGGCCTGTGGTATCTTGAACTTTTTGTCTACTCCAGTGGACCAACTGTGAGCCAACTTATTTGATTAGTGACAGTGGAGAACATGAATCATTTCTGTAGCAGATGTCAGTGAGGGGGATGTCTCTAAATGAGAATCTGAAGTTCTTGCAAACTTGTTCAAGTAGATATGTTGGAACTAAAAGATAGCAGAGCCTCCTGGGTTCTGACTAATTTGAGAAAGACGAATCTGCATTTATGAACAAAGAAGTTGCAGAACTGGTGGGGGTAGAGAGAGAAGGGAGAGAGAAGGATAAAAAAATTTAGGTTTTAACGCAAGGAAGCAAATGGCTGACTTCATAGAGATCCTCGGAAGTCTCTTTATTCTATGTATTAATAAGGATGGTTTGTGGTTTAAGTATTAGAAATGCAAAGAGGAGTATAATAAAGCATTGTCAATAGAACTGATGTTTACCAGCATGGGCAAATCGGTTTCTTCATGTGTCAAATGAGGTCAGTTAGATCTGCCAGACCCTTCTACTTGTTAAGGTTGTTTATAAGATTCAGATGTAGGAAGGGATCCCTAACTAGTCTATCCCATTCATTTTTATGGATGAGGAAACCAAGGACTGTTATATTAAATGACTTTCCCAAGGTTACGCAATCTTGCAAGGAATTACAGGTCATCTGATACCAAATTCATTCAAATGTACACTGCAATCAAACTAATGTACATGAAATGCTTTGTAACTCTGCACTATGAGCTAAATATAATTTATTATGATTCTAATTTCCAAAATGCTTTAACATTGTTCTTGTAAGCATTTTGTACATCGCCATTATAATATTATTTTGCACTGTCTTTTAATAGTCCTACTCCAATGCCTCATCATGGTGTAGGGGTGACTAGGTTTTTCTGGGTTATGGCAGCAATAGAAAAGCTTGAATATGCCCGATCAAGATGGAAAGGCTCCAAGTAGCAGTCTGTTGTTTGGAAAGATTTGGTCACTAGTAGACTGGCCGCACAGGTTGGATTTGAAGATTCAAGTCTTTCTGACTCTAGGTCCAGATCTCTATTCACTGAGCCATCTAGTTGCCTCTCTTCATCTTACTTCCTACAATGTCTTCTTTGATCCACTGACATTGGCTTCCTTCTGTTTCATGAATGAAACAGTCCATCTCTCTGCTCTGGGCATTTTCGCTGGGTTATTTCTCATGCTTGGAATGTTCTCACTCAGCAACTCTGCCTACTGACTTCCCTGCTTTCCTTCAAATTCCAACTAAAATCCCGTCTTTCCCAATCTGACTTAATTTAGTGCTTTCCCTTTGTTAATTATTTCCCATTTATAGCTTGTTTGTACATAGTTCTTGCTTGTTGTCTCCCTTATTAGACTGAGCAGTTTGAGGGCAAGGACTGTCTTTTAACTTCATATCTGTCTGGCAGGTAGAATGTACTTAATAAATGTTTACTGCCCGACTAGCTTGCTATGTTGATCTACAGTGGGCTACATACTTTTTCTATTATTTCCCCATGGCTATAATGACAACAATAGGACACTTTAATTCTTGGAAGGAAAAATATTAAGTCAACATGTATTATTGGTTGTGATTCTAAGACATTCCTAAATGCTTAATTCCCTAATAGGCTCAAGAATATTTTAGAAGACTCTAAACTCTATTTCTTTGTAGGATAAACTGAAAAAACAACTAGCATTTATATAGTGCTTTAAGGTTTTCAAAACACTTTATACATATTATCTCACTGATCCTTATAATGCCATGGAATAAGAGCTGATATTATTATCCCCATTCACAAATGAGAAAACTGAGGTTGAGAGGCATTAATTGACTTGCCTTTGGTCACACAGGAAGCAACTGAGGCTTGCTTTAACTTTAGGTGTTCCTGTTTCCAATTTCAGTACTCTAGCTTCTTGGCTATCCTTTTTTTTTTTTTTTTTTGCACTATTTGGAAAGCTGAGAGATAGTGAAGCATAGCAGATAGAAAACCGGACTTGAAGGCAGAAGACATGGGGTGAAATTCTACCTATGTTGCATACTGGCTGTGTGACCCTGGCCAAATTAATTTATCTCTTTTGTAGTTCAGCTATTTTTAGTCACATCTGACTCAGTGATCAATCCCATTTGGGGTTTTCGTGGCAAATATACTGAAGTGACTTGCTAATTCCTTCTCCAGCTCATTTTACAGATGAAGACACTGAGACAAATAGGGTTACTTGACTTGCCCAGGGTCATGTTGCTAGAAAGTGGGGCCAGCTTTGAATGCAGGAAGATGAGTCTTCCTGACTCCAGTCTTAGCACTCTATGGACTGTACCACCTAGCTGCAATTTGCCTCTACTTGCTACTAACCTTCATTCGGAGTTTTCTCACGCATGGAGTTCACTGTACTAATGAAATCCCTATTCCCCTATTCTGAAATGGAAGAGTAGCAATGTTTCACTTAAGCCTAGATACTAACCTCAAGGTCATGTCACCGAGATTGCCACTGTCTGTTTAGCGCTGGCAATCCACTCCTGACTTCCAGTGTGTGGTGTGGTAAAAAGAGCACTGGACTGAGAGTTTGAGTTGCAGTTCTCCCACTGACTCTTCATGAGACTCATGAGCAAGCCATTCCCCTGATGGGTCTCAGTTTATTGTAAAATGAAAGTGTTTGGATAGATTTCTAAAGTTCCATTTCATTTCTAATGATCTATGATGGGGGTTTGCCAGGAGGTTTTCATTGATTAGTATTAAATTAAAATTTTTGTTTTTTATTCATTTATTTTTCAATTATTGTTTATTTTTCTTAATTGCTTCAAAACAAGGGGGTGGGAGAAACATAAATCCCATTTAACAAATAAACTTAGTGAAACAAAACAAGTTTCCACATTGACAACATCCAAAAATGTCTCATTCTGCATACTAGTCCAGCTCCTCTCTGCCCCATGAGTAGGGAAACATTCTTCATCATTGGTCTTTTGGAATCATGGCTGTTCATATCATTAATCATTGTTCTTAAATCTCAGAATTGTTTATTTTTATGAGATTATTACATAAATTGTTCCCTTGGTTTCATTTAATTTACTCTGTATCAATTCAGAGACATTTTTCCAGAAGTTCTCTGAAACAGACTTTTCATTTTGCATAGTATAACACTACTTTGTTACATTCACACCACAGCGATCTTCATGCTATCTAAATCCTGCTCCTTGAGTCTGGGAATTTTATCCTATAACTTTTGTTGATATACTAAAAAGAAATGTGGGGAAAGTTAACTTTGTAAAACACAAATGTCACTTTTGTTTCCTTGATTGGCCTTTCTGTAAGATTCTAGGCAAAGCATTCATACTGACTGATTACACCAATACACACTACATAACTGATCACACAAGCAGGGCTCAATGCTGTGTATGTGCTTTTAACTGAGAACTGCTGTGAGAACTTTTCTCCTTTAGCTCATTGCTCCATCCTTCTGACCCACTCACGTTCTTCTTTGCAGAGAAAAGTATTTAATTTTTTATGAGCCTGAGTCATGGAGAGAAAAGAACGGGAAGAATTCTAGAAAGGTGAATTGGAACCGTGCTTGCAAAAGTAAAATCCATTTTCAGGTTGCAATAAAAGTGTGGCGCCCCTACTTTTTACCCCTTTGCCTCCTCCCGCCTTACTGGTGCCCTTCCCCCTCTCAACCTCCCATCCCAACCCCCACTCCATTCTCTCAGTGTTCTCCCATAGCATCTCACTCTGATTTAGCCCTGCCAGTCTTCCCTTGCTCAGACCCGCCTGGCATCCCTTCGCCTGGCTCTCCCTTTCTTTCAGTCCCTCCTCTTCCTTCCACCTCCTCCCCCTCCCCCGCCTGCGGGCGCCGGGCGGTCCTCAGCTGAGCCAAGAATCTGGCCGGCCCCCTGGCCAACGGCGCTTTAGGCTTCAGCCTCTGGTGCCCTTCCCAAATCCTAATCGTCACCGCCCACAGAAGCCAATGAGCTCGGGCCGGCTCACGCAGATATACACACGAGATTCTTCCCCCCTTCTCTTTTCAGTCGGTTTAAAAAGCAAACGCTGTCCCGATTTGGAGCGATTTGGAATCTTGTCCTCTCCACGACTAGTCTTCCTTTCCTTTCCTCTTCTCGGGCGCGCTTGGTGCAAACAACTCAGCTCTCTGCAGCGGCCTCTCTTCTCTCTTCTGCTTTTGGAGACTAGGGAACCGCTAAATTCCCGAAGCCTCGCCTCCCAGCCTGCCCCAAACCCCGGGGCGCCTCTCAGATACCCGTTCTGTGCCCTGGACCAGCCGCTTCTCCTCGCCACATCTCGTTATCTGCAGCGCATCGCATCTTCCCCCTTCGGGCTGACCATGCCTGTCCGCGGTTTAGGGGCTGCGCTGTTGCCCTTGCTCCTGCTGCTGCAGCTCACTCCCGTGCCAGGCGCCGCCCAGCTCTCCAGGAGCCGCTACGAGGCTAGCCCCGTGGGCTGCCCTGAGCGCTGCGACCGCGCGCGCTGCGCCCCGCCGCCTGAAGACTGTGAGGGCGGCAACGTTCCGGACGCTTGCGGCTGCTGCCAGGTGTGCGGCGCCAAGGAGGGAGAGGCGTGCGGTGGGGGCGCTGGAGGCGAGAACCCTTGCGGCGAGGGGCTCCAGTGCGTGGTGCCCTTCGGGGTAGCAGCTTCGGCCACAGTAAGGAGGCGCGCCCAGGCCGGGCTGTGCGTCTGTGCCAGTAGCGAGCCGGTGTGCGGCAGCGACGCCAAGACTTATGGAAACCTGTGCCAGCTGAAGGCAGCGAGCCGGCGTTCCGAGAAACTCGGACAGCCTCCAGTCATCGTCATCCAACGCGGCGCCTGTGGCCAAGGTGAGCGCACGTCGGCTGGTGAGGAAGTGGGTGTATGTGTGTGGAGACTTGCCTTCTTGTTGCCCTCTGAAGTGGTAACTTAGATGTGTGGTTGCTTACCTCTGGTGTGTGTGAGTCCCCTGCTGTGACGTTAATGACCCTTTTATAGAACCATAGCCTTTGGGGCACTTATTAGGATTTAGGTATGTAGCTCAGTTTTCTGACTTTAAAAATAAGGAAACTGAGGCTCACAATATGACTTGGTATAAAGGTACCATAAATAGCAAGTTAGATTCAAACTCTGGTTCTCTAACTCCAAATCCAAGGTTCTTTCTACTCCTTTATTATTAACAATTTACATTTGCATAGCACTTTACAGTTTTCCAAGGCCATTCGAATCTATTATCTAATCTGACAAAAACTTTGGGAGGGGGTATGCCAGAAATTGAATTTATATTTTTCAGATGAGATTCAGAATTCATGTGACTTGTTCAGATTTACAATTAAGTGGTAAAGCCAATACTAGGATCCAAATATTTACTCCTGACTCCCACTGTGATGCTCTTCATCACACTGTCTCTTTTTTTAATGGGAGCAGAAGTGTTAACTTTTGAAATGGTGCCTTGGCAGGCTATGCCAGCATCTGTGGCATCAGCTTGGTAAGGGATAATGAGGAATGAAATGTCAATGGGGCAGGCTCATGGAGGAATGTGGAGGCTAAAAGAACAATTATAATTCCCATGGTTTCATTCAAAATGCTTCTCTCCATAGGTGAATTCATTTTTAAGGGGACACCAATTTAATGGTTGTGATAGATTCACAGTATTACCAGTGGTGCACTTGGCTGTTTTTAGTGTCCAAAAAAGAAAAGGAAAAATAAACTACCCATTTAGATAAGGAATTCCGGAATAGCCGATGTATAGAGAATTACTTGGGGAGAAGGGATGGATTTAACTCCTTGTTTTCAAAGTAATTTGAAACAGAAAACTTGGAGAAGAGACATGTTTTTTTTTTTTTTTTTTTAAACAAGGGGGTAGGAAAGGAATTTGAGAAGAGAAAGAGTTTATATTTCCAGGTGGGTTGTTAACATGAAGTGTTTCTTATAGGTTGGTGGTGGAAGGTGTAAGGAATCCTCATGGAAAAAAATCATAAGCAACATAGAGCTGGTGAGCCCTCCTCTGAAACCAGATGTTTCTAAATGAATAAAAGCTGCCAGTTTGAATACAATTTGGCAAAGACCTTTCTGCCATCACCCAGAGCCAGATTTTCTTGTACCAACAGTTAAGAAAGGGGGAGAGGGAAAGGAAATAAAAAGGAAGAGGATTTTATCCAAATTTTCTTTTTAGGAACATAGATACTTAAATATTATGACAAACCTGAGAAATCATCTTGGGAATGTCTTTTTTTTGGACCTATTTAATCACTTTATAAATAAGTATAAACTAATTCCTTCCCTCAGGGAGCTTACTGTCAGAGAGATAAGATGGATTCATGAAAGATAACCAATCAACCTAGGTGGTAAACTGTGTGATTAAAAAAAAAAAAAGACTGTGTGGTAACAGAAATTAAATACAAAAGGAGTTTAGGTGATGGAGAGAGAGCTGTGGGTGGATTACAGTTAAAAGGATGCTGGATTTCGAATCTGAAGACTAGGATTTAATTATTAGCTTCAAGCCTCAGTTTCTTAATATGTAATAATAAATATTTATCTAGTGCTTTAAAACTTGATATTTTAAGTCTCTTCTAGCATTACAAATCTGTTTTAGGGGGAGATTTTAGTTGAACTAAAAAGGAAGAGAAAAAGGAAGGACTTTCCAGAGGAGGGGAATAGTATAGAAAAAGGACTGTAAATGGGAAAGCACAAGAGATGTTTGTACACTAGAAACAGGGAGCAGACTAGTTTGGCTGAGCAGAAAGCAGTGGGTAGACCAGATCTGAATCTGGAAAGGTCTGCAGAGTTTGAATTGGGGATGGCTTTGAATTCCTGCCCAAGTAAAGATATTGGATCTGATCCTGGAGGCAGTGGGGTTATCAAAGATTCTTGAGCTGGGGAGTGACAGAATGAAAGTGATGTTTAGGATTAATCTGGCAAAGTACTTAGCAGCAGGGATAGGGGTGGGTGGGGCTTGGTGGGACCTGTGACCAGACTGAAGGAAATTGTAATAGTCTGAGTGTGAGGCAACAGTTTTTAAAAATATATTTTTAGAGAGCAAGCCAACTCTTACTGTTTGTATTTTAACTGCTCCAAGGCCTTAAAAGTCTCAAGGTAGCAACAGCAGTCAAGCTATTTCTAATTTATCCTCAGCTGGGAGTATTCACTTAACAAGCTTTGGAATTCATAAAGTTATTAACACTTGGAAAGTAGAAAGTGGCCACTTGGTTACCTAATTATCTTAAACAAGCACTGGTGACCTTGTCTGTCTGCAGCTTGGGAAAAGAGCTATTAACAAAGAGGCTGGAGAAGTGAGAAAGAATCAAAAGGACCTGGAAGCCCCAAGTAGTTGCTGTCTAGACTGTAAGTTCCCCAAAGGCATGGACATGCTTTCTGTCTTGTATAGGCAGGCAGGCATATCCTGTTAATTGGCAAGGTAAAGAGGAGACTATCACTTCTCCTGGAGCAATGTGATAAATGCATAGTCAAGGCTCCCATTCCAGCTGGGACTGGTTATCAAGTAGTAATTAGAGGTATTATTGGGAAGTAATATTGATCAGGACAATAACAACAACGACTAGCATTCATGTAGTGTTTTAAGGCTGCCGAAACCACTTGACATACATTTTGGCATTTGTTTGATCCTCCCAACATCCCTGGGTTCCTGCAGTTTGTTGGAGGTAGAATTTAAACTCGGTTGTCCAGAACTTCAATCTCACTCTTCCCACTGTAGAACTGCTGCCTCTTCTATCTTCTGCAGGGCCAGGGTTGGTATGTTTTCTTAGTCATTTAACAGAGGCAGCAAGATGATATTGGTGGAAAGGAGATGAGACTTAGAGTCAGAGGGCTGAAGTTTTATTCTCAGCCCTGCTGTGTATTCACCTTGTAATTCAGGGGGTAGCTCACCTAACCTTTCCTAGCATTTTTCTTATCAATTACAGTGGGGAAATAAAAATCCCTTGGCTATCTTCCTCATAGGGTTGTGAGGACCAAGTGAGATCTAGAATATCAAGGATGATGTCACCACAAAATGCCATATTAATGTTAGCTATTATTATGTAATTCCTAAATTTCAGTAATTCAGGGATATTTTTTATTTTATTGATTTCTGTACTCTGGGTCTTTTTTTTTTTTTAATTAAACCCTTACCTTCCATCTTGTAGTCAATACTGTGTATTGGCTACTACGAAATGGGGGTCAAGTGACTTGCCCAGGTTCACACAGCTGGGAAGTGTCTGAGGCCAGATTTGAACCTAGGACCTCCTGTCTCTAGGCCTGGCTCTCAATCCACTGAGCTACCCAGCTGCCCCTCTCTGTCTTCTTGTTGTTCAGTTGTGTCTGGCTTTTCCTGACCCCATTTGGGGTTTCTTGGTAAAAGATACTGGAATAGTTTGTCATTTCCTTCTCTTGCTCATTTTACAGATGAGAAAACTGAGGCCAGCAGGGTTAAGTTACTTGCCCAGGGCCACATAGCTAGAAAGTGTCTGAGGCCACTTCTGAACCTAGTACCTCCTGTTTCTAGGCCTGGCTCTCTATCTACTGAGCCATCTAGCTGCCTCCCTGCCACCAATCCTGCTTACTGCTAGTGCCTCCCCTATAATTCCCAATTTATTGTCTATATCTTGTTGTAGGTAGTTGTTGGCATGTTGTCTCCCCCATTAGACTTCGAGTTCCTTGAGAGCAGGGACTATCTTTTGCCTTCCTTTATGTCCCCAGCACTTAGCACAGTGCCTGGCACATAGTTGGCATTTAATAAATGCTAATTGACTTAGCTGAACTTAGCTAATTTGTCTCCCTAGCTTGGTAAGACTTGTGAGAACTTGTTCCCTGCTGGCATTGCCTTCAGGAACGTTCAGGGTCACCTCCTTTCCACAAAGAGGCATCACAGGAGGGCTTGAGTGAAAGATCATTGCTATTATTCTTAAATGTTTATTGAATGAGTCTGTTCTCCTGGTTATAGAAGATGGGGAGGCAGCATTTTGTAAAACCAAGAGAATTTCTACCCACTTCTAAGAGCAGCATGCATACAGAAATGCCTTCTTCATGCCAGGCACTGTGCTCAGTGCTAGGGATATAAAGAAAAATCAAAAAGAAAGAAGAAAAAGTAAATGATAAACACAGTGCTAGCTCTTGATGATCAAAATGAAGCTTGTCTTTCTTGCATTCTTTTCTGCTTTATTCTTGAAGAGAGAGTATATAAAAGGCCACCCTGAATTTTTCCTAGAGTATATTCCCCTAAAAGGACTCAAAGAGAAGGGAGGAAAGAAGGGAATTATGAATCTAAATATGAGAGATAATGGGGTGAAAAAGAAGAGAAAAAAAGAAGAAAAGAAGAGAAAAGAAGAAAGGATGAGGAGGGTCTGAGATACCTGAACTGTACTGGAACCTCCCAGGACACATGGTGAGCAATGGCAAGAGTGTTTCAGAGGAAAGGATTCTGTTTAGTCTCTAGGTATGTAATCCATTGGCAAGAGCAGTGATATGGTTAGTATTTGGTGAAAAGTAGAAGCATTGACCTTTGGGAGAATACATTGTCCTCATCTATACACCTTAATGGATCTTCTTTTCAGTTGCTCTCACTCCGTATTAGAGTTTTATAAATTAGTAATGGGCTTGAAAAAATATCCAGTGACATCTACTTTGTTGCTTTCGAAATAGCTACACCAATGCTCAAAATAACCATGTATTCAGTAAGCAATTATAAGGCATCATGAGCTAATTGTGGTCAGAAGCAGCAGGAGAGCCAGGAATTGTGGGCCAGTTTTTGATTTCTTTTCAGATTTATGTGATCCTAGACACCTCTGGGCTTCAAATTTGGTAAGTAAATTTTCCATGAGTTTATATTTCAAATGAATAAATAACGTTGATGCCCCTGTTTAGTTGTTTATTTTTTTTAACATGACATGTTACTGGTGGTGTTTAGGATTTCTTCGAGGACAGATGCTGAGTGAAGAATAGGTTGTACAATATAACTTTCAATATGATAGAAATAATGTATACCTAATGCTTTACTTCTGAAAAAATCTCAATGAGGTACAGATGAAGAATCAGAGATTAGGTGACTCTCCCAGAATTGCATATATCATGTAAATTACGAGGACCAGAGCCAAAATTTGAACTCTACTCATGGTCTACTAATTATATCCAATATTCGGTCCATTATACCATGATTCTTCTGTGGTAAGGATTGAATTAAATTAATTTTTTCTCTTCCCAAATTCAGACAACTAGGTGGCACAGTGGATAGAGTATCAGGCCTGGAGTCTGGAAGACCTGAGTTTAAAACAAACCTCAAACACTTATTAGCTTTGTGACTTTAAGCAATTCACTTAACCCTCTTTGCCTCAGTTTCCTCATCTGTCAAATAGGCTGGAGAAGGAAATGGCAAACCACTTCAGTATCTTTGCCAAGAAACTCCAAAAAAGTTGGACATGACTGAACAACAACAAATTCAAATTATATATAATATAATAAAATATAAATGTACATATTTTATATGCATAATATTATTATATATAATATATACCATATGTTATAAATACCATCTTATATAAATTACGTATTTATATGTTTTAGAAAGAGGCATGATTGTGACTTAATCTATAAAGACTGAGCCTTCATATCAGGAAGCCACATAGTAGGTGTATAACCATGGGCAAGTCAACCTTTCTGTGCTAAGACAAAAACTTGCAGAGATTTCAACAGTCATTGGAAAGAGGGAGTTTTCTAGTTCAGGAGTGCTTTATACTAATGAAATCACAAGTCCAGCCCTGATCTGAGCGGGTATGACTCATTTTCTGCCTTATTATGTTTTAAAAGATTCTCTGCTGGCAAGGTAATTTTTTGATTGAAGGCTCCCTTAAATTCCATGAGTTATGGTGACCATATTTTCCAAAACAAAAATCTGGACACATGGTCTGATTAGAGGATGTTCTACTTGCAAAGCCTCATTAAAAAGTATTGTATATTTTCTTGGCACTGGGAGGGACTCTAAGAAATTTGCGTATTTGGGATTATTGTAAACATGGGGAAAAGAATGCTGTAGCAGAGAGAACATTGGAATTGAAGTTAGGAGACATGAGTTCTAAATTTGTTTCTGCCACTTTCTAGGCTACATGGTTTTGGACAAGTCATTTCAAGAAGATGAGCTGTCACAGTTTACTTAGCTATGAAATGGATTTAGATGGATTAAACATTACCTATAGCTTATTCCTTCTGTAATGCAATATGATTTGAAGAGTCTGGATTCTAATTAAACAGAGAAGGAGGATGAATGAAAGGGAGATCTCCTTTGAGCAATGAATTATGCTCTCTTTCTGACCCAGAAACTATTTTGCCCAGTGACCCAGTTTCTCCAAAACCTTCTTTGCAGCTCCCTTTCTTGGTAATTAGTAATATGTGGATTACTTCTCCCTATAGGAGTTGCTGGGATGGTACTGAAGTCTGAAAGATGAGGGCTTAAGAAATACTGGAGATAATTGACATTTTTTTCTCAAAGAATGGCCCCCTCCTCCCTTGGCCCTCCTTAAAGACAGACAGCTTTGGGATTTTCAAATCTATCCTATGGATTTAGTAAAGACAGATGACTAAAGTAGCCTTTGGCAATCTTGTCAATTTAAGGTACCTTTAATTAGTTATAGAACACAGTTGTTTGTTTTTTTTAAGAAAGAAAAATAATCCCTTATCTCAGGGTACCAAACCTGGGATTTGAAAATCTTTTTCCTTCCTTTGTTCTTTTTTCTTTCCTTCATTCTCTCCTTCTTTCCCTTTCTTTGTTTCTTCAGCTTTAATTCTCTTTATAAGTTAATCTCTTTGTTTTAGTTCTATATAAATGTGCACAGGAAATTCTAGAACTTAATTCCTTTTACATTGAATAACAGGTTTACTCAAAGGTAGAGAAGATGGAGAATAGAAAAAGTTGGGAACTGTTACCCTATGGTCTAGAGGAGAACACAGAAATCAACATGAAATCAAAATCATGATTCCCTAGTGGTCTTAGATTTACTGTTGGAATCTCTGGTAGTTTCCAAATTTAATAATCAGTAATTCAACCAGCATTTATTAATCACCTACTCTCATGCTAGGTAACATGGTAGGTTCTGGGAAGACAAATGCAAAAAGTGAAATAATCTCTCCTCTGAAGGATTAATAATAACACTAATAATTGCTAGCATTTCTATAGTGCTTTAACATTTGTAAAGCACTTTACAAATATGATCTCATTTGATCCTCACAATGATTCTCTGAAGTGGGTGTCATTATTATCCCCATTTTGTAGATAAGATAATTGAGGCCAAGGTCACATGGATAGTATGTGTCAGAGGCAGGATTTTACCTCAGACTTTTCTGATTTGTTATACTACCTGACTGTCTATGATGAAGCTACATTCTAACCATAACTAATCAGCAAGTCTTGATCAGGCACGATTTTGGACATCATTTTCCAACCTTGGGGAACCCTTTCTGCTTGTTGTGTGACAAGGTTCTTCAGAGAGAACAGTGATCTGCTTATGATACACTCCCTTTTCAATTTTGTTATGGGAGGAGGTTTGATGTGGGCTTCATTTTTCCAGTATCCTCCAAGAACTGAGTCATCTTTGTTCCATGTAAATTGGAGAGCTTTCGGTAGGCTGCCAGTATCTTAAATGGCTAATCAATTCTCAGTGGGGGAGGGGAGGTGATGCTTACAGAAATTTCTGCCAATTTTGATCCAACTAGAAAATGACTGCCATCTGGAGACTACAGGAGAAGGCAGTAACATTCACTATTTCTTGGCAGAAAGGGAACCCTGAAGAGAAGATCCTTATTGGGTCACATCTCCCCACTAGTAAATTCCCCTTGGCAAAGTGTGGCAGTAACATGACCATTATAGGTGGAACTCTATCGAGACACCTACCAAGAAGTGAATGTGAATCAAAAGGTTAAATGATTAATTTTTTCTTGTTACTGGCATATCTTTGTGTCCTAGGATTTTTTTTCTTGACAGCACAAGGTTTAACAGTTCTTGATAGCTCTTTAAAAAAACCCCCAAACACCTTTATCTTCTGTCTTGGAAAGGACTAGGCAGTTGGGGTTAAGTGATTTGCCCAGGGTCACACAGCTAAGAAGTGTCTGAGATCACATTTGAACCCAGGACCTCCCATCTCCAGGCCTGGCTCTCTATCCACTGAGTAACCTTGCTGCCTCCTTGAGAGCTCTTTACTTTGTCAATTTTTCCTTAAGTTGTCTCTCTCATAGATGGTCAACCGAATAAAAGTAGGACTAGAATTAACCTAGGTCATCAAAAAAAGAGACATAATCAATCCCGTTTCTCAAAAAAAGTTAATAATTCATTGATTCATAATTCAAGTTCATAACATCTACCAAGTAGAGTGTTGTAGGAATTAAAGTGCCAGGAGATCTGGGATCCCGTTTTATCCTGGATGACTTTGAGGAAGTCATTTTGGGTAGAATGAGAGGTTTGGACAAGGTAATCTCTAAGGTCCCTTCTCAGTGCTAAAGATCTGTGATCCAATGAAAAGTCCTTTCATTTGACAATAATCTCTTGGTTGAGAATAAGGAGGGCCAAAACCACAAACTTGTAAGCAAAAGGAAGAACATCAGAGACATCATTTGGGAAGTTCCAACCTCAAAGTCCCTGAAGCTGTTTGCCTAGTGAGGGCTATGATTTTCCATGCTGCCTTTAAAAAGGAAAAAAGAAAAGAAAAGAAAAGAAAAGAAAAAATAGCTGAAGTGGCTTTTAAAAATTCCTTGACCTGAAAGACTCTTAAAAAGCTATCAGTCTATGGGCTAACTCTGCCTCCCCCTCCTCAAAAAAAGTTCTAAGCACAAAAAAATGTCAGTGAACCATAATTACAGTGTTATGCTGGAGAAGAATAATCAGCACAAGAATTATAATGAATATAATAAAATGAGTGAATCAGGGCAGAAATGTTTCAAGTTTTTTTTTATAACCTCATCAGTCTTTATTTGGGACAGAATGACCAACCTCTTAAGCCACTGAAAGCCATGATGACCAATAAGAAAGCAGTCTTAAACTGGAGTAACTACTATAGGATAAAAGTCACTCTTTACTCAGTTATTAAATCATCTTCTCCAGCTTACAAGTCTTTCCAGTTAGTGGTTTTTTTTTTTTTACTTTGGAAAGACGAAATATAATATGATGATCCATAGAAGGAAAAAGGCAAATCTAACTGAATTACGCTTTGGGAGCATGGTAGGGTTCGAACAGAATCAGAGAATATTTGAGCTGGAAGTCTTAAGATCATTTACTTCCACTGCTTCTTTTTATATTTGGGGAAATTGAGTTCCAGAGAAGGTGACTTGCCCTTGGTCACACAGAACTAGTCAATGCATAGAGCCAGGGTAAGAACTTATGTCCGATGGCTCCCTGTCTCCCCTGAATGGCTGTTACCCCAATGCAGGCATAAGCTTGTTCAGGATGAATATTCACTAAATTTGATGGAAGAATATAGTGCAATAGTATTGTCATTTTCCTTTTTATTTTCTTTTATCATGTTAACCTGAGAATGGTTTTCCATCAGGTTCCCTGAAAGGTATTTTTGAACTCTTATATTGCTATGATTTTTCTCTTAAATAATTGATTCTTACAAGGAAGTAAATGAATGTAGCATTAAAAATGAGACCATTTTGGAGAAATGGGAATTATGCATCAGAGAGATAAAAATAACTACTCTTACAATTTGTTAAATCACAGAATGTTAGAGATGAATGAGACCTTCAACACTTTCTAAAGCAATCTAGTTTACATATTTGGAAATTAATGCCCAGAAAGGGGAAGCAACTTGCCTATGACCATACTAGGTGTAACCTTGTATGACTCTAGGCAAGTCACTTAAACTGTGTTTGCCTCAGTTTCCTCAACTATAAAATGAGGTTAAAACTGGCACCTAACTTACAGGGTCATTGTGAAGATCAAATGATAATATTTATAAAGCACATAGCACAGTGCCTGGAACATAGTTGTTCCTGTTCTTGTTGAGTCATGTCTGACTCTTTGTGACTTCATGGCTCAAAGCTATCCCTGCAGTTTTCTTGGCAGGGATACTGGAATGGTTTGCCATTTTCTTCTCCAGTGGATTCTTTTGATGAGCAATCAGAGATTATGTGACTTGCCCAGAGTCAAATAGCTAGGATGTGTCTTGGGCTGGATTTGAACTCAAGTCTTCCAGTCTCCAGGCCAAGTGCTCTTAATCATTGAGCTATAGCTGCCTCTTGGCACATAGTAGGTGCTGTATAAATGCTTAGTCCCTTCTTTTCCCTGTAGTGGAAGAGCAGGAACAGGAACCCATTCCTTCTGACCCCTATTAGACTAAGAAGATTGCTTCCACTGCACCACCCTGGTTTTAATTGTTTTTGAGCTGATTACTTGAGCCAGAAATTACTTCTGCATCTTCCTGCCTTTTGCTAACTTCCCGATTCATTTCCCTGCCCTCCCCCCCACCTCATCGTCTTCTTTTCTAAATCTTTTTCTTTGCCCCAAGAATGTCTTATCTGTCAAACTATTCTCCTTCTACCTGTAACTCTGGTTCCTCACCATTCCTCAGCTGCACTCTGACTCCTGGCTTTATCTTTGATTACCTTGGTGACCTTTAGCAACTTCCTTTAGACTTATGGCCTCAAGTTCCTCATTTGTAATATTCATGGTTTGAATCAGACCAAGGTTCTAAATATTTTGGGGTCTTGGATCCCTTTGTGTCTGGGGAATCCTTGTCAGTATAGTTTTTAAATGCATATAACAAAATATGTAGGATTAAAAAGGACACCAATAAAATTGAAATAAAGACATAATTTATTACTCATGAAAGTTCCTGGACCCTTGCAACCTATTCACAGATCCTCAAGTTAAGAACTTTTGGATTAGCCAGCTCAGAAGCCTATGATCCTTCTTTGGACGTGTAAGGCTTCAGTGTTAGGCCTTGGTATTTCTAACATCACCCTGTTTGCATTCTTTCCCTTCCTCTTTTCACAACACCCTGCTCTCCCTAGTTTCTTCCCTTTCACTTGATCCAGGATCCTTATTCCTTCCCCAGAGTTACTGATCCTTACTTTATCCAATCCCCTTAGGCAATTGATGTGTCTGGAGTTTCAGGCATCTTGCTCTGGGCCACTTTGCTTAAGGAAAGAGAATTCCAGAGGGAGGCTGAATGATTTTGGCAGAGCAGCCTAACAAGGAGTAGCCAGAGCAGGAAGACTGCTTAGCTGAGAAATCTGGGAAGGTCAGGAACTGAGCCAGATGCTTATCAAGGGGAAAGTTGATAGTGTTTTTGTGAACTGAGCTTTCAGCTGTTTCCCTGAAGATAATAATAGATACATCATGTTTGGCTTTGGTGGAGATTTTTGAAAAGAACTCGTATAGGTAAACTTGATGTGAAAACTTTAAAAAAACATTAACTATGTCAAAAAAGACATTAAAAAGCAGCAATCCTTTTCCATCACTTTCCATCACCTTAATGAGGAAAATGATATTGAAGGAGAGCCTGAGTCCTGAATTTCATTCTTCTCTTGGCTCTGATTCTGTCCAAGTCTGTGTGACTTTGGATAACTGTCTTCCTATCTCTTAATTTCAGTTTTTTCCTCGGTGACATGGGGATAATGGCACCTACTCTCCTGACCTCACAGGGTCAAATATAGAGTCTCTTTGCAAGCACTTTTGAAACCACAGACTGACCATTTGAAGTTAAGTTCTACAATAATATGACTTGTTTTTAAGTATAGAGCGCGGGTGAGTGGCAAGACCCAGGGCTCCATAGTTTACATCAGTTTGTCAAATGGGGGTGATGCAGGCCAGATGGCATAGAAGCAAAAAGTCATGGTGGTATCCCATCTGACAGGAACAAATGGAATGGGTCACTCCATTCTCATCTAAGCCTTGGGAGTGGTCAAATAGCCTAAATGGGTTCTGGGTCACTAAGGAAAGGAATGAGAGAAAAGCATTCCCTTTTTGTCTATGAAAGATAAGGGGGCTGAAGAATAGAACCAAGCTGTGACTCCAGTACCAGTAACTGGTCTATAGAGATTTGTCATCTGTCTGCCCAAGTTGCAGCTAATTAGTATCGATTCTGAGTTTTATTCCCTGTCTGTCCAGTCAAACTTTTTAGGTCTTCTTTCCCTCAGTTTATTTCATTTGCCTTTTGTTCTTTGTATAAGGTTTGGGCAGAGTCTCTGAATGAAGTATATTCTCTTATTTCATCAAATAAATAATATAGAAATTTGTAATTCAGTTCTACAATCTGGCACGTGGTACATTTCTCCGGTGAAGCTCACTGAGTTGTCTGTGAGGCATGACCAGAAAGAGCCCACAGTACTGGAAATAGAGACCACTTTTCTCTCTTTTCTTCCCCATTTAAGCTATTATACAGGAATTAAAACAAACAAACAAACAAAAACAAATAAAAAACTTATTGTTAATTCCTTTTTGACCAAAGTGGGCCAGAAATAGGACTAGAACAGAATGGCCATCTTTACTTTAATTTTAAAGGTCTGTGGTCTAAAGGCCTCTGGCTAAGAGAGGTTTTTCTTCAGAGATGTGTATTAAGTGCCTCTAACATTCAAGACTGAGCCTTGTCCTGAAAAGTATCTTCCCCTCTTCATCCTTTACATCCTTGGATTTGTGGCCCATGTCACAAGGAGAGAAGGGCTCTTTTAGGGCTTGGCCCACATCTTTGGAATTTTCCAGCTCATGTCCTACTTGGAACATTGCAGGATGGTCCAGGGGCCCACATTTTGGCCATCGTCTCCCCACTCCACCACTCGCATCCAATTACCACAGAATTTGCAGTTGCAGCACTGATTAGGATGGGGGTTGGTTTCCTGGTATGTGTGAGCCTTGCTTCTGTTTTCCGTTTTTTCCCTGCCCTAAACTGTTTTGGGGCCAGACATTTTGACCAGTTTCCTTGGAATTTACATTATGAGGCAGACAGAATACAGTCACTCTATCTGAAAGTGAGGCAGAATGAATTTTGTAGGCAGCGTCCATTGGCTCGTTATTTCTGTAGCACAGTAGACAATCCTCCCCCAGAGCAGTAGTTTTTGCACAGAGGACAATACTATCCTCACTTCACACCTCATTATTTCTAGTGACAAATTTAAATCTATTTCTTCTTTGAGTTCTAAACTCTGTTTCCTGAGATATGACCCACAGGGAGAGGGTGGTCAAAGCTCATTGGAGGAGGAGTTCTAGGCTAAACAACAGGTTCTATGTGCATCTGAGCATTCATGTCTTCCCAAATAGCTCATTTTAAATGCAACTTTCCTGGTTCATCATCCTCTCCTCCCCCTTCCCCCATCTGATCTGGCCTTTTCTCCTTTGGCTTCTCACAATAATTCTTGTATCTAAGCACGAAATCCCACAAAACAGGCTTTTCTTTTTAGTAAACATCATCTTTGCTCTCACTGAATATGTCCCATTGCCTCTCTCTACCAGCTGCACAGTTATCTTATAAAAGGGGCCAGTGTCAGGTTTAAGTTAGCATTCTAACCGCTGTTCCTGTTGTTCATGTGTACCCTAACTTCCCCATAGCCAACTAACCTCTGCTCTCCTGGTTTGTATCCAGGAGGTCTATTTGTCCCTTCATATAACCCCAACTCTTTTTTTCATTCCCGATTTCTCTTCCCTTCTCCTTTTCGTTTTCTCCAATTCACTTTTATTTTCTTCATTCCTTTTTACTCTCTATAGCTCAAGCCTGAGTCACATAGTGACCAGACAGGCATTTCTTGGACCTGTTAGGGCTAAGAAGATTCCTGAACCTGGGAGACATTTTGGTTTAGTAGGCAGTGGAATGAGCTTTGAATCAGGAAATCTGAGTCCACCTTGTAAGTTGCTAATAAATGCCCCAGGGACATATGCTTGATCCTGTAATGTTTAAAATTTTTATTATTGAATTGGTTAAAGGCATGTAGCACATGCTTATAAAACTTGCAGATGGACAAAGCTAAGAGGGATAACCATGCTTTGGGTATTAAGCAACTAATAAATGTTTATGTTGAATGAACTAGCTGGTGGGAACCTTGAGGAAGTACTATCATTCAGAGCTTAATTTTTCTGTAAATGAAAACAGGTTGAATTAGGTGATTCAAGGTCCTGAGAATTACAGAATGGTAAAACTGAGAGGAGCCAGAGAAATCAACTGGTTGATTTCTCACATTTCACATTTCACAGTTGAGAAACCTAAAGGTCAGGCAAGTAAAGCAATTTGTTCAAGGTCAAAAAGCCAGGAAGTAGCAGAGTTGGGACAAGAATCCTTTTTTGGACCTCCCAAATCCAGTACTTCCTGGACTTTTTTTTTTTTTTTTTTTTTTTACTGTGCCACTTTGTTTAGTGAATCTCTGTTCAATGAATGAATTGAGGAAAAAGATGGCCTGCTTCCTGTTCATGGTGTAATGGAAAGAACAGTAGACATGGAGTCCAAAGTCCTGGGAGTTCTGGTCTCAAACTTGCCACTTGCTGTATGACTTTCCAAAAACCACTTTAGCATGATAAACCTTGGGCTTATTATCAGCATAGTAGGATTAATAATACATGCACTGCATTACCTCTGTCTTACAAAGCCATTATGAAGATAAATCAGATAGTATATTCAGACATATTTGTAATACTTGGCAACTGTAAAACCATGAACTTGAATTAGATTCCTGCTTGAGTTCTAGAATATACTGTTGAAAGGGATAATTAATGGATATCTAGAAAAGGAAGTAGTAATCACAAAAAAGTCAGCATCAAGCATCAGCTGGTCACACCAAGCCAATCTCCTTTCCTTTTTCTATAGATAAGCTAGGGAAAGTTGTAGAATTTATCTAGATCTTAGCAAAACACTTGACAAGTTTTTCATGCTCTTCAAGATAGAGACTAGGTCAGGGATCCTAAACCTGGAGGTCTGGGTGTTTTTTTAAAAATAAATTTCGATAACTATTGTAATATGATTAGATTTCCTCGTATTTTATTTCATACATTTAAAAACATTATTAGCAAGTCCACAGAGTCTTTAGACTTAATCAGATTGCCAGGAAGGGCCATGAAACCCAAATGAGGTTAAGATCTGCCCTGGGAACATATTTGTTGGATCCTGTAATGCTTAAATTTTTTATTATTAAATTGGTTATAGACATGTGTCACATGTTTATAAAACTTGCAGATGACACAAAGCTAGAAAGGATCACCATGTGTTGGGGGATGCATTCATGAATTCCCAAAGATCTAAACAACCTAAAGCGTTGAGTCAAATACAATATAATGAAATTCAACAAGGATAAATGTGAAGTATTACACACAAAGTATGGAAGGCATGGCAAGAGAAGAATTATTCTGAATAAGATATGAAGGAGATTAATGGACTTCAAGTTGTATATGTCAGTGGTATGATATGACAGCCAAAAATATAATGAAATTGGGATCCATTGAGGGAGGTGTAGTATCCAGGACTAGGAAGGTGATAGTCTTGCTGCACTCTTGCCCTTAACAGACCACATCTGACATATTATTTTTGGTTTTGGGTGCCATATTTTAAGAAATACATTCATAAATGGGAAAATTTCTAGAGATGAACAACCAAGATTGCAAAGTGTCTTGAGGTTGCAGTGAAGAAGGTCTGCTGAAGAAACTAGATATATTTAACCTGGAGGATAGAAGATTTAAAGGGACATGATACCTGTTTTCAATTATTTGAAGAGCTATCATATGGGAAGAAGTAGATGGAGGAAGTTTTTGGCTCCATATAAAGAAAAGTCCTTTGGAGCTCTTGAATGGGCTGCCATAGGAAGTAGGTCAGTCTCCTCTTGCTGGAGGTCTTAATAGAAAGGCAGAAAAGCAGGGAGAGAAGATATGGGAAGAGAAGATTCTTGTTTAGGTATGAGTTGAACTAGCTGGATGGTCTCTGACTTATCTTCTAACTCTTGGAGTCTCTGATTAATAATAATAATGATAACTAGCATTTACATTGCACTTTATATATTTAACTCATCTGATCCTACATTAATCCTGTTTGGTAGATGCTTTTACTGTTTCTATTTTACAAATTAAGAAAATGAGGTACAGAGATTTAATTTACTTGCCCAGATTCATATGACCATTAAATGTCTAAGGTAGGGTTCAGACTCAGATCTTTCTGATTTTAAGCCCCTGTTCTATCCTCTGTGCAACTTTTTATGTTTGGGATGTACATTCCTTCTTTACTCTCACTTATCTACCTGTTTGAATCTACTCATCCTTCAAAGTGAGCTCAAGTATTTTCCCTTCTGTGAAATCTGCCTTGAGTCTCCAAGATGGAAATAATTTACTTTACTCTCCTTAAATATTTATTTTTCTTTCTAGACATGGGACACAGCTTGTACAAAGGGAATAGGAAAGGAGATATGGCATTGGATATATGTAATTAATTTTTATCAATTACATGTAATAAATTTCCACATTAATTTTCTGAAGTTACATGAACCAAATTATCTCCCTTCCTTCTCTCTCCCTTCTCAGAGCTGTCAAGCAATTCAATCTGGGTTATGCATGTATTATCATGGCAATGTATACGTGTATCAACAAGGAAACCACTTTGACTTTAATGCATAATACAGGGCAAGAAGAATGCATAATCAGCCTGAAAATAGATTGGGTGGAGAAGAGTTTGTCTTAAAGGCATAGGAGGGAGCTACTGCATCTCTATGTACAGAATGGATTGGAGAGGGGAGACTCTAGCAGCAAGGAGACCAGTTAGGAGGCTCTTGTGATATTACTGGTGAGCGATTATAAGATTGTATGAGAAGAGAAGGAGGATGGCCATGAGTTTTTTAGGAGATAGAATTTACAAGACCTGGAAACTGATGGGATATGGTGGATGTGAGTAAATGTGAAAGATTGAGGATGATTATTTTTCTTATTATCTTGGGTGATCTAATGAATGATAGCTGACCTGAACAGAAATAAAAAAGTCTGAAAGAGGATGGGTATAAGGAGAAAGATAATTGAATTTGGTTTTGGACATGTTGTAATTGAGATGCTAATGAGATACCTAGTTCAGTTGAAAAGGGAAAACTGGATAGAGATCAGGAGACAGATGATGGCTGGATTCATAAATTTGGGATTTAGTTGATGGGTATTTTTTGGGCTGCTACTCTATGCCAGGCCTGGGGATACAAAGACAATAGTGAAACAATCTGTGCCCTCAAGGAGCTTACATTTTAGTAGAGGAGAAAATTTATCATTGAATCCATGGATTTCACAGAGAATGTAGAGAACCTGGGACAGGGCCCTTTGATATACACACAGACCAGTTGAGAAATAGATGATGATCCTGCAAAACAAGTTGAGAATTGGTCAGAGAGGTAGATGAGACCCAGGATGATAGAACAATGTCATGAAATGTCAGGGAAGATAGTATCTGAGAGGGAGGTTACTGGCATCAGCCTTTATGGAGAGATCAAGGATGAGGAATAAAAAAAAAAAACCCAGTAGATTTAGTGACAAAGAAATCACTGGTGGCCTTGGAGAAGACAATTTTAATAAAGTGGAGTGGACATAAGCCCAAATGGAATGGGAGAAGAGAAATGAGTGGGAGGTGGTAAAGTAGAGTCAAGGAGCATAGCCAGATTTTTTTTTTTTTTTCAGTTTGGCTGTGAAAGGAAAGAGATATAGGACAATTGCCAGAGGGGATATTAAGGTCAAGGGAAAATGTTTTTCTTCATTTTTTCTCTTTTTTAAAAAAGACTGGGGAGATCTAGACATGTTTAGGAATCAGGAAAGAATTCAGTGGATAAAATAAGATTGAAAATAGGGTTCCAATAGGGAAAGGGGACCTAGGGTTGAGCTCAAGTTACTGCCTTACATTAATATGAGAGATTGAATTGTTCAGGGTAAAATTTCCTTTAAATGCTTGCAACACTTAGGGATTAAGTAGGGCACCCTAAATTTCCTTGATGGATCCATTTGACACATAGAGTAATCCAAATGGATATCCAGACTGCGCTTTCACTAGGACAAGCAGGATACTTTAGAAAGAAATCAAAGGGAGGCCTCAAAACAGTGTGGGATTCCAAAAGAGAATGAAAAACTATAGATGATTGCTTGTGACTTTTAGATGCAGGGGTTCTTATTTATTTGTCAGAGATGGCCTTTTGCAGCTTGGAGAAGCCTATAGACTCCTCAGAATGATGTTTTTAAGTGTATAAAATAAAATACATAGGCTACAAAGGGAAAATGTCCATAAGGACAAACTATCTAGACTTACCAGAAAAAAGTTTGTCATTTCTTATAACTCAATAATATTCTATTTCATTCATGCACCATCATTTATTTATCCATTCCCCAATTAAGAGGCAACTACTGTAGTTCTCATTTTGCCACAGAAAAGTGCTGCTAAAACTACTTTGGTTCACAAGGAGACCTTCCTTTTATCTTTGACCTTGAAGAGGTTCTATCAGGGATCTCTCTTTGGGTAGGGAAGGGAATACACATTTATATAGCACCTACTATGTGCCAGGCACTGTGCTAATTACTTTTACAAATATTATCTTATTTGATCCTCATAACAACCCTGTGAGGAAGGTGCTATTACTAACATCTCCTATTTTAGAGTTGAGGAAACTGAGGCAAATAGAGATTATGTGCCTTCCTAGGGACACAGAGCTCCTGTTTGAGATCAGATTCAGTCAGGACTTCTTGACTTAGCACTCTCTCTATTCATTGGGCCTGGGAAGCCTCTTTTTTCAGTCCCTGGAAGTTGCTGTTGAAATGCAAATGTGTATGATGTAGCTAATAAAGGGATATTGTAAAGAAATAGTATAAGGATAGAGCTTGGCATAGTGGAAAGTACTGGAATTCCAGACTTGGGTGGTACTGATACTGAAACTATCCAGCACTGTAACCAATTAATCAATAAATACTTATTAAGTGCCTACTATGCACCAGGTACTGTGCTAAGTTCTGGAGATACAAAAAGAGGCAAAATATAGTCGCTCAAATATAGTCGCCTCAAAATATAGTCGCCTCAAAATATAGTCGCCTCAAAAAGCTTATAATTTAATGAATTGGAAAACCATTTTACTTTGGAGTCTCCCTCTCTACATCTGTAAAATAAAGGATTAGACTAGATTTATACTAAGGACTTTATCAATTCTAAAATCCTATTATGGATTAGATCTTAAAAATCTATTTAGCTAGTCCAGATCTAGGGTAGATGGTGGAGTGGTACAAAGATCTTGATCAGGAAGAAAGCGCTACAATAATAAAAAAGAAGAGGCAGAGGAGCAGAACTGGAAGAGTGACATGGTAGATCCAAGATGGCGATTCAAAAGTACATGGGTGCAAATCTCCCAAGATCAAAGTCTGTGCTCCAAAGTCTGGGAAGAAGAGATGGTAGGAGTCAGGATTTCATAGAGTTTGTGCCAGGGAAACCAGGTGAGTTGGTGAGGGAACAGGCTATGATGTCAGAGTGGTTTGGATCAGAAGCCCAAAAAGTGGATTTAGGACCTAAACAGGAAAGAACCTTAAGGACTCTCTGAGAGTGGTGACAGGTAGCAACTGACTATTTAGTACTTTTAAACTCAGGCCATCTTCTGTAGCAAAAGCAGTATGACTTAGAGCTTTGAACCTCAGGTAAGAATATGACAGTAGATCTACTCTTCACTTCCTATTGCTAGCAACCTAGATTCCTCCACATCACAATAAAGTTCAGCTGGGGAGCAAAAGCTGCCTACTGGGGTTAGATTACAATAAGTAATATACACATTATTGTATATTACAAAAAACTAAATTTTATATTAAAAATACTACAAAAAGAAGTCAGCAGGAGTGGGAAAAGGCTGACAAAACAGATTTTGACAAAAATTTCCCCTGAATGATTGAGGAATTAGAAAATATCCTTGGGTTGAATAATTAAGAGATAATTGGCAATCTACTTTGCAAAGGTGCTGAAGTGAATAAAAGGAGATGATGGGGACATAAGGATTGGAGATAGCTTTTTTCAAGGAGTCCAGCTATAAAAGGGAGATCAGGTTGGGATGTGGGTAGGGTCATGTGAGTGTTTTAAAGAGTGCTAAGAAGGAGGCAAGCTTGTAGGGAGCACAGAAGGAGTAAATAGAGAGAGGTGGAAGATCATAGAGGGAGAGGAGGGTTATGGGATTGATATGCCTAAACAGATAGGACAGAATGTATCAGGGAGAAGGATGAAGGACAATTATGTCCCCCTTTCCTGACTTCCTTCCCCTCTTCCAATTCTTTATTTCATTCTGTAATACTTGAAAAGTCTTGGTATTTTATCAGTGTGAGGACTTTCTGCACACTCTAGCAGATCATCTTCATGTGTTGCCTTGGCCAGAAATCATCTTCATGTGGAATCTGACCTTTTGCAGAAGTGCTCCAATTTTTAGGCCACCTTTCTTGTTTTGGAATAAAGGTGCTGTATAAGTGTGTGTGTGTGTGTGTGTGTGTTTTATTTTTCCAGAAATACAAATTAAATTCCTGATTACCACACTACTGATTGCTGCTCCTTTATGTGCGGAATGCTTTGGGTCTTAACATAAGTCAATTTGGAAGTAAACAAAATTACTTCTCATAAAACTCCAGGCTTGTCCCCAAGATTATCTGATGAATTTATGTTGGTGACTGATAATTTGCTACGAAAAGAGAGATACTCTTGGGTGCTTTACTCATAATGAAAGCTAGCAATTGGCAAATTCAAAAGACTGAGACAATGTGGGTGGTTTCTCTTATGTTGGATCATTTGAACTCTTCCTAGCAGTGGGGAGTTTAAAAACCAGTAACCACAAACATATGTTTATGTGGTACGTGATGAGAGTTTTCCCTTTTCCCTTTCCAGAATGTGACTCGCCTCAGTTGCTGCTCAATGTTTTGCCATGTAACAAATTGTTAGATCCTTGCTATTAAAAACAATGATAATATTAGTTCTGTTGCCTGCATTCGGAATAATCTTAACTATTAATAATTTAATATTCTACCATCTCCTTGTTCCATAGGGACTCAGTCTGATACCTCAGTGAATTCTCGATCTCATTGATTTAACTAGCACCTTCTTGGGTTTTGGTTACAATCCATACCTTGTCCCATTCTATGCATGCCCTTCTATCAGTCTTTTTTAAAGGATTTACCTTCCTGTTTCTTGAGCAAAATATTCTGAATCTCAACTCCATGTCTTTTCTCTGGTTGTCTCTCATGCCTAGAATGCTTTTCTTCCTCATCTCTACCTTCTGGCTTCCTTGATTTCCTTCAAGTCTCAACTAAAATCTCACCTTCTATAGGAAGCCTTTTCTGGTCACTCCATTACCCTTAGTGCTGGCCCTTTCCCTTGGAAACTGCCTTTCATCTACATCTCACATATACATAGTCGTTTGCATGTTGTCTCCCTCCTACTCTGAACTCCTTGAAAGCAGATATTATTTGTGCTGTTTTTTTTTTTTTTTTTTTTTTTGTATCCCTAAGCACTTGTAAAGTGTCTGGAAAGTATCAAGGGACTAAGAAATGCTTGTTGAACTAACCAACTGATGCTAGAACCCTTCTTCTATATGGCTATCAATGTAACATTTGGCCTATCCAGCCATTGTCCCTTAATTTTACTATCTAGCTAGCTTCTTTCTTTTTCAAATCATACATTATCTTGATGACTTTTACCTTTCTATTTAAAAATTTTTTTAAACTTTATCTTAGTATCAGTTCTATATCTTGGTATAAATTCCAAGATGGGAAAGTGCCAAGAGCTAGGGAATTGGGATTAAGTGACTCACCCAGGGTCACACTGCACTAGGAAGTGCCCGAGGCCAGATTTGAACTCAGGTCCTCATCTTTGATTACTTTTACAGTTTCTCATCTTCAGGTCATGTAGGAGTCTTAGAGATGTGATATGATTTTGGAACATTTGGAAGATATAGCTAATTGCCTTCTAGTTGGACATTTGGGTTTAGCTCTAATAAAAAAGGCAGAGAAAAATGGGGCTCTTTATGGCAGTATCTTTCTTTGCCACCAAAAAGCTCCTTTTTGGTTACCACAACCTTTGTGTGTTTTCTCGAATTAGAATGAAAATTGCTTGAGAACAGGGACTTTTTTTTTTATATTTGTATCTTCACCACTTAGCATAGTGTTTGGCACACAGCAAACACGTTAATAAATGTCTTTTCATTTTCTCATGCAAGATTCCTTCTCCCTCTCCCTATTTTTCTACACATGTAACTTTAATTGAAATGATACATTTTATTAAATGAAATCTTTTATAGTTGTGAAATTAGTGGAAAAGTCAATGTGTGTTGAATATGAAGTCCAGCATCCTGACATTCTTACAGTTTGGGATCCGCACATTCTAGGCTTTTTTTTTTTTTTTTTACTCTCCTCCCCTAATAAATTAAAACATTTTATGCTTTTCATATTTTGTACTGTAAAACTTGAAAATAAGCAAATCCTAAATATGTTAGTGTCACTATTCTTTTTGATTCTATATTAACCCAGTTACTAAAGTTTATAAGTTGTGGGTGAAGTGTTCTTTATTTCTTTGTATTTAATACTTTATATTTTTCTAATTAAATATAATAATGAAGTGCTCTTAGGTCTGATTATTATTACCATGATGACCTAAAATGACTCAACTTTTTCTCTTACATAAACTATCTTCCTCTCTGCCTGCCTTGGCAGTCAGAGGAAACTTAGGAGTTCTGCCTCAAAATAATGTCTTTAAATGCATAAAACAACAAAAATATTATAATAAAAACCTATATATCAAAACGATTACCAAAAAACTTTTAAGAGTTCACCAATTTATGATGAAGAACCTGTGATCCAGACTAATGCCATTTCATTTTATGCTTCACAAAGTGATTTTCCACACAACTACTCAATGAGATAGGTAAGGAAAATAAGTAGAAACTCAGCAAAAATAGGTGGTTTACTGATGCACACATGGCTCCAAATGTTAGAACCAGAACAGGATCCCAGGATCTGGACAGAACCCAGATGTTCTGACTGCAGACATACAACCAATGCTATTTCCACCTTATCATAAATTGATAGTAATGATGATGAAAGAGAAACTTTACTATACACAAGGAAAGAGAGGGTCTTATTAGTATTTTTTAGCTTAGAGCACTTATGGCAAACTGTTTAGAGACTCCACATGCCCACTACCCTATCCCTTAATCCACACAGAGGAGAGAAAGCACTCCCATTGGGCTTCTGGGTAGAGGGGCAGGTGAAATGAGGGATGTCCTCAGCAGGAGAGGGGAGAGGAGTGGCCTGAGTGCCCCCCTCCCCTCCAGCTCTGCTGCCTGTGAGCCACCACCCTCCCCCTTTGCCCACTGTGCGCTCCCATTGGACTGCTGGGCAGAGGAGCAGGGAATGTGAAAACATGTCATCAGGCACAGTGGAGAGTGGGGAGGGAGCAGCTCCGCTCGAGACCCTCTGCCTTTCTAGGAACGAACTCGAGGGTGACGGTGTGTGTGTGTGTGTGTGTACAAAGAGTGCTCTGCGTGCCCTCTCTGGCACATGTGCCATAGATTTGCCATCATGGGTTTAGATAAAATAGAAATATATCTGCTATGCTGCTTCCCTATAAGAGACTGTTAGCCTAGGCAAACTGCTTAAAGGCAATGCAAGAGATGGTGTGGACTGCTAAAGTGACTTTCTTAAGACACACACCTGATGATATAATGTTCAGTCATATCTGATTCTTCATGATTCTGTGGACCGTACTGTCCATGTTATTTTTTTTGGCAAAGATACTGTAATGTTTTGCCATTTCCTTCTCCAGTGTACTAAGGCAAAGAGAAGTTGTGATTTGCTTAGTTAAGTGTCTGAAGTCAGTAAATATCTGAAGCCAGATTTGAACTTGGGTCTCCTGACTCCAGTGCTCAATCCACTGAGCTACTTAGCTGCCTCCTAGATTATGTAATATTCCCCCTTCAAATAAGCTCTAGTGCCTCCCTATTACTTCTATAGTCAAATACAAACCCTTTTGTTTTTTAAAGCCCTCAACAACCTGATTCCAACCTACATTTCCAGCCGGTCTCCCCTTCTTGATCTCAGTGGTCTAGTTGAATTGGCCTTCTTTTATCACCTATGTAGAGCAGGTCATCTCTGGCTCTATCCATTCCATTGTCCAAGTTGTCTCCTATGCCTGCAATATACTCCTTCCTCTTAGAATTTTTAGTTTTCTTCCAAGCAGAACTCAAAAACTACTTTCTATATGAAGAAGGATTATAGTTCTGGCAAACTATTTTTCCTCTTTGAGATGCTCAGTTGGTAACCAGAATTGCAAGACTGAAACATTTTGGAGAAATGCTCAAAGACACAAGAGTCAATTATATAGGGGTGATCTTTGAAACCTTTTCCATTTCTCCTAGCACGGGCTCAGACACGTGTTACCACAATTCTCTTGACATGGTTTCCAAAGGTAAAACAACCAACAGAACGCCCAAATCCAATGAAGACTTATCCAGGATGCCTCACTAGAGTGATACTACGGCTTTGCCATGCCCCAAGCCACATCTGACTGCTCTTTTGTTCTCTTTGTAGCCCCCAGAATTGAAGTAGCCACCTTTGTACAAAGATGCTCCAATAGCTTTCACTCTGTCCACTTCCTTTAAATACCTTAGCTCCTGGAACCATGGGCAGAAAGCCAGTGTGAGCTGAGCTGCCTCACCTCAGCTGCTCTCTGGAGCCAGGACACGATGGTGGAAACCTTGCCAGGGCAATTTCCAGTGCCTCATTCCCTTTCTTCTTTCCTGCCTCCTAACCTTGCTCTGCATTTCCTCCCCCTCTACTGTCCTGACCCAAGATCAGGAAACTAAAGCCTGGAGTCATTCACTGACTTGCTCTCTTCAGCTTTAGGCAGTTTATTTTAGACAAGTGGTTGTAAGTTTAGTCACAATCTCTCTGAGCCCCGAGTTAGGATAATTCCTAGCATGTAGGCAGAGGATGGGCTTTCCACCTAACTTTACATTTATATCTATGACTAGTTTATCCCTAGCCTTTTTGTGGTTGAGGAAAAATTCAATTTACTGGAAACATTTGAGTAATGAAAAAACTGATTATATTGTAGTGTCTGTAGATAGACAGAAACTAGGATGGGAATTTGGGGAAAGAGAACTTTCCTTGTACCCTAGACTGAGTCTTCTGATTGGAGATTCTGGTAGAGCCAGTGTTCCTTCTTGATATCTTTCTTATGTGACACAATTCAGTTCTACTTTTTCTCCTCAAAGGTACTTTGGGAAAGTCACATGTTCTAATTTTTGGCATTCCTCCTCATTCCAGCTAACTCCATGGAGTTAGGATCCATACTGGACCTAGAGGAAAGACCAAAATCTTCCAGCCTGTTGGAATTTTAGGTTTCTTTTCTCTCCTCATTTCTCTTTATTCAAAGACTTTCAAAGACTTATTCACATTTAATTTATGGCCATTTAATCGATATGTATTCTCACCTCATACTTAAAGTATGTCAGCTAAAATGGGGGGATTAAGGGGCAGATGGGTGGCTCAGTGGATTGAAAGCCAAGTCTGGAGACGGGAGGTCCTAGGTTCAAATCTGGCCTCAAACACTTCCTAGTTGTGTGACCCTGGGCAAGTCACTTAACCCCCATTGCCTAGCCCTTACTGCTCTTCTGCCTTGGAGCCAATACATAGTATTAATTCTAAGATGAAAGGTAAGGGTTTAAAATAAATAAAATAAAATGGGGAGGATTGCTTTCAATACCACTTTTTATCATATAAACAGAGTAGTCATCAGACATTGAATGAAACTGTTTTTCTAACAATAAAAAAATGTCCCCCTTCATTCCAAAGCAAGTCATACTTCAAGGTCTGATATTTTGCTACTAATTGTAGCAATTTCCTTTTCTCATTTCAATGATATTGTACTTTATAATCTATTTGATAATAACTCTGCCAATGTTTATTAGCTGCCCTATTCAGTTGTTGTTCTTTTAATCTATAGTTGGGCTGCCCATGAAAGTTTTATCATTTAGACTTTCTACTGTGTTGCACTATTGTTCCTTTCTGTAATAATTTAATGTCGTAGTGTCCAATACCAAACTACACCCCTGATCCAGTTTGAACAGGCTCTTGAGAGCTAGCTAGTTGTTAAATTTTCACTGTGAGCATTTATGCCTCAGGAATGATCAAATGGTATAATTCAAGTCTAAATTTACTATTTTTTTATTGTTTAGACTTAAGAAGGTGATGGAGAAAAACTGCTGATGCAGATTAAACTTAAAAGTGTATTTTGCATATATTTTTCTCTCATAGAAAGCTGGTTGTTTAACATTTAACAACATATGCGTACCCCATTTTTTGTAAGGAGATGGAATGGAGAATAAACAGAAGAGTAGAATCTAAGGATATTAAACTTGTCTTTTACCTTAAAGCTAATCTAGAGCTTAGAGCTTACTCCATATTTAACAGATAAGGAAAATGAGAACCAAATGGCTTTAGGTACTTTTCTGACCTTCTTAGGGTGTTGGAGGCAGGTCTTATCTAAGACTAGAGAGGCCATAGTGCCTCAATCAGGGCTAGGTTTCCCAGTTAAAGTTAATTAAATGAATTTGGGCTAAGGGTGGTGGTGGTGGCAGTGGCGGCGGTGGCGGCGTCGGCGGCACAGTGGATAAGTGCTGGCCATGGAGTCAGCAGGACTTGAGTTCAGATTTAGTCTCAGATATGAACTGTGTATCCTTGGGCAAGTCATTTAGTCCCGTTTGCTTCAGGTTCTTTATTATAAAATTAACTGGAGAAGAAAATGACAAACCACTCCAGTATCTTTGCCAAGAAAACCCCAAATAGGGTCATAAAGACTTGGACACAACTGAAATGAGTTAACAACAATGGATTTGGAGTAGTGGGGAGTTGAGGAATCACCTCAGTTTGAAATGAAGCTTTTATATATACTTCTAGGGACACGCTCCAGGCCTCTTTTCTTATCTGTAAGTTATAGGTTCAGATTAGAATCATTAAATGATCACTATATTCCTTCCTTTTTTTTTTTTTAAAAAAAATCTCTATATTGGATTCTAGTATAGAGGCTTTACAAGTGGAAATAGAAAATGATATGAAATGTTTTAACTCATCCCTCTGGCAGAAGGATTTGGATGTTGTAAGGATTTGGTGATTGGAGGTGTCATCAAATAATTCCAAAAACCTTATACCTTTTCAAGCAGTCTTTGCTTTTAGTGGAGTTAAACATTTTCCTCCTCTTTTTCCCCTTAAGGAAGCAGAGTCTAAGAAAGCATCCAATGTACTTGCTTACAAATTTCTCTGGGTTAATGTTTTCCAGGGCTTGTTTACAGAAGGAATATTTCCATTGCCTTTATTTATATTGCCCTCTTCCAGGAGGACCTAAGCAGCTTGCAGATGGAATAAATGGAAATACCTGGAAATACATAAGGACTAAATGTGATAGAATTTCTGGTTTCCTGTTTTCATTCATCTTCCTCTTTCTACTTTATCTGGATATGAGTTGTGATGTGATGTCAGGAAGTAGCGGAGTACTAGAAGTTGAGAAACTTGCATGACCTTGGCTAACACTCTCAACATTACTATTACTGGTTTTTGTTTTGTTTATTTTTGCCATCTTTAACATGAGAGTAATAATATTCACTCTTTAGGCAGCTAGATGGCACAGTGGATAGAGTATTGGACTTGGAATGGGGAAGACTCATCTTCTTGAGTCTAGCCTCAGACACTTGCTAGCTATGTGAACCTGGACCAGTTAACCCTGTTATAATTTCTGTACCCATCCCATCCCACCCACCTCCATCTTTTTTTCTTAGCTTTCTCTAATCTGGTCTCAGACACTTACTAGCTGTGTGACCCTGGGCCAGTCATTTAACCTTGTTTGCCACCATTTCTCCATCTGTAAAATGAGCTAGAGAAGGAAATGGGAAACCACTCTAGTAGCTTCACCAAGAAAACCTCAAAATGGGTGTATGAAGAGTCAGACACAATTGAAAATGAGTGAATAACATCAATATTTATTCTGCCTGTATCTCAGTAGGCTTTAAAATATAAAGTTAGCTAATGTGAAGAAGCACTTTGAAGAGCAAAAAAAATGATCTCTTTGCCTTTAAATGCTATTAATCAACCTTGTTTTTTGGGGTAGCACTTGCCCTGCATAGTTTTTTGGGGGAATGCTGGGGGGGTACAGATGTACTTTTCTTTTTTTTTTTTTAAACCCTTAACTTCTGTGTATTGACTTATAGGTGGAAGAGTGGTAAGGGTAGGCAATGGGGTCAAGTGACTTGCCCAGGGTCACACAGCTGGGAAGTGTCTGAGGCCAAGATTTGAACCTAGGACCTCCTGTCTCTAGGCCTGGCTCTCAATCCACTGAGCTACCCAGCTGCCCCGACAGATGTACTTTTTTTTTTAAAATTATTATTTTTTTATTTTAAACCCTTAACTTCTGTGTATTGACTTTATAGGTGGAAGATTGGTAAGGGTAGGCAATGGGGGTCAAGTGACTTGCCCAGGGTCACACAGCTGGGAAGTGTCTGAGGCCGGATTTGAACCTAGGACCTCCTGTCTCTAGGCCTGGCTCTCAATCCGACAGATGTACTTTTAAAAATAAACTCCACCAATCAAGGCTGTGAAAGAGAGACCAGCTTTATTCATAGTCTGGAAAGAGGTGTCTTGTGAACAAGAAGGTAAATGAAGTAGAGATACTACTTGGGTTCCTGAGAGATGTCAGAGATAGTTCTTCCCCAAAAGTGAGGAAGATGGGATACTGTCGGCCCTGGCAGCAAAGCTTTGGACAATGACTCTTTGAGGAAACAATTCCTAACAAATGTTGCTCTGTTGCTGGAGGAAACTACTGATGTGCAGCTGGGATGACTCAGCAGTGATCCCAGATGTCCAGAGGTTTTGTAGGTATACCAGCATTTACTCAATAGCTGCTCACAGCAACCAATGGAAGCAGTGAAATCTGGGTGTTTGAAATAAATAGCAGTAGCAGAAGATCTCACCATTTCGTTCCTCATCCCAATAAAAGTGATTGTGAAATTGAGAGTCTACCTGGGAGGGAGGCAGGTGCCTGTATAAAGATGGAAATGCAGGGTCATTAGGACTTTTTTCAAATTTTGATTGAATTTTTTTTCTCTTACTAGCACTTATTTTCTTTCTCTTTCCCCTAACCCTCATCAAATCATTAAAAAGGGAAACTTCTGTAACAAATATTCATAGTAAAAAAATTTAGTCCTTAGTATTTTAAGTTTCGGACAAACTATGAACTGTACCTTCCCTTGCTAGAGTTCTTGGTCAGTTTTCAACTTATAGACATTATGAATTTCTGCAAATCAAATTATAACCTGAAAGCTGTAGTAATCTGGAAGGGCAAGTGAGACAGGACATCTTCAATGGTGTCTGGTGTGTAGATTTTCCCATGGGTAGGTCAGGAGGGCTCTAAAGGGCTCCTTTAGAGAAAGCTGAGAAAAAAAAAAAGATGAAGATGGTTGGGATGGATGTTTATAGAGATAATAACCAGCATGTTTTACTTCAGAAGTCTAGAGAATAGACTGAGTAAAGGATCTTGGAGTCCACTTTAGATAAATAGGAAATTCAGAATGTATTGATCTGTTCTAGAAGAGCCAGTATCAAGGTTTAGAAGGATCAGATGAAGAAAAAAACAAATGTCTAAGGGATATAGTGAATTGAGAAAAATGCTTAAGAACTTATCACTATTAGGGCAGTGTAAAGGAACATACATAGAGAGCAAGAAGTGAGCTGAATATGATGAGATGATATGAAAAAAACCCTCCAAAATTAAGAGATAGGAAAGAGAAATATACTGGGGAATGAGAAAAAGGAGAGAAAGCTGGGGACAAATTATCTCCCATGTGGAGGCATTTAAGAATCAATATGGTAGGGGGGGGGAAGATGGGGAAATGGGCAGCATTTAAACCTTACTCTTATCAGAATTGGTGCAAAGTAGGAACAACATCCACAGTCAGCTAAAGAAGCCTGTCTTATCCTATAGGGAAGTAAGATGGGGAGGAGGAATAAGAAAAGTTGGGGATGAACAAAAGGGAGGGGGAACTTGGGGAGGCAGCAGTCAGAAACAAAAACATTTGTGAATGGGGAAAGATTGAAAGAAGAGGAAGAGAAGGACAAATGGGAAAAATAAGATGGAGGCAAACACAGTTAGAAATCCTATCTGTGAATGTGAACGAGATGAACTCATCTATAAAATGAAAGAAGACAGCAGTTTAGTGGGTTAAAGTGGATTGAGAAAAGGCAATGCTGTTTCTTTTTTCTTTTAAATACATTTGTAGTGATGTCTTTTATTTTTCACATCACCATAGTTTTCCCCATATCTTTCCCCTTGCCCTCCCAGAGAGTCATCCCATATAAGAAATAGCATTTTAAAAAACAAAAACAAAAGAAAAAAGAGGAAAAAAATCAATAAATTGAAAAAGTTTGAAAATGTGTCATATACACCACCTGTGAACCTCTCCCTTTTGCAAAGTGGTAGGTTGGGAACAAGATGATGTTATTTGAATGAGAAGCTCTTTGGATTACACTAGAGTACCAAAGTGAAAATGATGGGACTCTTGCAAAAACCAGATTGGAGAGGTTAAAGGACTGCAATAGAATAAGAATGAAAGTTAGGTGGTAAATTGGATAGAGTGCCATGCCTGGAGTCAGGAATCCTATCCTTAGATACTTAGTAGTTGTGTGACCCTAGGCAAATCACTTATCACTGTTTGCCTCAGTTTCCTTATCTGTAAAATATGGAGAAGGAAATGGCAAACCACATTGTTGACAAGAAAACTCCATCTGGGATCAGACATGACTGAACAACAAAATTAAAAAGCTGGATGGTAGAAAAAAAAATGGCAGCTCTAGGATTGGAATTTGTTCTTTTGAGACAAGTAATTTAACTTCACTGAGTCTTAGTTTCCAACTTAAAATCTATGATCTTAGTGGTTTGCACTTAAATTAGATAAAAAAACCCACTTATTAAGTGCCAAGATACTGCCCTTGAATTGAATTAAAGACAAAAACACGGAGACATTCCTTATTCTTTAGGAGTTTATATTCTACTGACCAATAGATTGAGATTTATTTGGATGACTTGATGGGATGCCTAACAAATAAAAAGAACTAGGAGTTTGACAGAAGAGGCATATGATCATATTTATTATTATAGAAGGAGTTATATTTTATAATATTCTAAACATTCTCATTTTAGAGATGAGGAAATTGAAGCTCAAGAAGTTAACTAATGAGAATGGTAGTGCCTACATATATGTATATTATAATAATAGCTAACATTTCTATTGCGATTTAATGTTTGAAAAGCAGTTTACAAATATTAACTCATTTTTATCCTCTGAAAGGGAGGAATTTGGGTAAATTGTGAAATTCCTCCGTTTTACCTCAGAACAATTCTGGCATATAGGTGCTATTATTACTCTTATTTTATAGATGAAGAAAGTTAGAAAGGCAGATATTAAGTGACTTATCCAGGTAACACAGCTAGTAAATGTCCGAAACAAGATTTGAATTCAATTGAGTCTTCCCGACCTCTAGATCTGGTAGTCTGACTTACCTGCATGGTATGTGTGTATACAAACAAACATATGCTTTCTGACTTGAGTTAATAATTTGCTTATTTTCTGTAAAGCATATAACATTTCCTTGGAACTGTATCAGAAGCATCATGAGCTTTAACCAGCCTTCTTATTTCTAGATCATTTTCTTCCCCATTTTCAGTGGTCAAAGGGAGTGAATGAGGTAGAGGCTAGAGAAGGTATTTTGTTTTGCCTAAGCAAGACTACAGAAGTTTGAAAGTTACAGGCTAAGCACTAAGGAGGTAGAAGTAGATGGTCATAATTGTAGGTCATAGTTGCTTGTGGGAACCCCAGGCATCACATTCTTATGGAGAAATGATAGAGAAGAAAGAAGCCAAGAATAGCAGTTAAATTTAAGAGATGCTATGACCATATCAGAGCAGGATTCATTCCTCGAGAGCTGGAAAAGAACCTATTTCTGTTGAAAAGAATGTTCGGGTATTATGTTTAAGAAGTACAAAAGATATTTTTCCTCCTTGGGAATTTCAAAGACCTCAGCTGGTATTTTTGGCTGCTTATATATAACCCATGTCTTCAGGCAGCCAAAGAACAGAATTGTTATGTATCTCTTTCCATTTCTATTCCCAGGGCAGGAAGATCCCAATAGCTTGCGCCATAAATACAATTTTATCGCAGATGTCGTGGAGAAGATTGCTCCAGCCGTGGTTCACATCGAATTGTTTCGCAAGTATTGAAAGCATTGCATTTTTTGTTGTTTTTTTTCCACAGGGTCTTCCATTCAATATAATCTTCAATTAAGAGAATGTTATAGTTGGGTTACTCTTGAGATAAGCAAAATACTTAAACTGTCATTAAATAAATATACATTATATACACACACAGGCAATATGTTTAAATGTATATCCATATCCATAAAAGAAAACAGAGAAGAGTTTTTCAATTAGGAAGCTTTCCTTTAAAGATCCACTGTCCTAGTTTCCCCTCATCCCCCTCAAATACATGTCTAGTATTCTTGCCCTGCAAAGGTAACCTAAGCTTCAGCGTATGCAATTTTATTTTGATATATTAAAATATTGGAATAAAATTAGGTTGTTATATTTCCCAATATTTTAAGTCACAGATATAGGAAATGTGTTGGAGGGCCAAAGAGTTCATGTATTGGTTAGTCTGTTGTAAAGGCTCTGCAGGCATAGCTGTTAACTCTATTTTGCAGGCTACCCTTTTCCAAGAGGGAAATTCCAGTGGCCAGTGGGTCTGGATTCATTGTGTCTGAAGATGGCCTGATTGTTACCAATGCCCACGTAGTGACTAATAAGCATCGGGTCAAAGTAGAGTTGAAGAATGGGGCTACTTACGAAGCCAAAATCAAGGATGTTGATGAAAAGGCGGACATTGCGTTAATTAAAATTGACTACCAGGTGAGTCTCCTAAACTGTAATTACTCTGTATCTGATTCATAATATCTTTCTTTTGAGGTTTAAGTTGGGAAGAAATTTGTGGGAGGGGGATTTGTTTTTTTTTAATATATATTTTTTATTTTTTAAAATTTTGAATATTTTCCTACAGTTACATATTTCATGTTCTTTCCCTCTCCCCCAAACCTCTCTAACCCCCCTTAGCTGATGCACGAATTCCACTGGGTTTTACATGTATCATTGATCAAGACCTAATTCCATATTATTGATAGTTGGACTAGAGTTATCATTTAGTGTCTACATCCCCAATAATGGGGGGTTTGTTTAATGAGCCTCAATGCTCAAGAAATGTGTCAGTTACTTTACTTTGGTGGGTTGATTGATCCTTGAGCAGCAGACCCAGTCCATTTCTCAATCCATCTTTGAAGCATTTATAACTTGATAAAACATCTGGTAGCCTACACTTCACTATTATAACTCTTTTCAATTTAGGGTTGTCTCCATATCACAGTGGGTTATTGGTATGGTCCCCTAGTTTAGCTGGAATTTCTGAAGTCATTTATGCTCTAATAGTTCACATTCATCGTCAAAGGAGATAAATAGTCTTGCAATTGTGCTACATGAATATCAACTATCATTGCCATTATTTTTGTTGCGGTATAAATTGCCTTGTAATAATCTTATTCAACTATTGATTTGTTTAGTAAACTTTTTTCCCCATGAAAGACAGAGATGAAAGACAGTCAGTCCCTGTCTGAAGAATCACAAATTCTGAGTTAGTGGAGTTTATCTTATAGAGATAGCAGAATAAACATTGACTTGGGGAATCAAGAGACTTAGATTCCTTAGCGCGCTGTCTGCCTTTGTCTCTGAGTGAACTTAGCTTCTCTAGGACTCAGTTTATTCATTTGTAGAATGAGGTGTTCAGACTGGCTCATCTTCCAGCTCTGTCAGATTGTGATTCTGTGGTTTAATATACTAGTGGCACATTTATGTCTCCAGAAAGAATGAATGTTGTAAGGTTCTATGAGAACTCACAATAGCTGGTGATCTGGCTTTTGTCTGAAATGAGAAATTAGGCCCTTAATGATAATAGTAGCATTTGTATAGTGTCTACTACACTGTTCAATACTTAACAAATATTATCTTATTTCATCATCCCACAATCTTGAAAGATAGGTGCTGTTATTCTCCCCATTTTACAGCTGAGGAAACTGAGATAGAGGTTAAATGGCTTGCCCAAGGTCACATAGGTAGTAAGTGACTAAGATAGGATTTGAACTTGTCTTCCTAATTTCAGGTCTAGTAATCTATTCACTATACCATCTAGATATTCAGAGTAAGCCAGATTGAAACTAAAGAAAAGGTCAAGATCATTACTAGGGGAAATCACAGTGACAGGTCTGGAAGGAATCTTAAAAGTCAGTCTTCTTACATGTGTTCGGAATCACCCTGGATGTATCAGTAGTAGAATCGAAAACATTTTGGGAGTATGTAGACTTTTTTAGTTCCTACTGTAAAAAAAAATGAAATCATGGACTGTGTTTATTCAAAAGTTAAAATCAACTTGAATTGCATATCCTGAGTTTTTCTATTGTATTTGTTTTAAAGGGCTGTGTAGACATGACCTGTTGTTATTTATAAATTAAGCTATTTCAGTATATTATCAAGAGAGAGCACCATACCTTATTCACATTAAAAATAAAGAAAACAAAACCTGTCTAAAGAAGACTCACTCTTTTTACCATTTTCTTACCACTAGAGTGGGATAGTGATCTAGTATAGGACCATAGATGCCTCTCAACAAAATTATCCTGTCTTTGAAGTTGCTGGTAATTAGTAGGAAGATTATGGATACATACGATTTATATTTTGCACATGTTGTATCTCCCCTGATAGATTATCAGATCCTTGAAAACAAGGGCTTTTAAATTTTGTCCTTGTGTTCCCCAGAGCCTGGCACATAATAGGAATCTATAAATATTTGTTGATTGAGTGGGTGTCAATAATTTGTAGTAACAATAATAAGTAACATATTGCTCTTGAAGACTTGCAAAGCATTTTTCATATAGTCTTTCATTCAGTCCTCACAACAACCATAAGAAGTGGATAAAATTATCATCCTCATTTTAGAAACGAGGAAGCTGGCACTGAGGGAGATCAATACTTATTTATCCCGAGTTTCATAGTAAGTATCTGAGGCTGGATTAAGCTCATAATTTTCTGAGGAAGGGAAATACTTTATCTACCAGTTGCCACTGATTAAATTTAGTTAGCATTAACTTATTTTCTGCTTCTCCACATTACAAGGAAATAAAACACTGGCCTTTGCTCATTTGGTGTTGGGTCATTGAACCCAACTGAAAATCAAGTGTATTTAGGTTGGAAAAGTTAGCATTTGATTTGAGTGGTTGTATAAACAGAAAGAAGTATTGGATTAGTGAGGAAATTCCAGAGGTAGCAAATTAATGATGGGGTTGAGTGACTAGTCATGGGAGTTGGAGAAGGATTAAGCATCTCTGTGTTTGAGTGAAGACTCCTGTGTAACTTGAGGGTGAATTTGTGACTTTGTACACCTCTGGAGCTAATTGTGTGTTTAGAATGTGTTAATAGTGCATCTTGAATTGTGAGTATGTGGAAAACGTGGCTTTTAGGGGCAAGGGCATATGTCTCCTGTTTGGGTAGTGGGTCAAAGAAGCTATTTGGCCCTACGTATTGATCTCAGTGCAACTAGGTGGTATAGTGGACAGAGGGCCAGGCCTGGAGTCAGGAAGACCTGGGTTCAAATCTCATCTTGGGCATTTCTTAGCTGTATGACCCTGGGCAAATCACTTATCCCCATTTTCTCAGTGTCCTCACTACCCCAGTACCTTCACCAAGAAAACTCCAAATAGGATCATAAAGAATTGGACATGATTGAAACAATTGAACAAATCAATCCCAATTCAGTGATATCTTTATTTTTGAAGCAATGATTCCAAAGAATACAGGCACATAGTAGATATCTGATTGGCATAGCTCTAAGCCCCCTTGTCGTCTCTGAATGGGAAAAGAGTACTTGATGCAGAAAGGATAAATCGTGAATAGATTCAGAGACTGAGCATGAGAGTGTTTATGAGAAGGCCTATGTCCTAACATAGTTATGACTGCCTCTTTCAGTAACAGCATACAAAACAAATAGAAGCAAAAACCATGTCAGAATCTCTCAAGTCTTATAATACCAAACCACTTTTTTGTCATATAAACTATTCTTCCTGACAAGAGTAACTGAATTCATTTCTGTAAATTTTTAAGTGCCTACTACGTGTAAGACAACATGAGGGTCTGGGATTGCACAGAAGAAAACAGGAGTTTCTCTTAAGAAATTTACCTTTTTTTAATGTTTAACAACACTTTTTAAAACTTTATTTTTTTCAATTACATGTAGGAATTTTGACAATTATTATTTTTTTTAACCCTTGTACTTTGGTGTATTGTCTCATAGGTGGAAGAGTGGTAAGGGTGGGCAATGGGGGTCAAGTGACTTGCCCAGGGTCACACAGCTGGGAAGTGGCTGAGGCCGGATTTGAACCTAGGACCTCCTGTCTCTAGGCCTGACTCTCACTCCACTGAGCTACCCAACTGCCCCTTGACAATTATTTTTTGACACTTTGCTATTCAGATCTCCTCCTGGCCCCCTCCCCAAGGCAGTAAATAGTCTGATGTAGGTTTTATTAGTACTTTCATGCAATACATAAGAAATTTACCTTCTTAATGGGTTTTGCTATTAGCAGCAATGCAATGATCCAGGACAGTTCTGAGGGACTTATGAGAAAGAATGCTATCTACCTCAAGAGAAAAAATTGTTGGAGTAGAAACAGATGAAAACATATGATTTATCACCTGTTTATATGGGTCTATAATTTGGGGTTTTGGCTTTAAAAGATTGCTCTCTTACAAAAATGAATAACATGGAAATAGGATTTGAGTGAAAATATATATATAACCCAGTGGAATTGCTTGCCAACTCCAGGAGGGGGGAGAGAAGAAGGGAGGGAGACAGAATGAATCATGTAACCTTGGAAAATTTATGAGTATATTTGTTACTGGAATAAAATAAAGAAAACAAATAATAAAAAATAAAAGCCAAAATACAGAAAAAATACATTTACATTCTATTGAGAAGGATAAAACACATCCACAGATAAACAAATGCAAAGTCATTCCAGGAGGGAGAGAGCTCCATCAACTAGGGGAACATCACGGAAGATTTCACATAGGCTCCTAAACTGGACCTCAAAAGGAGCTAGGGACGCTAATAAGCAGAGATGATGAGGGAATGTATTCTAGTTTAAGGAAGCAGCCTGGAGACAAGAGTTGGCAGGCCAGGTTCAAGGATCAGTTGGCAAATAGACCAGTTTCTCTGACGCCCAAGTGTGTGAAAGAGAAGAATAGGAAATAACTCTGAAATGATAGGGGGTGGGAACTAGATTATGGAGGGCTTTCAGTGCCAGGCTGAGGAATTTGTATTTTATCCCAGAGGAAGTAGGTAACTAGAGAGGATTTTTCAGTAGATGAGTGGTCAGTCCAATGTCATTTGGAAGCTATGGCTACAGGGTGGATCCAAGAGGGGAGAGAGACTGGTTAGGAGGCGGTTGCAATGATAGGTGGCAGTAGGCGATGAGGACCTGAACTGGGGCGGCAATTGTGTAAGTGCAAGAAATTTATCACAGTTACTGGAAAAGCAAATGCATATCCTTATTGATACCCGTTTTTAAATCTCTATTTCTGGTGAGTCCTGTTTAGGAAGACACTGTTTATTCCAAAAGACCAGAAAAAATGATGCTGAGAATATGGTTTGCCTCACTTATCCAACCTCACCATATTCTGTAAATCTAACCTGTGTGATTGGTGGCATATCAGTATTTTTTAGCTTCCCTTCCTAAATGTATGAAGTAGTCAGAGTAAGCAGCATCCTCTCCTCTTCTCTCCTCTCCTTTTCTCTCCTCTCCTCTCTCCCCTCCATCTTCTTTCTTCTTTTTTCTTTACCTCTCCTTTTCTTTCCTCTTTTTTAAACCCTTGCCTTTTCTTTTAGCATCAATTCAGACAGAAGAATGGCAAGTGTTAAAAGATTTGCCCAGAGTCACACAGTTAGGATATGTCTGAGGTTAGATTTGAACCCAGATCTCCCCCCCCCTCCCAACTCCATCCTGACACTCTATTTACTGTCTAGCTGCCCCAGTTGTTTTCAATTATTATGTTTATGGGTATATATGTATTGTACTTATTATATGTCCATTAAGAAATGCCATTTCTGGTTCTCTAGTGAGTTCCCCATCATCTTAGACATACTGAATAGAATCTTGACAACCACTTGCTGGGAATATTCTTGAGGAAATTCCCAACTGGGAAGGGGTTAAGAGTAGAATTAATCAAACAATTGTTATTTATTAATTATATATATAGATATATTTATTATGGGAAGGGGTTAAGACGAATTAATCAAGCAATTATGATTATTTATTATATACATACTAGGTTCCAGGCACTGAAAATTCAAGGACAAAAGTAATGACATGATCCTTGCCTTCAAGGAGTTTATACTCTAGTTAGGAGATAACTTGTACATCTATGGATATATACTCAGCTGTCACAAGATAATGGTCTTGACCTCTTCCTGGTCCAGTATTCTATTCATCTCAATTCTTTTTTTTGCTGCTGCCTACTATGTTTCAGGGGGGAAGCCTTTTTCTAGTTTTAAGCCTATGTGAAAACTCAATTTTGATGTCTGCCCTGGCATGTTCAATAAGAGCCTGAAAGAGCTTAGCCAGAGGAGGCTTCATGTCATATTTCCAACCTGGCTCTTGCTAAATCCTAGAAGTTTAGTCATTCCAGCAGCATGCACGCTATTGACATGTGCTTCTGGCCCAAAAAAAAAGGGTGCCTAAAATAATGTAGCTTTTCAAAATGGCCTAGGAAATGAAAGAGGATATTGAAGGGTAGGCACCCACACAAAGGACAGCTTTCCACTGACTAAACTGCTTTTCTGCTGATAGTAGTTGGAAGTAGGAGGCCAAAAAGACCTCATCCAGATTTTTCCTTTTGTTCTCTTGCTTTGGTGATGGAATTTTCTTGATGGGCTTGAAATTATTTTACATTCTTTGTGGGGAAGTGAGATCCCACCTTGATAAACAGGGACTGAGACTGGATCCATGACTTCACTGGCAGAGAGAAGTCCCAGGTGAGGAAACTTCCTCAACCAGTTTAAGTCAGCCCCTTCTCTGTGAGTTATAATGTTAGAGAGTGGCTTAGAGCAAGGACACAGAACTAATAAGTGTCAGAGGCAGCCCTGAACTCAGGTGCTTCTGGCTTCCACATTAGCTTTTTCTCCATTTTGCCACATTGCTCCATTCATAAACACATGTCCAAACATACAGTAAGGGGGGATATGTCAAATGGAAGATGGTGAATTAAATATGACCATGCAGGGTATTAACCTATCTTACAAGCAACAAAAACAGATGAATTGGTCAAGTGAGCTCAAAAGTTAATAAATGATTACAAAGCAATGATCACAAATAAATGATTACAGCAAAGGAATGTTTGGGGGAAATAATGAGATTCATTTCCAAATTGTGCTCTGTGACAAGAAAACCAAAGGCAAGAGACCCTTAATATCAGTCAATCGACAAACATTTATTAAGGATCTACTGTGTACCAGACATTATACTAAGTGCTGGGATACAGAGAAAGGCCAAAACAGCCCCTACTCTTAAAGTGTTCCCAGTCTAATGGGGGGAGAGGGAGAGACATAAAGGCCATTTAAATCTTTTTTTAAAATCCTGACCACCTGTCTTAGTATTAATTTTTAACATAGAAGAATGGCAAGATCTAGACAATTGGGGCTAAGATAGAAGAATGGCAATTTCTACACAATTGGGGTTAAGTGACTTGCCCAAGGTCACATAGCTAGGAAGTTTCTGAGGTCATATTTGAACCCAGGTCCTCCCAACTTCAGACCTGATTCTACCCACTGTGATATCTAGCTACCCCTTGTTTGAATTTTAACGAAACAAAAGTGGAAACTATCGTGTTAAAAAAAATTAAAGTATTACTTTCCAGTTCTTCTCCTCCCATTTCATTTATGGGCATGGTTCTTCCAAATAAGTCATCTTTGAATTAGAGAAGGTTTGTCCTTATCACTCTGTGGGTGTGCTTTTCCATGATGTCCTGCATACTTTTTCTAAGCTCAAGTGTACCAGAAGAAGCTTATCTTTCGAAGCTGTTTACACTCGAGGCTCATGTTGTGCTGCCGTCTGGACTTGTGGAAACAGGATGTATTTAAGCTCCTTCTCCTAGCCTTTAGTCACACAACAGTCACCTTCCTCTCTTAGACTGGGAAGTGTCATTCACTGTATGGAGCCAAGTCCTGCCTCAGGATACAAAACACATGTTCGTCTTGTGCATCATCAGCAGACAAGGACCTGGGGGCAAGATTTTGCCTAACTTTGAGAACTTGAGCTACAGGAAACAGAGACAGCATTTCTGGTGTGCATGTCAACATTTTAATGGGCAGCAGCTTTGAGAGCAAACAAGTTCATCCTCAAATGCGCCCTGCTTCCAAATGTGTCTAACACGAACCACTTGTGGAATTGGTAGTTTGTTAACATTCATTCAGAGCGTTCTTCCTTTTTTTTTTTTTTTTCTTCTCCTGGTGGTAAGCCATTCAAAAGAGATTTAAAAAGGTGGAAAATGTGTTCCAAATGAATGGAGAGGCATTGTTCCTTCAGGAAGGCAGTCCTGACATGCGAGGGAAGTTCTGAAGAAGATAGGGAAAATTTAATGCAGGAGCTTCCAACTCTTTAGGATCTTTGTTACTCTGGGCTTTTAGTAAGCCTTCCTGTATCCCCGCTTCAATACCTAAAGAAATGAATTGTAGTTTTTATGATGGGAACGAACATAAGAGAAACCTTTTTGTATCCCCATTCAATATGAAAGGAAATCCATTCTAGAATTTACTATGCATATGAATGCAAGAAATATGAGAGTGATTAATTTCAGTAGAATAATGTGGTTATTTACCAAGTATTCCTCATACGTCCTTGACAAACTTCTTATAACCAATAGGAGAGAGGAGAGCGAATAATGTGTTTCTTCATTTGGGAACTTCTGAGTTAGAGTAGTTAGGATGGATTGTTTTATTCTGACTTACTACTAGTGGCTGATCCCTCTCAATTTTACGAAGTAATGCTGCTAGACAGGGAGCAAGTGCACTATAAACCCATTTTCCTCCTTTGCCCTTGGAACATATACCTCCTCCAGTATTGCATTGGACCTTCTAGAATCATCATTTTAGAGGGGACGGATACTTCACACCTTAGAGCTGATCTGCCTTAAACTTGATATCATCTATTCTAACCTCCCTGATTTTCAGAAGGGAAAACTGAGTTCTGGGGAAATGAAGACTCCCTTAAGGACACATATTGAGACAGTGGTAGATATTGGATTAGAACCAGGAATTTTTGACTCTCTTATTCCAGTCTTCTTTCTATTACATGGTGGTCATGGCCAATGATCATGGATGTGGCTTTGCCCAGAAGCGCAACAGGATTCCTGGTGATTGGTGGCTCCCTTGGTCCCACAGGATTGTGTAGTTTTCTGTGGATAATCTGCCCAGGTGCCATCTCTGATGAGATTAGTGTTTGGAAAACAGCTGGATTGAGGCTTGGTATTTTTTTCTTGGGGACATATAAATCATTTTCTCTCTAGCTCCAGTGCCACCCACCACCCTGTTTGAAGTGGCTGCTTGAGAGGTAACCTCTGAGGTAGAGTGTGGTATTTTTCCAGAGGGCTGTTCCATTGCTGAGTGTGCTGGCAGCAACAAGGTGGGTCACCTCAACCAGGCACTGAATGTTGTGGGAGAAAAAGGGAAGTAAGTAAAGAAGGAAGGAGGAGAAAAGGAAATCAAGGTAGAAGAGGACAAATGGAGGAACCTCTGCTATTTGACTTTATTGAGACAAATTATGTTTATGTAATGGACTGAAGATAGCTTATGACAGGTGCTCACCAATGAAAGTGCCTTTGTCCTCTTAGGACTAATATCGTATTTTTGCACAGGGGGAGGGCCACCTGATAGTTGAAAGGACTGAATTAAACAGAATTTTCAGGGTGCTGCTTGCAATTATAACACAGTAAATAGTCCTTTAGTTTTTCTGTATAAATATATTTGAGGTATGTGGGAATGGGAACACATTAGTGACTGTGCCCTCAAATTGAGAAGTTCAGATAGCAAAAGGGGCCAGTTAAGTTCAGGGGCTCCTGCACTGAAATTTTAGATTAGTGTTCCTTTGACCTTTGTAATCACAAGGGAAACATCTCCAGCCCCTCTGCTGAGTTTAATTGAAGTGAGAAACCTAAGGAAATTTGGGTTTTGTAGAGCTCTTGAGATTTCTAATAACTTCCCATAAAGGAAATGTATGTTTTGGGCATGCTTATGGGCCTTATATCATCCTCAGTTGCTCTTCTCTGCAAAGCACCAAATCTCTTGGTGCAGTCATTGGTTATGAAACACTTGGGCTTTCCACTGCTCCATGATTTCACTCCTCCCCTTCTGGAGTGCACCTCACAACCTTTCCAGACCTCCCATTTTGTGTGATTCGAGTCCATATGATTCTGTAAATGCCCTTGAGGGCTTGGGGGATATGGACCAGTATAACACTAAAGTTCTTTACTCATTATTCCTTACTTGAGACACACGACTGTCACATCTTTTCTTTTAAATTTATGGCTATCTTTTGTTTTTATAGCACCTACATTTCCCAAGTATCCTTCTCATTTCCTTTCTAGAGCTATATCCTTTATAACAAAGAAGACAAAGGAGAGAAAACAGTTCTAACTAACCCAAATGACTAAAAATAAAAAAAAACTAACCAAAATATTAAAAAATGCCTGATAGTATGCATTGTTTCATGCCCATAGTCCCCCACTTCTGCAAATAAAGGTGGGATGGTACCTTCTCATATTTCTTCTTTGGGGCCATGCTTGGTCATTTGCCCCATCTTTTCTGACCATGCTCTTTCATGATGATAGTTACCTTTTATACTGCTTCTTGAGGGAAAGTTATTAATAGAAATAGACTGGGGTCTTTTCATTGCCCTTTGGATCACTTATATACAGTAATTGGAGTGGTAGGTCTGGAATTAGGAAGACCTGAACTCAGATCCAGCTTCCCATTCTTATTAGCTGTGTGACCCTTGGCAAATCACTCATAACCTTTTTTAAGTCTGTTTGCCCATCTGTAAAGTAGGGATAATAATAACAACTAGCCTCCATGGTTAATGTGAGCATAAAATATTTATAAAAGAACTTGTAGATTTTAGAGCTCTATGTAAATTCTAAGTATTGTTGTTATTGTTGTTCTGATATACACCGAGCATTTAAATAAGTCTTGTTGAATTGTTCTCTTGATGACCCAGGGGATTTCTTTTGACATGAACATCATTCATTCATTTATTTATTCAGGATTTGTTGTGCACTTATGCTAAGCATCAAGAGGGATACAAAGCTGGATAAAACCAAATTCTCATTCCTATAAATATCTCAGTGAACACTTGGAAGGTGGTGGGGTGAAGAGGAGACATTATTGGGTAGTCATACTCTGGAAAAAGAATTAAATTTGTTTTACTTGGCCAAGGAGAGCAACAGGTAGGTAAATATTGGCTCACTACAAGAAAAAATAACAACTTTCTAACAGTTAAGAGTTGGCTGTAAATGGAAAGTTGCCTCAGGGAGTAGTAAACCCTCCATCTCTGGAAGTCTTCAAGAGGAGGCTGACTGACTTTGTCAGCCCGGCAGGAATTAGCTGATCTGATGTACCTTCCAACTCTACAAATCAGTGATGCATATTCCACGAAGAGAAGGGCCAGGCTGTTGCCCAAAGAGCCATTTGATCTTAAATAGAATTTTCTACTCTTGTTGTGGGCTCGTTCTTGCTCGACCTGGGAGGTGAGTGGCAATGAAGACACAGCAATTCAGCGACTCAGAGCTGTTTGTAGACATGGAAGGCTGCCTGGAAGAAACAGAACAGGGAAGATGAAAGGGAATAAAAGATGGGTGATGGCTCTTGGTTAAAGTGTGACTCATAGCACACTCAGAGAGTTCCCCTTAGTGAATTTGATTTTCAAAAGGAGCTGACTAAGGAGGGGGGGTGTTTGCACATGCAAAATTGTTTCTTAGCAGATTTCTAAAATCAATTGACATAGAATGTAAACATTTATATTCAGATTTGCTTCCCAGCTTCTCCAGAGTTGGGCAGGCATTCTTATGAAATAAGATGAATTTTAGCAGGATGGTTTTAGCAATTTTTTGTTTTAGGTCTGTGTTTCTTAGCCTTTTGGCAACTCTTTTTCATTCCCTTCTATCATTTTATTTTCATTTTTAATCTCCCATGTGTTTTGCATGTTGTCTCTGCTTTTCTTTGGAAACAATTCCTACTCAGTAATACTGTTGATTGTTCAACTCCTCTAAGGCCTGGATCTCCTTTAGTTGTGGACATCAGAAGACTGTGTGGATTAATTGAGTACCTAAAGCTGAAAAGTTTTTGCACAACTATAACAAAACAAAACAAAACAAAAGACTGCATGGATGGAGTTCTGTTTCTATTTTAGAATGGTTTTCTTAGCATTTAGGGGAAAAAGATTTCATTATTGTTCAGTTCTTTCAGTCCTGTTTGACCCTTTGTAATTCCATTAAGGCTTTTCTTGGCAAAGGTACTGGAGTGGTTTGTCATTTTTCTCTTTAGTTCATTTTACAGATGAGGAAACTGAGGCCAACAAGATTAAGCGACTTGCTCAGGATTATAGAACTAATCAATGTCTGAGGCCAGGTTTGAATTCAGGAAGATGAGTCAGGAAGACTAAGACCCACTGTGCTAGCCACCCTGCCACTTACGGGCCCATTAGATAATGTAAATCCAGACAGACAGCAGAGGTGAAGACAGCTTTCATCACATTGAATAAATCATTTTTTTAGAAGGTGTAGATTAATGAGGACTTGTTGGGAAGGATTCTGCATGTAGTTTTCTTTTGGAATGTGAAAATATTACAGTTCTCCTAAACTCTTAAAACTGGAAACCCTTTTGTGTTCTCTGGCAACATTTTAATAACTTTGTTGATTGTTAAAAGACATTCTTTGGCTATATTTTTTTCTTAATATGGCAATGCTTGTGGTTTTTTCCTCTCAGGCACCCTCTACTATCAAGTAAGTTTAAAATAAGGCTATAATTTATGGTATGGCAAAGTTGTTCCAAGGGACTACTGGAATTGCTTTTCTATAATAAAATCCCAATTTGTGTTCTGATCCCCTTATTCCTCCCAACCCTCTTCCCCCAACCCCAGCCCTGACTGTGACCTCTAGAGTGCCTTCTGTTTCCTTTCTTCTTCCATGAAAAATTGTCACTTTATGCTGCTTTTCATAATAAACCAGAACTAGAACAATTTCTCCCTGCTCTTTGCTGGGTGATAGATTTATGCCACATTCTTTATGAGATTGCGTGACGTTGCCTTACCAATGAGAGAAGATTCATACTTTCCTCCCATTTCTCTCTCTAATAGATATTAAAGTACTCTTCATGGATCCCTTGACTATTTGAAAATGATTATCCTTAATGTGCTAAAATTGTTTGGCATTCATATATCACAGGGTACTGATGTGTATTTGGTAGAATTAAGTTTTTCTTTCTCTCCATCCCCTTTATCAGACTTACTGTTTTGGACCAGTTCCAGGCAAATTTCCTCAATGGAATGTAACAAACATTTAAGCACCTACTATGTGCCAGGTATTGTGCTAAGAGCTTTACAAATATTATCTCACTTGATCCTCAATCAAATAATCCTGGGAAATAGGTGCTATTATTATTCTCATTTTACAGTTGATGAAACTGAGACAGACACAGCTGCCCAGGGTTGCAAAAATAGTAAATGTCTGAAGTCAGATTTGAACTCTGATCTTCCTGACTCCAGGTCCAGGTATCTATCCACTATACTACACATTGTCCCTAGTCAGAACATTCCTATTTCACTTCTATGGTGAACTAAGGTCCATTCTCCTCCACCCCAACTCCCACCCCTCACCAAGCATCTCTTTATGTAGTAGTTTTTAACCAGGAAAACATAGATAACCAAGTGGCTTTTGAACTTAGATGGGAAAAAATTGCTCATCTTTATTTTCACTAACCTCTCATTGAAATTTAGTATTTCTTTTTTTATGAATGTAGGTAACAAGCATTATTCCAATGAGGGGTCTGTAGGCTTCATTAGACTGAAAAAATAGAGGCCTATGATGTAAAAAAGGTTAAGAATTCTTGATTTATATGATATTTGGCCTAGCACATGTTTTAACAAAGGTGCCATGAACTGCTGAGAAGCATGAATATTCTTTTTTGTTTCTGTTCAATTATTACTAGAAATTGATCATATTCAATTTTCCTATTCAAGTCTTTCTCTTTTTATTTTTCTAAAGATGAAAGGAGTACAATAAGATAACCAACTATAATAGTTTTGCTCTCTGTTTCTTCCCATCATTCAGTTAGCTTTTCTTTTAAATATTTGATGCCATGCAATTTGGCACATAGTTTTTATGAGTAAATTAATTCCATTCCTGCTTACTCTTATGATTGTTAATTGTTTTCCCTTCATCATATCTTTTTGTATTTTTCTTCTTTCCTCTCAACCCTCTCTTTTTAAGTTTTTATTTTTTATTATTCTGAACTTAACACTAAGAAAAGTGAACATTTTCAGATACAGAAATTAGAAAAGGAAGGCTACATAATCAAAAAGCAAATTTGTCTTAGTCCAGCTTGTTTCTTATGTTAATGTGTAGAATTCTACATATTAATTTCAATATCTGTCTCCCTATGTACCTCTTCCTATTCTCTTCTGATCATTCTTTTAAATTTCTCATAGATTCTTGACTTTTTTCTCCCTTTTTTTAGCATTATCATCACTAGCTTTCTTTTTCCACTCAGTTCCTTCCCCACTCCCCAAATGCATTCATCCCTTGTAAAGGGGAGGAGGAACAAGGAAAATGAATTCACACATTACTCATGTCTTAACATGTATCTTGTATTGCTCCTCTGATTCATCATCTTTTTGTTAAGAAGTGAGAAGCATATAGCATCATTGGTACTCTTACATTATGGATGCTCATTTCATTGGTCAGAGTTCTCAAATTTATTAAAATTATTTTTATTTATCATTTTGCAGTTATTGCATAAATGGTTCTCTTGGCTCTGCTTCCTTTACATGGCAGCAGTTCACACAAGTCTTTCCAGGTTTCTCTGCATCCATCTCTTTCATCCTTTTAGAATAGTATTGGATTATACTCATATACTATAATATTTCAGTTATTCCATAATTGCTGGCACCCGTTAGTTTCCAGTTCTCACAATTGTGCATTTCAACATTTCTCCTGAGCTCTGATCTTTTTGATTAGGAATTACTCTTAACTCCTCCATTATTCAAAAGTCTGTTTTTCTCCATGCAGGATTAAACTGCAGTTTTCCAGATAAGTTATATTTTTCCTTTTGGAATACTTGGAATATTATGTTTCAAGATTTTCTCAGTAATTGCTGTGAACTCTTCTGTGATCCTAAATAAGTCCTTAGTAATTGAACTCTTTCTTTCTGTCTACTTAGTAGTTTTTCTTTGACTTAGAAGGACTGGATTTTTGTAATAGCATTTCTAGGTGATTTTAGTTTGGGTTTACTTGAAGAGATTTTTTTACTTTTAGGTTCTAATAGGTTCATTTTTTTTGTTTTGATCATAATTTTTCAGGATTTTAATGAATTTGATATTATTTCCCATTTTCAGAAATTATTCTGTTTCCCTGATTAGTTTTTTTCATAGTAGTAGGTATTTTAAGTCTTCCATTTTTCCCTTCAATCTTTTTACTTCCTTGCTAATATTTCATATTTTCTCATGAAATCATTGATTTTTTACTCAAGCCTTTCTACTTTGGGTGAAGTCCATTCTTTAGGTGAGTTTTTCTATTTTCTGTCTAGAGCTTTTTCTTCTCCTTTCAGTTTTCTCTCCTTCCACTCTTATTTCAGTAGTCATTTCATTTTTTATTTTTTCTTCACTTCTTCCTTTTATCCCTGTAGTCCCAATGTGCCAAAGCTATTTCTTTCCTCAACTCCATCCTCTCTCCCCACTGCCCCAGGCTTTGCTTTTAATCATTCTTCTCTTGGTTTTACTTCCTAAGCTTTTCGTAACTTGGTATATTTCTTAGTTGTTCTTTGTGGTTTCTTCTGATTACTCATTTTAAACCTCAATTCTTGCTTAGCAATTTTATTCTCAGAGAGTACCCTTTGACACTTTTGGATGGGTTAGGTAAGACTTTTTTGGTCCACACCATAGCCTGGATATTGCTTCCACTGTGGATCTGGAGCAGATGGTTGCTATTTGTCTCTTTCTACCTCAGTCCTTGAGTTTTGTCTGTTTCCTGGTGGTCTACTATGGGTTCAGTACCTCAGTTAGTCTGTCTCACTTTTTTAGTTTGATTCTTTTTGGGGGGGGGTGAGTCAGGGAGAGTGGGGCTCCCTGGATCATCTAGGCTTAAGTGCAGTAGCCTACTCATGGCCAGGCCCCACTGCTGATTGGCTTACAAGACTTGACTTGCTTTGTTTCCAATCTAGGCAATTTCCTCCTCCTTAGGTAGCCTGGTTCCCCTTACCTCTACTACAGGGGTGGAACTCACCATATTGGTGCTAGAATTTACTACATACACTCAATTGACTATAGTTCTACTCTAATTTTGATATTTCTCTCTCTCTCTCTCTCTTTCTCTCTCTCTCTCTTTCTCTCTCTCTCTCTTTCTCCCTCTCTCTCTTTCTCTCTCTCCCCCATCTTTCCATCTCTCCCTTATTCCACCCTCCCTTACCCCTTTTCCTTTTTTCTCCCTCTGTGAAAAGGGTCCTAATCTGACAAGATCGCCTCAGTGGAGAATATTTAGTCTGAAGAAGGGAAGATTTTGTAGGCACAATATCTGTCTTCAAGTGTTTGAAGGACTCTCTTATAGAAAGAGGTCAAACTTACTCAGTTTCCTCTCAGCGGGCAGAAGTAAGAGCACTGCGTTTGGGTAGATTTCAGTCAACTTTAAGGAAAACTCCCTGACAATTAGAACTGTCCAAAAAGAGAAAGGTGGACAACCTTAGAAGACAGCGGTTGGGGTTTTCCTCACAAGGAGTTTTTGTTAGCTGCCAGGTGATGCTTGCTTGGTACTTTGTCAATGGCTTTCTTGCTCAGGTTGTACCAGTGGCCTCTGAAGTCCCTCCTAGCCCTGAGGCTTTGTGACTGAATAGCATCACCCTGATAAAAGAAAAGGAGTTGAAAGGGTTATGTGTGGTGACAGATAAATGGTTTGGCTTTCATTAAGTGTACATTTTTCCTTGTCTGGTTGCCATGAAATATATACAGTCGCTAGCTATTAAGAGTTTATTTAACAATATTTACATTTTGTAGTTGAAACTACAGTAACAATAAGGAACAATTTTATATGCTAAGCTTTTTTTCTCTGACCCTTCCCCCCCCCCCCCCATTTTGGCATTTTAACAGGCCTGTAAGCATTTTTTCTTGGAATTTAAGGAGGAGGCAAGTATTGCTAGAGTTAGTAGTTTGTAAATTAGGGGTCAGTTTCAGTCAGGCAGAATTTTTCCCTTTAGCACTCATTAAAAAAAAAGCATGTGTGCATAAATAACACGACTATATTATTTTGTCTGTGTAGAGACAATTTTCTTTGTTTAATTTTTTTTTAATTTAAAGAAATGAAAGGCTAGCATAACTACTTCCAGAAGACATATTGAGTCACACAGATAAACTGCAGCCAACTTGTGTAACATTAGCCTTTGAAGCAAATGCTAACCAGCACAGGGCCCAGCTGGAAAACTCGGCACAATGAAAATGCAGGGTGCTGGCCAACAGCTGGACTGAGTGCCTCCTCTTGCAGTGGCCAAATGCAGATTCAGCAACAACAGGGTTTTTTGTGACATAGGAGCTCTTAGGATTTTTCATTGGTTAGGAAAAAAAAGTGACTTCAATCAGTAGAGGAAGACATTGCAGTTTTTTCCTTTGGCTGTTGGCTTACTCATTTTTCTATTTCCTCTTCCTTCTCCATAACCTGGGCAGAGGAAGTTACCAGGGAGAAGGTGCCATGAAGGGTGAGAGTGAGGACACAAAGGAGTCCAAATGAATTGAATTCTGTAAAAACTGGGTGCCTCAGTAGGAGCTGAAATACTCATTGGTCCATTGTATTATATAGTCATCTCAATTGATTTATTAGTTTAGTCAGTGGCTGCTGGATTTTGGGCAAATTTCCTCCTGTCTCTTGAGGCTCCAGAAGTTGCTAGGGATCTTACTTATGTTTGGGGATTTGTACAAAAACAGTGTGTTACTTTGAGAAGACCTTTGATCCGACTTTAAATGCATTTAGATAAGGTCTCAGACATGTCATTTGTTAAGTTGTGCTAATGTGGACAGATTTGGCTAAAGTATCCATCCTCCAAAATCTTTGCTGGGGCATAGGAGAGCATGACGTCCTGTAGGGCTTGGATCACGAACCCTTAGAGTTGGAAGAAACCTTACAGATTATCTAGTTTAACTTCTTCATTGGCTCAGATTGAGAGACTTATCCAAGGACATACAGCTATTAATTGGTATAACCAGGCCACAAGTTCAGTGTTCCTGATTCCCAGTTGAAAACTTTTTTCACTGTCATGCTTTTTTCAGAATTGGAGATTTTGTTCAGTATTTCTGTGACTCTTGACCCCTAATATTCAGCACTCCTTTCCACAACCAGCAGTGTCATTATTATTTATGCCATTGCAGAGTATTTTAGAGTAAAGGAAAGGTGGTTTGAGATTTGTTATTGGCTTAAGAATTACCTGGATGAGAAAATGAATTTCCTTCTACCAATGCAGGTTGGCACTTTTCCTGCAATTTATAGTCTTAGAAAATTGTTTAGAAGACTGAGAAGACTCACTCACGGCTATAAAGTTCATATAAGTTAGAGCATAACCAGGTCTTCCTGGACAACTGCCTCCCTCTTTGAAGCCATATTGCTTCTCTTATCACTTTATTCTTGGAGTAAACCTAAATTTCATTATTTTGTTGGGCCTGTCTCAGCTATAAACCATAGAGGATAGATTTTTGGTATGTGCTTAGTCAAAATCCCCTGTAGTATCTGAACACAGATTGTTCCCATTCATGTTAAATCTTTCAGATGTCTGTTCTGACCAAACATCACTCCATCATCCCTCTCAGATGTCCCATCTTAGTCATTCTTTATCACCATTAGATGGTCACTAAGAAATAACTATCTCTGGGTGAAAATTAGTTTCATATTGGTGTTGCTTTTTGCTGAGTTTGCATACAGATCCTTCTGTCCTTTTATCTTTAGCCATAGTCCACCTTTATAATCTCATTTCTCTTTTTTCTAGGCCAACCCCAATAACTAGTCAAGCATCCTTGGATTTCAAGGATTCTTAAACTATAGTTTGTGAACTTTAAAAAAATGACAGCTATATTTTAGTATAATTGGTTTCCTTTATAATCCTACTTTATTTTATACATTTAAAAGCATCATTTCTGTGAAGGGATCCAAAGTCAGTCAGCCCCTATTTTAGAATATAGCCACATCTCTTACCATGCAAAGGTTAGGAAGAGAAGTCTTCATAGCTTTCTCTGAGCCACCAGGAACATTTTAGACTTTGTGTTTATGTATCACAATCAGTTCTTTCCCAAGGATGGAACATTCAAGCCTTTATTCAGTTTTAACCCTTGGCCACCATAACATTTATGGGATCAAAGAACTTAGAGTTGGGAGGGACTTTCAGAGGTCACCTTGTCCCACCCCTATATCTGATCAAGATTCCCCTCTGTAAGATGCTGGTCAATCAAATATTGGTCTAAGAACCCCAGTCTTTAAGAAGAGCCCATGGGTCTATCCTTATGGCGGATCTGCTAGTTCCTTCCTTCTTATTGTTTGGAAACTACTAGAAGAGCCTTACAAAGATTGTCACTCATCACTTGTATAATGTGGCACAATGTCATAGACTGCAAAAAAAGAAAAAAAAAAGAGGAACGTATACATATGGGAGGAAGAGGCTACACTTCAGGGATAGGATTGCTTAATTTCAGAGGGCTCCTAGAACATTGGTCTGTTTGGTAGAGTCATCCTTATAGGAAATCTGTAGGCTCAATGAAAAGGCAATATATTTTTTAGGCTCCCAGCTCATTTCTGCATTCCCAGGTCTCTACAGAGCCTCTGATCTAACCATAGCCAGCAAGTTTTCACCTTCTTCTAGTTAACTTCATTTTCACTGCTTTGCATTAGCAACACTTGGCACCAGCTGGCTGGTCCTGTAAGTCTGCAGAATAGTTTCAAGTTCTTTTTGTTGATGTGGCTAGCATCCATACTTGGTTCCAAAAGAGCCTTTGTTGTTCAGTTGTTTCAGTCCTCTTCAACTCTTTAGGGTTTTCTTTCTTTTTTTTCTCATAGAAATAGCACCTGAACTTGGCCTTCAGTGATAGTTAGAATATCCACAGAAGGGAATATGGTTGAAGGATTAAAACATGAAGGAGAAAGCAAATAGCATTAGTTTTAGGCCATATGTTTGCATCATGTGTAAGAAGCTACAAATGGATATGACCTAAATGTAAATGAAAGAAGAGCTAGCTTTCCTTTCACAACTAATGATGAGAGATGATCAGAGAAGAAAAAAATGGACAAGTTTGAGTAGATTAGTTTGATTTGATTTCTTTTGGTGGATAACAAAAGTATCAAAGAGGCAGAAAATATCAATGAAAAAATTTAAAATATACTTACAAGAGGAGAAGTTCAAAAAGGGATACAATTGGAGCAGTTCCTACTATTGTGTTATATTTAATATATACTTAAAATCATGTAACAAAAGTTCAATCATCTCTTCTGTTCTTTTTATATTGAAATGTTCCATGTTAAGGTTCACATTATAAAATTACTTAAAAAAAACCAAGTAGTCTGATTTATGTGAAGAAAGAAAATACTGGGAAAAGGTGGGAACAAAATTGTAGAGGGCTTTCAAGTTTATTTGGAAGGCAAGCCATTAAGCATTTTCCAATAGGAGTCTTGTGATGCTACATTAAAATGCTATCCAATCTTGGAAATTTTAGCCAAAATGTGTTTGGTTGTATTCAATATATAAGTTTGGTAGTATTCAATATTCAATAAGAGGTCTATTTTTCTTTTTGAAAAAAAAGGAACCTACGCCTGAATGTTAATCATATGGGTAGCATGGTTTTAAATTCAGAATTTGATCACTGATTTTCAGATGAGTAGCAACTTACTTTTAGAAAATACAGAGTTGTCCTGTCTTATAAAACTGAACAAATAAATATTCTCAATGGACCTGTAGCTTAATATTTTTAAGAAAAGCAGCAAAATCAAGTCAGCACTATACTATGACAGAACCTAGTTGAAAATCTAGTTAATGTTTCCTTCAGGCATTAAATAGACACATGCCAGGACATTGCTATTCACATCTCTTTAGAAAAGATGCTCTATGATTGACCAGTTAAATTTTACTTTCTTTTACTTTATACCTTAAAAATCTATCTTAAATTTATTTCTTTACTATCTGTATTTTTTTCTCCAAAGAGTTCAAGGTATTTAATTTTTTTATTCTAAGATTTTCATATACAAAAAGTAAAAGACCAGAAGTGAGAAAGAAGCATTTAAGAGGTCGATGCTGTTAATTTTTATGCATGTGGGAATCATCAAACAAATTCTAAGAAAATAAAAATGCTATAACCATTCCTTTTTTAAAAAGAGTAAGAACTTGGCATGATTCATTCCTTACATGTTTTATGCTATAATAAATTAATGATAAAGAAAAAGAAATCATGTTAAATTTAATCCAATTGTTTGCTAGTTCCTTCTCTTGCTTGTTTTATTGATGAGAAAACTGAGATTAAACAGGATTAAGTGACTTGCCCAGGGTCACACAACTAGTAAGTGTCTGAGGCCATATTTGAACTCTGGGTTTCCTTATTCCAGACCCAGTGCTTTATCCACTGTACCACCTAACTGCCCCTCACCCCTCACCCCGAGAGGCCAGCTAATGGAAATTTTAAGTATAGAATAACACTAGGCATATGTATCATTCCGCATACTCTTTCAGGGCAGTCATGCTATTTCATCTGCAGTCTACAGCAATGCACTGTAGGAAAAATTATGTTATTTTGATGGAAAAGATAATGAGGGATGTTGTCAGAATCCCTTGACAATGGCATAGGTATGTCTCAGAAAATAGGTAGGAGAGACTGGGGTGGACTTGTCAAGGAGTTAGAGAGTTAGTGTTCCCTTACATTTGATGTATTCTTTGCCCAGTATCCTAAGTGGCTTTTAGAAGAACCTATTACATTTTTTTCCAGGGGCACCCACAACCTCCAAATATAGGAGGAAAGACTTTTAGGTATCCAGGCTTTCCTGATCTGCTTTGATTTTTGCTTTTCCTGCTTTCAAAATGTAGGACTCAACCAACCGTGGTTTAGTGAACCTGCCTAAATGACAGGCCAGAAGCTTGGATTCTCCCTGTTTTTATCTGCTGGGAAAGGCAACCTAAAGAAGAGAACAGTGTTACCTTTCTTTGTTACAGCTATTAGAAGCAACTTTTGCCTTACTTCCCCACAAATCAAGTCCTGATTATGGTAATAGTTTCAGACTGGGCATGTGAAGTGTTCAAGATTATTTCATTTGATCAGTCAGATTTCTAACTGCCAACATCCCCAGCCACCTTTCATAACTAAAATCCAGGTTGATTTTCCTTCATTGATTGAGTATATAATTTCCTGTTTTGATTAGGTAAAGAGAAAAGTAGAAAGAATATGCTGGGAAGAAAATCTGTGGGCTGAATGTTATTTTACAAATGATCCAGTGTGTGTGTGTGAGAGAGAGAGGGAGAGAGATAGGGAGAGAGAGAGAGAGGGAGAGAGAAAGAGAAACTGTTTGAGTAATTCTGATACTTTTCTATTATCCTCAGAAGTTAAAAAATGATCTGTAATATTTAGGATGTCACTTTATGATTTCCAAAACATTAACATGTATGAAAGAGAGAGACAGAGACAAAGAGAGAGACAGAGACAGAGACAAAGAGAGAGACAGAGACAGAGCTTGATCCTTTATGTATATAGTGAGAAAGCTTTGGTTTGATTACTTCCAATTTTTAAAATTAAAAGATATACATAGTATATTAAAACATTATCTCTTGTTACTAATGTCTTGGCATAAGACTGATTTCTTGTCTATAACTAGCATTTGCTTATTTACATTGGAACTCATCAGAAAGATGGGGTTATGCAAACTGAGGTGGTGATATCTTTATTCTGATTTCTTCACCCTCTTGGCAGAGCAGTGGTATTTTATTTAGTTTGAGGTCTTGGGTTTTTTTTTTTTTTTTTTGTCCACACAAGGTCCCTCTTAGGATACTGTCTTGTATGGAAATCATTAAGGAAACCTAAATCAATGATCTGTGAGATACTTTGCTTACTTTATTTAGATGTGTGGAATTTCCCTCCCCCCATTGTTTTTAGACCCTTTTCCTTTATCCCCATTAAACTGTGAATGAATATGATTTGTGAAAAATGGAAGGAAAATTAAATTGCATAAAACTTCCTGTCTTAAAGAATTTCTCTGGCCAAATGTATGCCAAATGTTGGGGAGACCGTCTAAGTTACTGTATATCCTTGTGGGTCCTCTTCTTTGCACATATTTAGTTGTGTGAGACATAGCCTACATAGTTGGCCTTTTCCCCTGTTATGATGATAGCCACAATATTAATTCTGCTGACTTGACTTCCTTTGTTTCTAAAACCTGACTTATGTTTTCTGTTCCCTTCAACTACTTGATGCAGTGGGTCATGCATCTCATAAAGGGCAACAGACTTGGCTATTTGAGTAATTCTGGTACTTTTCTATTATCCTCAGAAGTTAAAAAATGATCTATAATATTTAGGATGTCACTTTATGATTTCCAAAACATTGACATGTACAATATTTCATTTGATACTTGCAACCACCTGTGAGTTAGGGAGGATGTGTATCATTATATTCATTTTACAGACGAGGAAACTGAGAATACGAAGGTTTTGACTCCATACTAGATCTTCTAAAGTCCAACATTCTCTTTCTACTGTATACTCACTGGCTGAGGAAGAAGTTACTGTTTCTTTTTATTTAAGGGATTGGATAGAAGTACTTAATTTTATTCCTTTTGTAAGGAAACAATCCCAGGTAGGATAGGGGTCAGGAATGACCACCCCAAACATTAGCCCAGTTCTACCTGAGATTTCTGAATTTGATTCTCTGAGACCACATTCTAGAACTATTGGGGTGACAAGTACCCAAACCTTACTGCTGCCACCAGCAATTACATGCGCTTGTTTCCTTTCACCTGATAGCAGTGGTGGAAATTGCATTCCAAGTCTCTGAAGAGGTTTTATGTAGATAAAGGAGAATAAATCCTAGAGCAGAAGCATAGGATTCAAGTCCAATTGGATACTCTCTACCTGCATTGTCCTGGAAAAGTCATTGGATCTGGTTGGACTAGGTCAAGAGTTCTTTAATCTCTTTTGCATCATGGATCCCTTCCTCGTGCTTTGTTTGGCTGGTGAAGTAAGCCCATGGACTTTTTCTAAGAATAATACTTTTAAAGGCAAAAAATCAAATACATAGGATTACAAAGGAAATCAATTACATGTTTTTTTTACTAGTTATAGTGAAATAAATACAACATGAACCAATTATAATGAAATAAATATATATTTTCCCTCACCTATAAGTCCACAGACCTTTACTGTATCAGTAAACTATAGGTTAAGAATTCTTAGGCAAGATGGCCTTTGAGAGTTCTAATAGTCCAGACCTTTTATCTGAGGATCCTATGAGGTACCTAAGATTGTTTATTTATGTAGGTGGTGTGAAATGCAAAGAGGAATCCAAAGATATCTTGTGAATACTTTTTAGGAATTTGCAGTCTGAGAGATGGCTCTGCTGTACGCAGTTCTGGAGAGAATGTACAGACATTGGAACCAAACCAAATCTCAGTACAGGCACAGTCAAAGTGACTTTATGCTTCCAGAGCAGGAGCCAAATTTTTGCATGTAATTGTACTCTCTGCCCATATTGACATTTCATTCTTTGGGGAAAAAAAATTCCCCCTGGGTAAAACATGTGTCTAGACATTTGCTGAAAAAGAAATGCTAATTTCCCAAAGAGCAGTTTGGCTAGTTTATGTATCATTGCATTGCCTTAAGCAGACAGGCCTGAGGTGAGGATTAAGACTGGAAAAGATTCTGGCTTTTATCCAGTAGAGATAGATCCCAACACTATTGCTGCAGTCCAGCACATGCTACTTAACCATGGCCAACTTGGCCCCATAGTGGGTTATTACCTGGTGTAATAGCCAACCAGACGTGCCGGTATCATCATCTTCCCTCCTTCTAAAATGTCTTCATCCCTGTAATTGCTTTGAGGAAAGAGGAGGAGGATTCTCAAATTTCCTTCACTTAATTTTACTCCTTTGGAAATGGACTAAATGGTTTTCATGCAAAATGAACTGTCCCTGAATTCTATGCTTAAATTTAAAATTGTGTGAAAATTTTATTTTTATGTATTATATTAATTCATGTATCTGGGTCCTGGATAGAGAGGTTCCAATGAGTCTGTTGATTTTTATGTTTCCTTTGTTCTTAGCAACTCCAAGGAATATTTCTCTGTTTCCACGTTGATAAAACTGATTAGTAGATTAAGGCTCTTCCTGATAGGTATGTGACTTCCCTTCTCACCCTCCTTGCCCCATCTTCTATGGGTGTGGGGAGGGGTTGAGAGTCTTAATAGACAACCTCCTTAGTAACTATTCACAAGTCAAGAGATGTACTGGGATGTCCAAGAGAGCAACTGAATAATGAATTTCCAAACTGTATTTCTAGATATGTGTGAAAGAACTTCCTGGTCTTTGATCATGGAGAAGATCACTGATCTATTAATTTATTGGTTAAATGCTCACCTAATTAATAAATTGATATTCTTACCAGAAAATCAGCCTCTTGAATATTTTTAATTGTAAAAATAGTCTTTCCAAAATTGTATACATGGAGATATCAATTTTTAAGTTTTTATTCAGTTTGACAATAACTGAGCATATGCTTTTTGCCCAACATTACATGAGTTGTGGCAACATGAGCCAATTGTTAAATTTTCTACTTAAAAATAAATACTTCAGAAATACTATAAATCAGCACCTGATTTATAGTTTTGTTGATTATCTAGACTTAAAAAACTGATGGAGAAAATGTTAATACAGATTAAACTTAAAAGTATATTAGGTGGGACAGCTGGGTAGCTCAGTGGATTGAGAGCCAGGCCTAGAGACGGGAGGTCCTAGGTTCAAATCCGGCCTCAGACACTTCCCAGCTGTGTGACCCTGGGCAAGTCACTTGACCCCCATTGCCTACCCTTACCACTCTTCCACCTATGAGTCAATGCACAGAAGTTAAGGGTTTAAAATAAAAAAATATATATCTTTAAAAAAAAGTATATTAGGCATACTTTAAAAAAGCTGATTGTATAATATTTACCAGCACACTGGTAAATTACTGGGCTATAATACTCTAACGGATCTTTCAGATCATTAATATAGGGACTCTTTTTAATTATGTAGAAAAAACTCATCCATTTGTTATCTGTTGCCCTTACTAGGTGACCACACCATCTTCTCCCTCCCCTATCTGTATATTTCTTTTTGTTGTAATCTTATATATTATTTTTCTTGCAAAATTCTTCATTTGCAATGTATTGCATTTTAGGTAATGTTCAATGTATAGTGTATTATATCCTATAATCTTGCCTATTGTGTAACTCTCAATTGTTCTTTGTGAATCGAAATGATAGTACATACAATGATAATAACAAAATCACAGAATCCCAGAATTTGGGAGATGGAAGGAGTCTTATTGGCCGTCTAGTCTAACACACACATATAATGGGTGGCACAGTAGATAGAAGGCTGGACTCAGTCAGGAAGACTCAAGTTCAGATCTTACTTTGGACATCTGTGACCTTGGACAAATCATTTAACCTCTGTTTGCCTCAGTTTCCTCAAATGGAGGATAAAATAAAATGATGATAATGATATATATGATATATATAACAGTATAAATAAATATAGCCTGTATCTACTATCTAATATATAATGATATATTGATAATGATTCCAGAATGGTTGTGAATATAAAATGTGATAATATTTGTAAAGTACTTAGCATAATGCCTGGCACATAGTAAGCACTATTTAAATTATAGCTATTATTATTAACTACTATACCATATCCAGTAAGTATTTGCCCAACCTCTGCTTTAAGGAGAGTGAACCTATTTACTTATAAGGGAACCACTCTTGGATAAATCCAACTGTTAGAAAATTTTTTCCTGATAGCAAAAACCTAAATTGTTCTCTGCAGTGTTCACCTGTTATTCTTGGTTTTGCCCTTTAGGGCCAAATAAAACAGTTCTTTTTGTTGTCCTTTGCATGAGAATCCTTTAATTACTTGGACAGCTATCATATCCTTTCTTTATCTTCTCTGCTCCAGGTTAAACCTCCTAGTTGGTTCAACTGGTCTTCAAATGATATGAATTCAAGACCCTTCACCAACCTGACTCCTCTCTCATGTACACTTTCCAGCTTATCAATGCCTTTAAAAAACCAAACCAAACCGCGGCACCCAGATCTGAACGTACTATTCCAGAAAAGGCAGAAATTTCTTCTTTATAGTTTTAGCTCTTTGCACTTAAAAGAGATGGGCCTAGGGGCAGCTAGTTAACATGGTGGATAGAGTGCAATGCCTGGAGTTGGGAGGACTTGGGTTCAAATCTGGTCTCAGATACTTCTTAACTGTGTAACCCTGGGCAAGTTACTTACCCTCATTTGCCTTCAGAGAGAGATGAATCTGACCATCTATCCTAGAGGGAAAAAAAGGATGAAAATCATATTAAGCATTATAAGATTTGTTGGATCTCTTTGCTGGATCTTAGATCAAATAAGTCCCTGTTTATATGTATACTAAGAGATATCGATGCATAGATATATGTATACATAATAGATAGATAGTATACATGTCTGAGAGCCCTTCTAGCCTTAATTTTAGGACCGAAGCCTTACAAATAGCTAATCTCACAATTGAATAAATAGAAGATTCAAGCTGGATTAAATTAAGGAATTTACATACTGTGTTCAGTTTTCCCAAGGTATTCCCATCTTTTTTTCATACCATTATTTTTGAAGTGGTACCATGTAGCTGTAAATCATGGAACATGATCTTGGAAAAGCCACAATTGCAAGGGGCGAAAAGGCAATGGAATGACTTGGGTAGAGGCAAATAATTCCATGTTGTTTTGCCAGAATGTGGTTGGCCTTCAAGAAGCATTGTAAAAGATATTCTCCAGGACATATAGGAATACAAGAGGGAGGTGATGTGGAAAAGGGAAGGATAAGTACTGCCCTACTATCTTCAATATATGTAGAGAACCTCTGACACATTGGATAGTTATTAAATTGGATAGCTATTCAGTACTTGGCTAGAATATTCTTTTTTTTCTTGATGTGAATACCTCCTTCACTAGTTCAGACTTCCATTCATCCATGCCTTTTACCCTTTGAAGATCTTACTCTTGTACCTTCTCTACAGAAGGAATATAGCTATTAAACATTTTAAACATATGTTTTCATTAGCGAGGTAGTGTGGTGTGAAGGAAAATATACTCTGCTCTGGAATAAGGAAAGGACTGAAATCAAATTTAACCTTTGACACTACTTGGGTCACGTGGGCAAGTCACTCATATCTCTGAAATTCAATGATCTCACCTGTAAAATGGGGATAATATTCCCTCTACTATCCTTCTCAAACAGCTCTTGGGATGATTGAATGAGATGAAATGTATGCCACAGTCCACAAACTTAAAATGATGGCTATATTTCAACTTTTCTTCTTCTTCTCACTCTTCCCCTCTTATATTTTTATGTCTAAAAAGGGAATAAACTCATTTCACTTGGTCCTAGAGAAGTGAACTAGGAGAAATGGGTAGAAGTTGCAAAAAGGCTGGTTTCCAATACAAGGAAGAAAATTGGCTCATTCCAAGAAGCGGGAAGGCTGAGCACACATCTACAAGTCTTCTGTCTAACAAAGTGTGGCCCTGACTTCTAACCTGCTGTGATTGTTGGAGAAAGTCATTTCTTGGCGGGGGTCACTGGCCCCTGGCCACTATAAATATTCAGTTTTAAGAAATCTCTGGACTCAAATGATCTCCAAGAGCACAGCAGACTATGAAGGGAATGTTGTATGCTCTCACTTCTGGGGAGGATGTAGTACCCAGACAGCAACTTCCCTCTGTTGGAAAGAAATATCTTGTAATATAAGCCTGGGATTTTCAGAGATGAGTCCCAGGCTGACACAGGACTGACTTCTTGGCAGCAGATTCCATTGGTAACGGTTCTTACCCATTTTTCTGTTCTGCCTGAAAAAGGTGGAAAAAATATTAGGTTGATAGTCAAGAGGACCTGGGTTTCAGTTGCCTGCCTCTTACTCACTACACATTTGGCTTCTTACCAGTGCACTTAACCTGTATGTGCTTAACAGAATGACGAAGTTAGCCCAAAGTTCCTCCAGCTCTAATGCTTATGATCCCTTGGGGAAGTTAATACTGCTACTCCAGTCTGAAAACCATTTTTTATTCCTCAAAGTGACATTTTTCCTTCCTGCCCTTCCCTTCCCTGTTATTGCTTCATTATGCCTTTCTTTTGATTAATTGTATCCCCAGTACCTAGCCCAGTACCTGGCATGTCCGTGCTTATTGGATTATTCCTCTCCTGGAGCTACCTCTCTGGGGCTTGGCTTTCTTGTCCAGCTTTTGCATCCCTGAAAAGGCTAGAAACCAGTCCTTTTTTGGGTCTGATGAGCACAGAACAGACATTTGCTGAGTGCCAGTTGGCTTCAGGGTCTGGGACAAACATCTTTGGCCAGGCAGCTGTGCGATTCAATTCACCGAACAAAGAGTGAAATCACTCAGGAGACTTACTTGGCTCGGGACTGGGGTTGAGGATGAAGTAGTCCTCAGGTGTTCTTGTACTCTCATCGTAAGGCTGTAGTTTATTATCTTCCAAGAGGGAGAATTGATACTCACTGCTCTCTTAAGATAAATAGTAAGCCCAGATGAGGGGGGAATGGTTTTATTTTATTATATTTCACACCTAAATTGCAGATCATGGATATGGCTTGCCTTTATAGAGCCATTTCACCAAGGCCCAGGTCCCTTGGAGGGTCAGTCATCCTTGACTGGGAAATAGCAAAATCATACATTATTTGGCTATCTTATACAACTCTCTCCGTCATGGGTTTTCTGTCTGGGTGTTGTCAGTGAAAGGAGAGGACTAGAGCATTCAACTACTATTTTTTTCTTTTTTTAGTTCTGATCTATAAATGAGTTGTGACCTGAACTGAGGTGTAGGGTAGATAGTGTTTGGGGCATCCTTTCCCTCTCCATCGTACAATTATTTTATTTAAGAGGAGGAGAAAGTAAACGAGCTTAATCTTGGCCATGAGCTTTAATATCTTAAGCACAGCTGAATCCAAGCAACAGCACAGGGTCATATTATTAATAAGGGTGTTTTCTATCCCTTGGCATCTTTGCCAGACAGACACCTGAGACAGTGAGCCTTTGTTCATGTTCTCATCACCTGCCCTGATCACTGACGGATGATGGATAAATGGTTAGTGGGAAGGGGATGTATGGGGGAAACTTAACAAGCTCTAAATCTGCCTTTCCCCTCAGGGGTTGAGTCTGATGATTATGTGTCTGATGCTTAATCACTAAGCCCTCCTCCTCACTTTTCCTTGACAAATATGTGAAATCCATTGTCTTTTCGCCTTGTCTCCTAATCTCTCCCCTGGCCCTGAAACAACTATAGCAAGTGTGTATTAATCATTTCAAGATGCTATCAGAAACAGAAATGCACTATGGCCCAAAGACATTTTCCTTGGCAGGCAGAACACAAATATTCATGTGTTTTATAATAGCTTATGATTTATTGGGTACAGTTTGTGGAAAAGGAAGTCTTATTTCTCTAGGATTGTGTACCTCTCCTGGAAAACAAAGGGGATATGGTTACCATTTGTGACTGCCGGAAATGCTTAGTATATGCCCAGTGGTCTGCCATCTACTTTGTCGAGGGTGATATCTGAGCGTGTGGTCCTTGTGTAATGCCTCTTGCTTTTAGAGGAAAGGCATATGCTATTTTTTAAAAAGAAAAATGATTGTTTACAGGGAAAGCTGCCAGTCCTTCTTCTTGGTCGATCCTCAGAACTGAGGCCTGGAGAGTTTGTGGTTGCAATTGGAAGTCCATTTTCACTTCAAAATACAGTAACTACTGGGATTGTTAGTACCACCCAACGAGGAGGGAAAGAACTAGGGCTGCGGAATTCAGACATGGACTACATTCAGACAGATGCCATCATCAATGTAAGTCTTGGTTCTTGTTTCCCTGACTTTGGATAAGCCAATGGGGCCTGGGTTAGTTATGAAGACATTGATTTGGTAAGGATGAGGAGTTCAGAGTGCCTTCTTTTCGATCTGAGTTCTTGGGTTCAAATTTCAACTCACTGGCTTATTTACTCTAGTTCAGGGTGTAATAATCAAGTAAAATTATTAAATGTAATATTAATTAAAATTATTGTGGTCACCATTTATAAAATTAAATTTCAAGTCAGGAGTCTGTTAGTAGCTCTTAACAACTAAGTTTTTAATAAAATAGAGATATAAAAAAAAGGGAAATTTAGGAAAGAGAAAATATCACCTATCTAAAATAATACCCTGAGCCAAATCAGGAAGCCCAAACCCAAAGCCACCAAACAGCTTAAGCCTGCAAAAAATCCTCAAGCACACGGCAGGCTCCAGAGCTCCCACTCAAGACTGTTCCATCACCTCACCAACCCAGAGAGAGAGAGAGAAAGAGAGAGAGAGAGAGAGACAGACAGACAGAGAGACCTCTCCTCATGTACCACACCTTTTTATTTCTGTCCTCCTCTTCATGCAAAATATGCATGTAAAATGGGATTCAGGGTAGGACAAACTTAGGGAGAAGTTTCTATCTACACAAGGGAGTCTAGTTTTGTGTGTGTGTGTGTGTGTGTGTGTGTGTGTGTGTGTGTGTGTGTGTGTGATGGATCCCTTTGTTAGTTTGGTGAAGCTTGTGGACCCCAACTCAGAATAATATTTTTCATGAATAAAATAGGATTACAAAGGTAAACATTTATATTGAAATATAGTCATCAAAATACTTAAAAAAAATGTAAAGACCTCAAGTTAAGAACCTGTGCTCAGGTTCCTCATCTATAAAATGAAGATATTAAGCTAATTTTCTTCTAAAGTTCTTCCCAATTCAAAGTTTATCAGATGCAAGCAATCCTTTTAGAAAATGGTTGTTTATCAGCATATATATTTTCTAACTTCTGAAGCAGAGTTTCCCAGGACATTCACCATAATCCATCAGTGAATTGAAAGGTTCTTCATTTAAAAGTGACCCTGTTATTTACTAACAGTGAGCAGATTTCCTCTTATGTAGTCTTCTTGGTCTTTGAAGGCAAGGGTTTACATTTATACAACATTTAAAATTGTTTAAAGCACATTTCTCATGACCTGCTTTTTGAGGTGGATTGCCCAAGGAAATGATTTACAAAGGAACTGAGGCTTGAAGGAATTAAGGAGCTTGTCTAGGATCATACTGCTAATTAGTGTTGGAACTGAGATTCAGCAACATAATGTCTGAAATTTATGAACTGCTTTAAAGTTTTTAGAGGACTTAATGCTATCCTATTTGAATATTCTCATGATTTCCCCATGAGACTTAGCTAGAGGTAGTATAGTGGAGTGGAGAAAGAGCTAATCTTGGAGTTAGTAAGTTAGTAAAGGGTCAGGGTCCAATATTGACATATATTGGCTTCATATCCTAGGTTAAGTCAAGTAATTTTCACACCCTCCAGGCAACTTTCCAAGACTTTAAGTTGTAGATAAGGAATGTTGACTACCAAGAGCTCCTCTATGTCAATGAAATCTCCTCTAGTCCTGCCCACCCCCTAGCAAAAACAAAAATAACAACCAAAAAAACCCCTTGACATAACCCTGTGAAGGAGGTACTAAAAGTATTATTTTCCGTATTTCTTAGGTGAGAAAACAAATGCTCAGAGAATTTAGGAAATTTTATTATGGTTCAATATCTAGAAAGTGTCCAGAGGCTGAGTTTGAATTAAAGTTCATTTACTTCCAAGACCCATACTCTTTCCCTAATATCATGCTGACTCACAAACCCAGAGATCAAAAGAACAAAATAAAAATCATCAATTAAACACCAGATTTGAAATCCTGAAAATCAAAGAAGAAATTAACAAAATCAAAAGTAAGACCATTGACCTAATGAATAAGACAAGGATCTGGTTTTATTTAAAAAAAAAAAAGATAGACCATTGTTTAATTTGATTTAAAAAAAGAGAAAGAAGAAAACTATATTATCATTAGCAAAAATGAGAAGGGCAATTTCACAACCAATGAGGAAAAATTTAAAGCAATTATTAGGAGTTACTTTGCCCAATTATATGCCAATAAATCTGAAAGTCTAAGTGAAATAGATGAATATTTAAAGAAATAAAAAGTTGACTAAAATAACTAGCAAAAAGAACAAATTAAAACCCAGATATATTGCCTCATTTTAAGTCTGTTGTACTTTCTAGGAAGCATTTAGCCCTTTAATACTTCTTTTGAGCTCCTTCCAAAAACTGGTAATGCTGTTTTTTGCAGCATTCTAGAGAGAAGCCAAAGTAGCCCCCACTTTTACCAATGACTAGCAAGTTCTAAACCTCTTATGGCAGGGGAGGGGGACATAATTTTGGCAGTTTCTCTATTTTTCCTACAAAACGTGATCACTCCTTTCCCAGTACACTCAGCATGAAGTTTTGGCTCAAGCTATTAGACTTGTCTTAAGTTGTTAGAATGAGGCCAGGGATTTTCCTGTACTTCTTTTTTTCCCAAGCAGTCTTTAAGAAATCATACTTTCCTCCTTCAAATGTCTCATCATAGATCTGGTTTTCTGAAAGCCATTTTTTCACATTGGACCAATTTCTAAGAAACACAATGAATTCTTAGGCACTTTTTACTTCTAACCAGGAAGCTCTATTCCCAAGCTTTTCTGACATCAGGTTTGCTGAAGCATGAAGTAATGGAAATAAAATGGAGCCAGGTTAACTCCATGCTCCCCTGGCAGGGCAAAGGTAAAACAAACAAGTGTTCTTGGGATTTTAAATAAACTAACATCTTATTTCCTCCTAGAAATGGGATGGGGGAATATATTTGTTATGTCAAATAGTCATGTCTTGAACTTTGTTAGTTTTCAAAAATGCCCTGAACCTTTCCATTTAACTTTCAGCAAGAAATTAGATGACTGACAAGGTCCAAGTTTCAGGAAAGAACCATAAGTCAACCTTAAGCCAACTCAGTAATGAATCTGTGTTTTGTATACTGAAAACCACCAGGCTCCAGATGTATGAGATGGATAAGTGCATTAACAGAAACAATCCTAATCCTTTAATTTTTCTTTAATTTCAGTATGGAAACTCGGGAGGCCCTTTAGTAAATTTGGTAAGTCTTTTTTAATACTAATTTTATAACATTTATTAAGCATTTGAGATAAATATTCTTTTTTCTCCCAGAAATGGTAATCGTCAAAGAAGTTCGTTTAATTCCAACGAGTAGTTCTGTGAATTTCCTAGATTCTGACTGCTTATCATTATGAACTTATGTAGGCAGCTAAGTGATGCAGTTGGGAAGACCCAAGTTCAAATCCAGCCTTGAATATTTATTAGCTGTGTGACCCTGGACAATTCAGTCTATCTATGTTGCCCTCCATTTGGGGATAACACTAGCACCCACCTCATAGAAGCAAGTTGTGAGGATAATGTTTGTAAAGTGCTTTGCAAAATTTAAAGCACTTTATAAATTCTTGTTATCATTATTAACTTCTTTGGATAAACCATTATTAATTCATTTGATAAAACAATTATTAACTATCTATGTTATGTAGAACATTATGTGAGGTAATAGAGAATTTAGATAATTCATGGTCTTTTGTCTCATGGAACTTAAAATTTAAAAGAGAGATATGATAAAATGCAATAAATATAACATATTACATGATAACATATATCAGATTATATTTTATTTATGTGACATTATGTAAGAGGCAGCATGGGGTATTGGATAGAGAGCCTGCCTAAAATTCTGGAAAATTTGAGTTTAAGTTTTACTTGTGATATATGGGCTATACAACTTTGGTCAAGTCACTTGTGCTTCAATTTCCTCATTTGTAAAATTAGGATAATAATAACCCTTACCTGTAGGTTGTTGTGAGGACCAAATGAAATACGATTTATGAAGCCCTTTGCACATTTCCTGGAATATAGCAGGTGCTTAATAAATATTTGTTTTCTTTCTTTTGAGTTCTTTCTCTAATAGTAATGATTGATTTGGTATTTATTATCCATACTCTTGTGATTAGTGACCCAAAAGATGAGAAGCTGAGGTTAGAACTAAAGTTCATGGAATAGAAACAAAATATTTCAGAATTGGAGGGATTTCCCTGATCTATGCCAGAGATATTAAGTACACAGCCCATAGACTGAAGACCATAGGCTCGCCAAAATTCTTCTGAGTTAACCTATCCAGATTAAAATTGGGAAATATTTAACAAATAAAAATACAGTAGAACACCGATAATGTTAATATGTGGTTTTCTAAATCAATTTGTGGCCCTCAGGAACTCTTACGTATGGTTCAGTGGCTCCTGCTTCTATTTGAGTTTAATACCACTGATCTCGACCAACTCATACCTGCCAAAGAATTCTCTCTACTATGTACCTGATAAGAAGTCCTTGATTCATTGTTGTGAGACTTCTGGATAGGAATATGTTCATTCCTTTCTTGAATAGTTTCTCTGAGATCTTTGTCAATTAATTCCTTCATTGTTGTGGGTCAGTTATTTTTCAGTCTGTCTAACTTTTTGTGATCCTTTTGGAGTTTTTCTGGCAAAGATACTGGAGTGGTTTGCCATTTCCTTCTCTAGCTCATTTGACAGATGAAGAAGCCAAGGCAAATAGAGTGAAGTCAAGACAACAAGCATTTATCAAATACGTAACCTACTTTGTGTCATGCTCTCTGCTAAGTTCTAGGGATTCAAAGAAAGGCAAAAACCAAACAAACCAGACTTTGATCTCAATGAGATCATGGTCTAATGTAAGGAAGTTTCTCTATAAAATCTAGATCCAGCCAGTTTATCTCTGCCACCTTTAGCCATTGCTGCTGTATCTTGCCATCGTTTCTGCCAATAGAACAAACCAATTCCCCTTTCCATGTATTTGGAGTTTCATATGCTTACAGATATGTCTCTTCTTCCTCCTCAATTTTTCTTTCAATTGATTCTCATTCTTTTGAGTTCTTTCTCTAATAGTAGTGATTGATTTGGTATTTATTATCCATACATTAAGGCCCTTCACCAATCCTGATAGCTCTTTTCTGGACAATCCAGGAGATGGATACAAACTTAGGATTTGCCTTCTTAACTAGTCCACAAGGAGTAAAGCCATAACCTTGACCTCACCCATAAGTTAATTGGCCTCAGATAAGCTAGGTGGCACAGTGCTTAGAGCTACAGGTGTGGAATCAGGAAGACTCATCTTCCGAAGTTCAGATCTGGCTACACACTTGCTAGCTGTGTAACCCTGGGCAAGCACTTACCCTATTTGCCTCAGTTTCCTCATCTTTAAAATGAGATGGAGAAGGAAATGACAAACCACGCTAGTGTCTTTGCAAAGAAAACCCTATATAGATTAATAAAGAGTAGGATTCAACTAAAAAATGCCTGCACAACAATAAAATAATTACATAAGGACCTAGAGAAATTTCAAATGACCATAGGTCTTCATGACAAAAGGCTTATAGAATATTAAATCTGGAGTGGATTTTAGAGATCATGTAGTCCAGTTCTCTCTTTTTACTTCTAAGGTAACTGAGGTCCAGAGAGGTCGTATTTCTAATCTGAAGTCCCAGTACAATAATGGAGCCAGGACTAGCTAGAACCCATTTCCGAAAAACTAGTTCAATAGTCTTTCTACTACTTTAAGGGCCTGCAGGTCTTTTATGGAATTTCCATTTAAAAAAGAAAAGTGCTTGCCAAATTTATGTGGTTTCTGAAGTTGGCAGTTTGTCTTTGTAATCCTGTGTTTGATAAACATTAAACAGTAGAATTAAGACTTATGTTTAATGGCATAGCTCATGCTCCTCCATTGGGGGATAAAAAGAAGAAAATCTTGTCACAAATATGCATGATCTAGGCAAAATAAATTTCCCCTGCTCCATAAGAAGGTGGGTAGCACACTTCATCATCATCCTCTGGAATCATGATTAGTCATCACTGGTGATCATCATGGCTGGTCAAAGTTTATAATGTCTTCATAATGTTGTTATTGTATCAGTTGTACTCCTGGTTCTGCAAATACAAAAATCAAAGTTCCTGACCTCAAAGAACTTAACATTCTTTCAGTGAGATAACATGTATACATATAAACATATAAAAATAAGGACGTGTTTTTTATTGGTGGAAGAGACTAGCAGTTGTGAGAAGTGAGTGAATCAGTAAAGGTACAATGTAGGTAGTATCTCTTGAACTGAACTTTATAGAAAATTAGGAATTCTATCTGGTGGAAGCAAGATGAGATTGGATTCCAGGCAATGAGTTCACTGAGCAAAGGTGAAGGAAGTTAGAATGTGAATGCAGATCAGCAAGATGGCCAGTTTTACTAAATTTTAGAATACATTGAATGGAGTCATGTATAATAATAATCCTGGAAGGATAAGAGGGAACTGGGTTGTGAAAAGATTTGTATTTGCTCTTGGTAGCAATAGGGAGCCACTGGAGTTTATTGAGAAAGGAAGTGGCACAATCAGATCTATACTTTAGGAATATCACTTTTTTCAATCATGTAGAGAGGATAGATTGAAACATGGAAAGATTTGAGGTAGCAAGACAAATTTAGGAGACTATTATAATTTGGTCAAGATGTGATAAGAACCCAAACCAAGGTGGTGACTATGTGAGGGCAATCTGGCGGATGGATACAAGAGATGTTATAACTGCTTTGCAGGAAAATGGAGGGTAAAAGCTAAAGGTTATGAAACAGGATAACTAGGATGTTGGTGATACTTTCTCCCCAAATAGAAATGTTTTAGCTCCTTCCTATTTTTCTAGTCTTCTTACACCTTACTCTTAAACACATACTCCAATACAATGACAGTGGCCTCTTGGCTGTTCCACCAAGATAATCTGTCTCTTGGCTTTGGGCACTTTTTCTGGCTAGAGTATTCCAGGAACTCCCCTTTGACTTCTGATCTCCCTGGCTTCCTTTAGGTTTGAGCTAAAATCCCATCTTGTACAGGAAGTCTTCCCTAACCCTTTCTCTTTTAAAATTATTTCCTGTTTATCATATATGTTGCTTGCTTTGTGTATATTTGTTTGCATATTGTCTTTGTGTATATTGCTAGATATTTGTTATTGTATATTTGCTGTTGTATATTTGTTTGCATATTGTCTATGTGCATATTGCTTTATGTATATTTGTTTGCATATTGTCTTAGATTGTAAGCTCCTTCAGGGCAAGGATTGTCTTTTGCCTCTTTTTGTATGCCCAGTGCTTAGCCTAGTGCCTGGCACATAGTAGGCACTTAATAAATCTTTATCAAATGAATGAATAAAAAGGTATTGAGTTCAGGAGTTCCTTTTGGAGTTGTTGAGTTTGAAATGCCCAAGGTTCATCTAGTTTGAAATGTCCAAAAGGAGTGATGTGGGACTAGACTTCAAAAAAGAGAAGAAGATAACATTTAGTATATTGGAGTTATAATTCAGTAGCTGAATTACTTCCTTCTGCTGAATTTCTGCCACCAGGAACTGACTAATACATTTTTTGAGGTTACTAGCAAAAATTTTTCATTTTTTATTTTTTTAAACAAAATTTTACATTCAGTAAACTGCTTATTTTTCTATTTCAGGATGGTGAAGTGATTGGAATTAATACCTTGAAAGTGACTGCTGGGATCTCCTTTGCAATCCCATCTGATAAAATTAAAAAGTTCTTAACTGAGTCCCACGACAGACAGGCTAAAGGTATGGTATCACCAAGACATTCATGGAGAGCCACTGTGGAGCCTGTGGTCAGAATCCACGCCTCCCTTGCATGAATCAACTGTTGTAAACATCATGGTACCTTTCACATAAACCCAAACTCTTAATAAGCTCTCCAGAACCCTCTGAACTTAACTTCAAACAGACAATATGGTGCCAGAGCACGCATTTGTTCTCCATGAACAACTAACCAGGAATGTTTTATATTTTACCTTTTGCTTTCATAGGAAAAGCTGTCACCAAGAAGAAATACATTGGAATTCGAATGATGTCACTTACATCTAGGTGAATAAACAGGCTTTTCTTTTACTTTATTTTTCAAATAACACTTGAGAGCGAACCTCAAAGTTCACTGTGGTGTCCCTGAATGCCAGTGAAACTTTGTCTGAATTTTTCTAAATGTTTAAGACTAATGATGATATATTAGATAATGATAATTCACATTTTCGTAACACTTCGAGCTTTTAACCAAGTACTTTCTTCACAATAAGCCTGTATGTTAGCATTAACCTCATTTTACACACAAGGAAACTGAGGTACCAGGAGATTGTATGACAGGTCTATAGTCTTATAACCAGTGATATTATCACCAAGTGCTCATGTCTAATACTCCAAAGTCATCTCTTTAAAATGGGGTCTTTTCCCATAATGATGGTCCATAAGTATTTCAATGGGAATTTTCGCAAAGCTGCTCTTAAAATTTTCAGGGCTTCATGGCATCAGATTAAAATGAGGAAACCTTAGCTGTGAGGTGAGGGACCAGAAGTACTTATCCGGGTATTCAAACTGGATCTCTTCTTTTGTAACTTATTCTTTCAACCAAAAGAATTTTGTCACATTCTTTGAAAGACCAGATCTAGATGGTTTGGTTTTTCTTCATTCTTGTTTTTCTCTTGTTAATTACCATTGAAACATACATTGCTAAGAAACCCCGAATGCAATACTTTGCCTTCCAGATACTAAATTTTGCCAAGTATGTGGGAGTTTACTCGTAGGAATGCTGAGTCAAGCACATTATTATGTGATTGAAATGACTAGTGATCCTCCCCTTCCCCCATCTCCACCTCTGCCTTAAGCAGTTTCATTTTAATTTTTATGTGTCATAACAAGTTCATAAAAATCTTTATGGAGAAAGCTGATGTACTACCATGAGGGATGTTTGACCTATTATTGCTTGACAGTTAAAAAAGATTGACGAAAACTATGTTAGTTATTTTAAGGGCTCAGCTATAAATGGCAGCACATCTCATACCATTTCCTGGAGGTTTAATGATTTTCCAAGGACTAAACATGGTGGTGTTTTTTGGAGGGAGGGTGGCACACTGGTGGAGGGAGAGGTTACATTTTGAAATATTAACAGTAAAGTAGTTTGCACCTCAGATCAAAACTCTAGTGATTGTAGAATCCAATCTACCAAAGCATTTAAAAAAAAAAAGACTCAATAAATAGTCCTACCTAGCACCCTGGTCTAGGCAGCTTAGTGGGCATATTTTATCCTGACAATAAGGTAAGGAATCCTCATAATAATAATCCACAGCTATAATCTGTTTTAAGATGTATAAAGTGGACTGAATTAAAATCTTCACAATTAGACTAATATAAAAATGATGTGTTTTCTTCCTCCACAGTAAAGCTAAAGAGCTGAAGGATCGCCATCGAGACTTTCCTGATGTCCTTTCTGGAGCTTATATCATAGAAGTAATTCCAGACACCCCAGCTGAAGCGTAAGTTAGAATTTTTCCCCTCCATATCTTTCCCTCCCTATGATTGACTCATTAATATAGTTCCTTACAAATAGAGAGTTAACACAAATGGTTGTTGTTTCACTTGTGACTAAAATGTGAGATTTGGGGTCTGTTCCTACCATGGGACTTGGATTAGGATAAAGTTCAAACTTGAGCTGCCTGAGGCAGAGAAGAGAAAGGAGGCCCCCTGTTCTCTAAAGGAATGACTTAACTTTCCTAACAGATGTGTATGAATCTATTATGAGTATTGGATGGATCTATGATTTCATCAGCATGGGGAGTCCCCCATCTTAGAATTCCTTCCACCAAAGCAGCTTGAAATTCCATTTATTACTTATAAGATTAAACCCTAGAGAACTGGCTGAAGACCAGAGTCACTATGTGAGTTGTCTAGGATCATGTGGTTAGCGAATGTTCACATGGGACTTTTGTGCTTTTACTTATTGGTAAAGCTTTCTGAGCTTGTATTAGTCTCATCAGTCGCAGCTGGGCACCTTGTCCACTGACCCTGGCATGGCTGTGTCATTTTGGGTCTCTGAGTATGAAGGACATCAGCCAAGTGTCAGAGATGGGATTTGAACTTAGGCCTTCCTCTATCCACTATCCAGACCACCTATATCCTCCGATATATGCCTTATCTATAATGAATATACAAGATTAGATCCTTTGAGAATCTGCAATAAAGTTGGAGAGGGAAAAGAAGCTCATTTTTAAGGTTCATGTGAAAAGAAATGGATCATTTGCAAATCAACATAAATCATGTCACTAAGAAAAGTGCATCAATATTACCTGTACAGATGAAGAAAGGAATGGAAAAAGTTACTCTTTTAGGTTAAAGTTAGGGAATGACAAACATGGAGTGTTATGAAAGCAAAAGGTGCTCTACTATAGGGGAAAGACTATTAGTTTTGTAACCAGAAAACCGAGGTGCAAACCTCACCTTCCCTATTAAGTACCATTGTGACATTGAGCAAGATGGGGCATCAGTTTCTATAACTAAAAAGGGGGGCTTAAATAAGATAATACCCAATGCCCCATTTAGCCCTGAAATCTAAGATCTCATTTGTTTTTAGTCTTTTAACTATGTCTGACTCCTCTGACCCAGTTTGGGGTTTGCTTAGCAAAGATACTGGAATGGTTTACCATTTCCTTCTTCAGCTCATTTTACAGATGAGGAAACTGAGGCAAACATTGTTAAATGTCTAGCCCAGGGTCACATACAGCTAGTAAGTGGCTGAGGCCAGATTTGAACTCAGGAAGACACCTCGAGGTCCAGCACTCTCTCCACTGAGTCACCTAGCCGCCCCAAGACCTCATATCACTGAGCAAACTGTGTAACCCCTCAATGGCTTAGTTTACTCATCTATAAAATAAGGACAATAATTACTTGTAGTACCAACCACATAGGGTTAAAATTAAGTGATTTTTTTCCCCTAGAGAAACAGTTTTCTTAGCAGGGTTGGAGGTGGTTTTCCAGTTACTTTGTTCTATTAGAAATTTCTTGGCCAAAGTAAATTCATCATGCTTATACCAAGCCTTGTTAATTACTTCTTTTGTATGAAACCAATTATTTAGCATTAGCCAGAAGAGTTCCAACAGGCATTTCAACAATGGCAGTGATAGATGGTTTTTGTAATTATTTTCTTTGGAGATTTTTAGAGTTAATTCCTACTATGAAGTATTAGGGATGCAGCCTTACAACACTTCCTCCTTCCCCCTCAAACTTCTCTCCTCCAATACTAAATATTATCCCAGTGGGTTCTCGTCTGCTTTTCAGACCTACTGAGAACTTGATTTTCTACCTGGCAGGTTCCCATCCCAGAAGAGGGGGTAGAAAGAGTACTAGACCTTGGTGAGTTGGAGTTTCAACTCAGACGCTTGGTAGCATTTTTACATAGGGCAAACCTCTTCAGGTATCAGCTTCCTCATCTCCAATAGGAGAATGCTGGATTAGCTAATCTCTAGGATCCTTCCTTTTCTAAATCCTGTGATTTCCCATCCCATCCCACAGTACCCCCAGTGGTCCATGTAGAGAGTTCAAACTGAAGCGGTGTAATGAACAATATACTCATCTTTCTCCTTTTTGTGTTGCAGTGGAGGCCTCAAAGAAAATGATGTGATAATTAGCATAAATGGAAAATCTGTTGTCTCTGCCAGTGATGTCAGTGATGTCATTAAAAAGGAAAACACCCTGAACATGGTGGTCCGCAGAGGCAATGAAGACATTATGATTACAGTGATTCCTGAAGAGATCGATCCTTAGGTAGAAACACGAGCTGGATTCCGTGTTTTCTCTCAAGGCATTCCCAATCGACTGCTTATAATGACTCTGTGCTGGTACAGGAAATATTATTAGACTTTTGACCAACATTTTGCTTGTTCAGCAGAACAGCACTGGCCAACAAAATAACTTTTAATAGGTTTAAGGCAAAACAAATGTAATGCTACAGATACTCAGACAGTAATTATTTCCTTCTGTATCTTATGTACACAGCGTTTTCTCTTCTGCCAACTTCGTCTGTTCCCGCTTAGAGGGGGTCAGCATTTGTTTCTCTCTTTTCTGCTGAGTCTTCAGCTTAGCCCGCCTAATTAAATTGACCAAATAGCCAGTTAAAAGGGTGCCAAGCGGATTCCATAATGGCACTTGGAGAGTTGTTTGGAAACACCATTGCAATGAGATCAACTGTTGGAGATCGCGAGTGGGTGAATGCTGACTGAAGAACAGAATCTAGGCAGCTTCCTTTCAGAAGCCATGCCCCATTGGGAGGACTATGGCCTTTGAGTTAGAGCTATTAAAATACTTGTACATATTTTCTTCCCTGTGTCATTTATTTATCAACAGATGGATACATTCTTTCTGAGATGGTTGTTTTTGATGGTCATTTCATGAAACTACATCTGCACATATGGGGCTGAGTTCTTATGGTCACAAAGCAACTATTTTCAACTATCCTCTGTCAGAGAAAGAGATTGCACTATCTGACCATTGAGGTTCTTTCCAATTCTTATCAATCAATGCACATTTATTAGGCACCTACTGTGTGCTAGGCACTGTGCTAAGCAATGGAGATGCAAAAGGAGGCTAAAGAGAGACTCTACCCCAGTGATTCCCAAAGTGGGTGCCACTGCCCCCTGGTGGGTGCTGCAGCAATCCAGGGGATGGTGATGGCCACAGGTGCATTTATCTTTCCTATTAATTGCTATTAAAATAAAAAAAATTAATTTCCAGGGGCACTAAGTAATATTTTTTCTGGAAAGGGAGAGGTGGGCCAAAAAGTTTGGGAACCACTGCTCTTCCTTCAAAGAACTTACAATCTAAGAAAGACAATATGCAAACAAGTATTTGCTAAGGAAGCTATATCCAAGAAAAATAGAAAATAATTAACAGAGGTAAGGCACTAGAATTAAGAGGGAATAGGAGGTATTGATTCTACAAATGCAGTAGTCAATATCTGAAAGTCATGTGACTTGGGATGAGGGCTCATCAAATTAAAGGCATCCTATCATGTCTCAAAAGGTTGAGAAGTTTTTGGAGAACAAAGCACATCCAAAAGGCAAACGCAGAACACAAGTCATCTTATGTGTTTCCTCAATATAAAATGTCCATAAGTTCATTATAACTGCCATGATGGATCTCGGTGTAACAACAGAGAATTTAGTTCAATTAAGTGGAAATCTTGAGATGATTCAGTGAAAATAAAAAGCCCACTGAAGCCTTAAACTCTCCCAAGTGTTCAAGCAGCCGACAGCAGCTCTCTGATTCAATGAAAGCTTTGAAGAGGTCTGAAAAATGACTATTGCAGAACCTTAGCTGACCTTGAAGGTTCCAGCTCTAATATCCTAACTGTGTGAGTTTACAAAAGTTACTTACCTTCTCCAACATTGCAAAATCCTAGGCTGCAAGTTACCCACACCTAGTCTGCTTGCATCATTACAGTGTGGCCCCAGTAGAGAGAAAAATGATTTTTTTATGCCAAGAAAAGAGACTTTAAATGTGCTTTGAGTAGCCAGAACTTGAGCAGGAATAGATATCCTGTCGAGCAAAGCAATATTGGAGAGTCCAGCTTGTATGAAAAGGACTGCAGAAACACAAATATTTCATCCATGGGAGGTGATGATGGTGACTTTGAAAACTATTTTTTCTCCCTTAGTTCCCTGCAAGTGTTTCTTTTTTCAGTTAATATTTGATGACAGCAACAGCAGGGCTATTCCTTATAACCTGTATCCAATAACCGATGACCTCAGGGGTATGGCCTCAAAGAAAAGTCACCTGTGCTTGTTTTTCTGAGTGGTCTCATGTCCTAGAGGATAACCATAGGTGCTGGGGAGCCTGGGCTCTGTTAAGATTGCATTACTAAACATGACATGGAGTCCCAGCATCCCTACACTCAATTTATTACACTTTTAGCAGATGATCAACCAGGGAGGAATCTGCCATGGTAGATGGTGAGGCTGCAGCTTTGACAACCCTCAGTAGCATCTCTGTACAAGCTTTGTGATGGGGGAGGAAATGGAGCAGTGAACAGTTTGAATTAAAACACCATTTAGCCAAAGTGGGGAATTACTAAAGTTTTTTTTCTACCTTACTCACCTGTCACTTCACCTGAATTTATTTTGCCCAACTCACCCCTCATCTCCTTCCTTCTTTTACTAAATTTTTGCAGCTTTGTCCCTTACTCTCTCATCTCTACACTATCCTGTCTTTGGGATGGTGCAGTATTTCCAAGTAAACTGTGAAATTGCTAAGGGAATTCACTTGCCAGAGTTATTCTCTTTGTCCTGTGAATTCTAGCAAGCTGGAGATTCTCCCTCCACCCTGTATAAATTGGCTTTTGCAGGCTCCCTTGCCAGGATTTCTCCCTCTATATGTTCTGGGCTATGATGGAAATGCATGTAAGCTTTTTTTTTTTGATTAGAAAACTTTCTGTTCCTACCACATAGCTACAATATCACAAGCCTTGATCTTTTGACTTCCAGAAGGCCTTAAAAATCTAGTGGATATCGTCCCACTGCCCTTCTGTCCCTCATTTAAAGAAATTAGCTTCTACCAGGTTTTCCTTTAGCTGCTTGGACATTGTAGTAAGATATTGGTATTTCAGAGTCTCCACACTATTTCCCAATGGCTTGCTCAGCTCTCTGATTATTTTTTTTTTAATTTTATTTTAAACCCTTTAACTTCTGTGTATTGACTTATAGGTGGAAGATTGGTAAGGGTGGGATCTCTGATTATTTTTAAAAATATTTTTATTTTTATTTTGAGTATTTTCTCATAGTTACATGTTTCATGTTCTTTCCCTTTCCCAAAACCCCTAGCCAACACACAATTCCACTGGATTTTACATGTATCATTGATTAATACCTAATTCTGTATTATTGATAGTTGGACTAGAGTTATCGTTTAGTGTCTTCATCCCCAATAATATCCTCAATAGCCCATGTATTCAAGCAGTTGTTTTTCCTCTGTTTCTCTTCACACAGTTCTTCCTCTGAATGTGGCTAGTTTTCTTTCTCATACGTCCCTCAGCCTTGCTCTGGATTCTTGCATTGCTGCTAGTAGAGAAGTCTGTTATGTTTGATTATACCACAGTGTATCAGTCTCTGTGTACAATGTTCTCCTGGATCTGCTCCCTTCACTCTGCATCAATTCCTGGAGGTCATTCCAGTTCACATGGAATTTCTCTTCTCTGATGATTTTTCTTTCTCTTTCTAAGCCCAGCAGGCTGAGGAATGATTTTTATCCTACTCTCTTCCCTGGCTTGTCCTGTACCTACCTTTGAGCTGTGAGGCAGCATGCTTTTCTAGATGCTCCCTTCAACCTCTGTTCCAATATTCCCTCCCCCACAGAAACATATGAACAATGCCAGTTTCCAGAACACTTACTTTGGGTGCCAATTGATCTCTGCCAACACATCTCTAATACTTGATTTACATAAAGTCTTCTAAAATAGTCCTTTTGAATTTTCTATCAGTCAGAACCATAGTTGCACAGCATTTCCCCTGTTTTAGAGGCAGAAACCTCACTTATGTTAATTTGCATTATGGCCTTGAATAAGTCCCTGTTTCTTTCTGGTTCAGCTTTTCCACCTGGAAAGTGGTAAGATTTATGTCTGATAAGTATGTCTCTTATTGCTTGAGACTTGAAAAATGATGGATGTCCCCCAGATGGTTGGTCCTCAAGCACTGCCAAGGCCAGCAGGTGTGCTTAGCCCATCTTGGCAAATGGCATCAAGGTGAGTGCCAAAGCTGAGTGAGGCTATATTGGTTTGGGATGTTTCTGGTTGAATGCTATATTGATGCAAGATGCAAAATGCCCCTTGGCTTTCTGACTAGCATGAGTTCAAGCCCTTTTATTGGATGTACATTTTGGGTTTTGGTCAGACTCCCTTATAGCAGTTCCATCATAGTCTGTATAGTTCTGAAGATGGCGGGCATTTCTCTGAGAAACTTCTTCCCCACACTGCCCTTTATCATTACAGACTAGTAGGTTCTTTCCAGGCTAATCTGAATCCAAACAATCTGTATAAGAGAATAGTATAATGCCTAGGAATTATGAATTGGACTCTGGTACTTTAAAAGAGATGAAGCTCTTTGCATCTGTTTCTTTGTCTGTAAAACATTGGTATTGAATTAGTTTTAGGCAGATGGATGGCCCAGTAGGTCATCTGACAGACCTGAGTTCAACTCCAGTCTCAAAAACTAGCTTTGTGACGAGGCATGTTACCTGTCTCAGTTTTAGTTTTCTAATTTGTAAAATGAGGGGGTTAATGGGTTCTTTATGTTTTCTAAATATTCTCTTAGGAAAGTCTCTCTGGGTTTCAGTTTTCTTATCTTTCAAATAAGGAACTGGGATTAGATTATCTGTTTCCACTCATTATGTTATTTTATCATTCACGTTGTCTGCCATTTGCCTTCCTGAAGCATGGGTGGGCTAGTATATGATGTTCCAATAATAAATATTAGATGAACTCATAATAATCAGTAATCATCAATAGAGATGGAAGGGACCTCCATGGTCTTCTAGTCCAATCCCCTCATTTAGCAGTAGAAAAAGTTGACATGCACAGGGAGTTTAAGTCACTTACCCAAGTTCTTATAAGCAAAACATTGTGGAAGCAGGATTTGAACCCACTTCCTCTATCTGCTGACTTAGTGCAAAGTCAAAACCTTTTTTCTGGATGGTTCATTAAATTCTACTTTTGTCCTCAGTACAGAATATTTGTGGACAGTGCCATGTCCAAAGTTTATATTTTGAGATTAGCTCTGGGATCAGGGAATAACTGATAAAAACCATCCTAATGTAACATCTGTAGTAATAGCCACTGTCACCCAGCAGGAGCACTTTTTTGGGATTTTCATGAATTCTGGTATGAACTCATTACTGCTCTTCTCTGAAAGGAGAGCTCTGTTCTCTCTGGGATGTAATATTTCTTATCACTACAATGTGAAGACGGAAATGAGTAAATCATTTGCAATATACATATAATCTTTTGCCCCTGGAGAAATTGCTGGAAATACAGACACTAAGATGTTCTACCTTTCCATATCATGTCTTTTTGGTAATCTTCAACTTGGTTAAGGGAAGGAGGGCTGGCTGAGGTCGTCGTTCAGGGGGTGGTCCTAGACTGTTATGGTCCCTACACTCTGGTTTCCCATTAGCAGTTATAGGATTAAAAAATTCCTTTTTTTTTCTGAAAAAATGGGAGACTTTAATTCCTCTGAAGTGTCTTAAGAATGTTCAGGACATTTTAAAAAATAATAATAATAATAAAAACCTTTGTCACAACCCAGGAGAGCACAGATTCATGGAATCTCCCAGAGACTCATGAATAGGTATAATCTCACACCAAAGAATAGATTGCCTCTTGCTAGGAACCTACTATGTTAAAAAAATAAGAAGTTCATTAGGATACTTTATTAGTGATCATTCATGTCATTTTAATACTATGACATATTATTTCCTAAAACTTCATAAAATACCTTCCCGTTTTCCAAAAAATGGATGACAAGAAAAAGTTCCTGACTTCCAATGTATTTGATTTGGAGATTTTTGTAACTCTCTGCAATCTCCTCTCGCCACCTCCCCCTGACTCTGATAACTGGAAACACAACAATGGTATTGTAACATCATAACTGAAAATCATTATACCAAAAACCGGAGAAGGGTTTGTGCACATCAGTGCAATGAGCTGATATGGAAACTTGAGAAAGTTATTAGGCTAAGAAGGACAGGGCAATGTCTTATTGGCTTTTACACTGCCTCTTGAACCTTGATGTTTATTTATTTTCTCCAGAGTCCAACACAGTGATTTGTACGTAATTTGTTGTAGTAGTATTATTGATGGCCCATTAGTTTCTTCACTGTGATGTAACCATTTTAGATTAATTTGGAAACTGAGAGACAAACATGAAGGAAATATGTGGGTTGTGAACAGGTATCATTATGAATATGGGAAGTAATTGGAAATAAAGGCAACATAATTAAGAGAAGTTGGCTGGTTTTGTTGGATCTATACAAGAGGTTGATTGGAGCAGGTATTTTAGCCCAGGAGTGAAAAGGAAAGTATTTGAGACCAAAGATCAGATCTAGGAATATTTAAGTATTAGATAATAAGGGCTGTAGTCTTAGATTCTATACCTTAGAATATTGGAAATTTTTCTTGTGTTAAATAATAAAGTGAGAAATTTCATATCTTAGGTTTTTCTAATAGAGTAGAAAGATGACTGAATTTTGAGTCAGAAGCCCTGAGTTCAAATCCAGTCTTATTTACTGGCTATGTGCCTTTGGGCAAGGTGCTTAATCTCTTTGGGACTTAGTTTCTCATCTTTGAAAATGAAGAGGTTGGATTTAGATGGCCTCTAAAGTCCCTTTCAGCACTAAAATCTATGATCCTATGCCATGCAAGGCTAGGGGTGAGATATGACATACATACATTCTGTAATATTCTTTCTTTAAATCATCATAGCACAGAGTCTTGGAATTGGAAGGAACTGGAAAGGCATTCTGGTTCAATCGCTTTCTTCATACAGTAGGGTCCTCCCTTTCCAATACATTCTAAGACCTACAGAGGATGCCAGAAACGGAGGATATAAATGGACATATGCTGACCCCATATATCTATGTTCTCTCTATCCTCTCCTGGTGCTTTGTGGTCTTCTTCACTCCCCCCCCCAAAACCCCAAAGTGAGAGTGAAAGCAAAAGAACTGACTCATAGTATCTTCTTGAGTAGAAACTGAAAAGGGAAACCCAGAAGAGGAGTGGCTACTGTATGTGCATTTCTTCTACTGAGTTCATAAGAAACGATCACCTCCAATGACAGAGAACTCACTATTTCATTCCCTTGTGGGGTACTTGGCTTTCATTCTTCATTGGACTAAAATCTGTCTTCCTATAATTCTGTCCTATAGTTCTGTCCTCCTTAGCCCCATAGAACATATCTAAAGCCTCTCAACATGCTGTCCTTTCAAATAATTGAAGATAGTCCTCATAGTTTTTTTCTCTTGGTTAAACATTCATATTTTTTTAAAAAACAACAACTGATTCTTATATGTCATGATTTCAAATCTTACTATGGATGATGGTTATCATCTTGTCAATATGCCTTGAAAGACAGCACTTTGGAAGTGGTCAGATCAGCACTGAGCAGAACAGGACTAACTCTTTCCTCATACTGGTCACCTTGCTTCTAGCACTGCAACATAAGACACAATTCATTTTTAAAAAATTTTTAAATTTTATTTTGAATGTTTTCCCGTAGTTACATATTTAATTCTATAAAACTGCTCATTCACATGGAGGTGGGCACATGATGATGAAGATAATGGATATTTAAAGGGACACTTTCACCCATTCACTAGTTTATTAGACAAGCATTTACCAAGCATCAAATATTGTATGTATTTGGCAGGTTAGGGTAAGGGAATGCTAGACATACAGAAAACATCAATAGGTGAACAGATATTTAAAAAAAATTATTATGGAGCTCTCACTATAGTGTTGGGTTCTGTGCTAAGTATTAGGAACGTAGGGACTGGCAAAAACACCCCCTTTCCTTTCAAGAGTTCACAATCCTGGCTTTACATGGTGTGATTTAGATATGGCAGAGTCATTCTGGAAGGGTTCTGGTTTATCATTTCTATAATCCAAAGTGATTTTCCTTCTTTTTAACCAACCCAGGATTCACTAAGTCCCTGATATGTGCCCCCTTTGAAAGAACTGAACAAAGTAAAATAATAATGTTATATTAAATACTAATTGGAGTTTCTTAAGCACCCTGTGAAGTACTATAGGTTTTATCCTCACTTTATGGATAAGGTAACAGATTTTTCATAACTTATGACTTGCTCATGGTCATACATTGACTGTCCAAGAAAGGAATTGAACCTAGGTTGTCCTTATTTCTAAGTCTGCTTTTCTATCTGTCTTAGAATTCCAGGCTGCTGTTTATAAAATGCCTGATCATCCCTTTTCTGAAGAGTTTACACACATCAAATGGAATCGAATGTATTAATAATACCTTACTTTTGCGTAGTTCTTTTTTGAAAACGTTTTCAGATTTGGACTCCCATTTAACTCTCCCAACAACCCCAGGAAAGAGTCAGGCCACCACTTTGCCAAGAGTCAGCTAGTTATTTGAATGGCTGCTGAAGGTGCCCTTGACCTGTGTGTTTCTGTCTGGAGCAATTCAAACAGAAGATCCCAGTATACAAGACAATCCCACCGCCACTTAGGGAAATGTTTTTCTGATAATATCACTCAATCATAGTTTACATAAAGGTTATTGAATGCCAAGAAATTGTGCCATTTAAAAAAATCAAATAATGCCCTTATGCTGGAAAATGTCATCAGATGAATGAATCCTGCATGGCACAAAGTGCTTGAACAGACACCAGACATCCCTGGGCATCTGCCGTGTCTCTGCATCATTTATGGGGCTTGGAAAGACCTGCCAAACCACTTATCTGTTTATTAATGGAAATGATGATTCCACCAGAAGAACTGGACTAAGAAAGAGAACTGGAGTTGTGCTTGAGCCTAAGCAAGTTCCATTAGTTCCCTGGTTCATGGATCAAAATTAGGGTGGAGCAGGGGAGAAGGAAAATCCATTTCTGCTACTAAGTAATTGTTTTATTTAGGACACTTAAAAGAAGTTTCCTCAATCTACCCTGGCTAGGAAGCAAAAGCAAATAAAACAAACAATGATGAGTTTTAAGTCTTTTTTTTGAAAGAAAATCAAGACAAATCAATTTTCAAATTGAATCTTATTTGTCTCTATCATAAAGGATGTTAGAACTGGAAGACATCTTAGATAGCATGTAGTCCAACCTCCTGGTTTAACAGAAGAAGAAAATGATGCTCAGAGAGAAGCTACTTGCCCAAAGTCACAGAGTCAGTGACAGAGTTAGAACTTGAGCCCAAATGTTTTGTTTTTAATATCATGATATTTTAATATCATGCTTCCTATAAGTGTCTACAAGTAGATTTTTTAATATTTATTTTTTATTTTTGAAATTAACATATTTTTATACTGTAAGCATTGCCTGTTAAACCCTTTTATGCTCCATTCAACATGGAACCCTTCCTTTTATCAAAAACATTAAATCAAAGCCATTCCACATCCATATTCCCCACCTCTTAACTGAGCAGTCAGTCCTCAGACTGAGAACTAAGCTGGTCCAGTATATGTCATCAGCATTAAATTGTTTTTAGCAATGCTATCTTGTAGTCATGTATTACATTGTTCAGTTGCTTCTCCTCTAACCATGCAAATCTTCCTATGTTTCTCTGGATTATTTATTCATTTCTTTTAGCACAATAATGTTCCATTACATTCAGATATCACAATTGGTTCAACTAATACAAATTTGATGATTGCTCACTTCGTGTCCTACTTTTTATTACCACAAAGAAGTTTATATCTCTAAGGAAGCTCAGAAAATTACAGACTAACAAGACTTTAGAATTGGAAGGGACCTCAGTGTCTATCTTGTTCAACCCACACCCCAAAAAATTTCCCCACAGAACGTATCTGAGAACTGGTCACTCAACCCTTCTTTGAAAACTTCAGTGAAGGATTATCTACTATTTTCTAAGCCTATTTTCTCTTCCATCATCTTTAATTGTTATTTTTTCCTGATGTCATTCCTAGCTTAAGCTCTTTTCAGCTTCCACTCACAACTCCCTATTGTACCTTCTAGAGTCAAAGGCAGCATGTCTTATCTCCTTTTCATATAACAGCCCTTCAGATACTTATATAAGAGTGTAGGAACTAACTTTTCCTTTTCAAGATGTTCACTATTTCTTTAATAATTAGACAATTTTACCGGAATGAAAGTAGAAATCACTAGCCTATAAATTACAGATTCACTTTTCACCCCCTTATTTGAAAATCAAGATAACACATACCCCTTTCCAAATCTGTAGTACCTACCAAATTCTCCATATTTCAAATATTACCTATAGTGCCTTATCAATCACGTACATCAGGTCTCCAACATATAACTCACATGGGCTTGTTGATGTTAATTTAGCAAAGGAAACCAGGGACTTTCTTATGATTTTGATATTTAACTTTGAAATTAGAAGTCCTAGTTTTAAATACTGGCTCTGCCATGAATGACCTCTGTGACTTGCTAAAGCAAGTCATTTGGTCTCTCTAGTAAGTACTCCATGTGCTCATCTGTAAAATGAGGGAGTTGTACTCAATAACTTCTATCCCTTTCAGCTCTAAATATATGATCCTATGAACTCCTTGCTAGTATGTTTTTTTCCCTATTATTTCCTGAGAAAGGCAGAGATGGAGAAAACAAGCAAAATAAAAATTCAGTAGCTTTGTCTGTTGCCTGTATTCATTTTACCATCTATCCCAAGCAGTGATCTTATCACTTCTTTAAACCTCCTTCCATTCCCAATAGTTTTTTAAATGTCATTATTTTCTCCTTAGCATTCTTTGCCAGCCTCAGCTCATTCTAAGCATCAATATTATTATGTATTTCTTAATATTCTTTTCTTTTAATATTTTGAGTTCCAGATTCTCTCCTCCCTTCCACTCCTACTCCACTCACTGAGAAGGCAAGCAAGATGATTTTTATATTCTTTATAGTAAGATGCCACATTCTTGCAGTTATTTTTTACCTACCCTGGCTTCCCTTTTCTACATATATATCATTAAAAATTTAATCTGGATGATGAATTCTTTGGTAATTCACAACAGTCTTGTCAGACAACTCTCCCTTTTCTCAACATATTTGGTGATTTATATATATATATACATTAACATGCATGCATATGTACTTATAACACACATGTAATTTTACATACACATGTATTTTATATCTATGATATAGGCAATTTTATTGGTCCCTAATCCTTTTAAAGACCTTTTAGATTGGGGAATGGCTGAACAAATTGTGGTATCTGTTGGTGATGGAATACTATTGTGCTAAAAGGAATAATGAACTGGAGGAATTCCATGTGAACTGGAACAACCTCCAGGAATTGATGCTGAGTGAAAGGAACAGAACCAAGAGAACATTGTACCAAGAGACTGATACACTGTGATACAATCGAACGTAACGAACTTCTTTTCTAGCAGCAATACAGTGATCCTGGACAATTCTGAGGGACTTAAGAGAAAGAACACTATCCACATCCAGAGAAAGAGCTGTGGGAGCAGAAACACAGAAGAAAAATATCTGTTTGATCACATGAGTTGATGGGGATATGATTGGGGATGTAGACTCTAAATCAGAGGTTCCCAAACTTTTTTGGCCTACCGCCCCCTTTCCAGAAAAAATATTACTTAGCGCCCCCTGTCACATACTATCACTGCCCCCTTCCAGTTATTCACCGCCCCCAAAAGCACCTGTGGCCATCACCTCCTCCCTGGATCGCTCCAGCACCCACCAGAACTGGCAGTAGGTATCCATTTTGAAAAATCTTGGAAAGATCTCTATTGTGTCTTAGATAAGGACCCACAGTAGATTGCAGATATTTCTATTCTTGTTATCAGGTGTGATACCCATCAATAGTATTCTTTTCTTTCTAGATTTTTGCAACACTACTCTCTCCTGGTTCTCCTCAGATTTGTCTTACTACAGCTGCTTCCTCCTTACGGAACCTAGTTTTCTACTCTTCAGGAAGAATCTCAGTTTGTTTGTTTTTTTAGATCCCAGCATTCAATTGTCCTTTTTCTTATCTTTGCCTCTATGTGACATTTTCCTGCTCTCCAATATCCTGACAAGCTCAACTTTCTTCTCCATTCAGATCTTTTTCCCTCTTCAAAGCCCCATTGTTCATTATTTTTTCCTTTGAGGAAAATTTCATTGTCTCTATTCCACTTGAATATGGAGAGTTAGTCTCCAAATTTCTAGACATCCTCTTTTAGCAACAAGACCCCCTGACTTGAAAAAAAGTGTTATTTGTCTATGGAAGAAATATAAAAATAGAACACCTGGTGCCCATCATTTCCTGCTCTCTAAACAGATTGTGATTCTCAGCTTTATTCTTTGACCTTTTACATCTTATGTCCTGAGCACCTCTTTGAGATCTTTACAACTTTTTAGTATTACTTAACAAGACCTTGTTTCTTTTTACAACTTTTCAGCTACACCTATTTCATTTCTCTCTAACTTATTTGTACCATCATTTCATTTTACTTACCACTTTGTTTTGTGTTATCAACTCCTCTTTCCTTTTTCCTTCTCCTTGAATCGTTTTCTTTAAGTCCTTACTCTATAATTTCATTCCTTTAGATCAAACCTTCCTCTCCTTTCATTCTAGCTATTCTCCTTCAATTTATCTTCCAATTTTCCCAGATTTCTCTTACATCAAATTCAATCTCTTGACAAATCCAACCCCCTAATATCACTTTCACAATTTCTTTCTCCTTTCTCCTCCACCTCATAAAACTCAGAAAAGAATATAGACCTCAAGATTGTTCTCCCATATTTTCCCCCAAATTAAATTTCTGACCTCTCTTTAGAAATCATAACTTTTCTATATCACTATCATAATTTGTTTGATTTTTATTCAACTTGAGTAATTTTCTGTTCTCTCCCTCTTTTCTCTACCAATTTCTCCTCTGGTGGGAAACAGAGCAGGACTCATAAGACTTACTCAAAGAATAAAATGTATTTCTGCACCTAACTGTCTGGGCTTTTTCCCCTTTTTTTTTAATCAGTTCAAATGAGAATGAAGTTCAAATATAAGCCACTGTCTCCACCTTTCATTGTATTTATAGAGTCTACATGGACACATTCTGTGAGATAATTTTCCCTAACCTTCTCCCTCATCCCTGCTATATATTCCTCTTCCTCTCTCTATTTTTTCTTAAGACCATTAAGATATGCCAGAACCATTCCCTTGTCTAATTGGACTCCCCCTATGACCTTGATGATTATAGGATTCCAAGGTGACTTATGTACCATTTCCCCTTATTTTAGTGTAAGCAGTTTGTCCTTGTTTAGAACTTCACCATTATTTACTCATATCTACCTTTTGATGTTTCTCTTCAGTCCTGTGTCTGCACTTCAAAGTTTCTATGCCTCTCTGGTCTTTTCATCAAGAATGCTTAGGGATTCTCTATTTCATTAAAAAATCACTTCTCTAATGTAGCATTATACTCATATTTACTGGATTGAGTTATTCTTGGTTATATATCTTTTGCCTTCTGGAATACTGTGTTCCATGCTCTAAACTCTCTTATAGTGGTGGCTGCTAAGCCACTTGTGATCCTGACCATTGCTTCTTCGTATTCTTTCTGGCTGTGGTATTTTTTTCTTTGATCTGGAAGTTCTGAAGTTTAACTCTAAATGATTATGTTTCTGAGAATTTTCATTTCTAGTTAGTTGGGGTTTTTTTCAGGAGCTGACCAGTGGAAAATTTCTAATTTCCTTTCCTTCACATCTTTGCCCTCTCAATTCTAATTAATTTGGGCAATTTTCTTTTAAGATTTTAAAACATATCATGTCAATGGTCTTTGTGTGTGTGTGTGTGTGTGTGTGTGTGTGAGTCATAGTGTTCAGATAGATTTTAAAATATTTTCTCCTCAATTTATTTTCTAGGTCAGTTGTTTTTGCTATAAGATAGCTTACATTTTCTTTTTTTTAAAAAATATCTTACCTTCAGTTATACTAATTATCAGTGCCAAGGCAGAAGAGCAGTAAGAGTTAGACAATTGGAGTTAAATGACTTACTCAGGGTCATACAACCAGGAAGTGTCTGAGGCTATATGTGAATCCAGGACCTATCATTTCCAGGCCTGACTCTTTATCTACTGAACCAACTAGCTACCCTTTATCTTACATTTTTTATATTTTTTTCAGCTTTTTGAATTTACCTTAATATTTCTTATTACCTCATGGATTTATTGGCTTCTGTTTTGTTCTTTCTAATTTTTAGGGGCTTTGTTCCTTGGTCAAAGTTTTCTACCTCTTGTGCCAAGTTGTTAATTTCCTTTCCAATTCTTTCTTCCATAGCTCTAATTTTTTTCCCAGTTTTTTCCCTTTAATTGACCAAATGAAAAAAGATATACAAAAATTCACTGAAGGAAAGAGCATCTTAAAAAGCAGAATTAGCCAAAAAGAAGTGCAAAAATCACTGAGGAAAATAATTCTTTATGAAGTAGAATTGGCCAAATGGAAAGGGGGGGTACAAAAGTTCTTTCAAGAAAATCATGCCTCAAAAATTGGGTGAGTGAAAGCTAATGACTCTTTGAGACTGCAAGAAATAATCAAACAAAATCAAAGAAGGAAAAAATGTGAACTATCTCATTAGAAAAACAATTGACTTAGAAAATAAATACAGTAGAGATAATCTAAGAATTATTGTACTACCTGAAAGCCATTATCAAAAGAAGAGCTTAGATGTTATCTTTCAATAAATTATCAAAGAAAATTGCCCCAATATTTTAGAACCAGAGGGAAAATTAGAATTTGAAAAAAAATCCACTGAGTACCTCCTGAAAGAGATCCCAAAAGGATCCCAGGTATAATATAGTCAAATCCTAGAACTCCCAGGAAAAGAAGAAAACATTGCAAGCAGTCAAAAAGAAACAATTCAAATTTTATGAATCCATAGTCAGGATAACACAGGATTTAGCAACTTCTACTTTATAGGACAGAGTGGCCTGGGATATGGTATTCCAGAGGGCAAAGGAGCTAGGAGTTCAACTAAGAATCACTTACCCAGTAAAACTGAATGTAATCCTTTAAAAGAAAAAAAATCCACCCAGTGAAATAGAGGACTTTCAAACATTCCTGATGGAAATACCAAAGCCCAATGGAAACTTTGACTCTCAAAAACAAACAAAAACAAAGAAAGCAAAAAAAGGTAAATAGGAAAGAGAAATCAAAAGACATTCAATAAGATTAAATGGGTTATATCCCTGCCTAGGGAGATGATTCTTGTAACTCCAAAGAATTTTATCATTATTATGGCAGTTAGAAGGAGTACATACACAGTGGGCAAGGGCATAGGTTGGATATGATGGGATGATATGAAAAATAAAATTAAGGCTTGAGAAAGAGGAATGCATTGAGAGGAAAGGAAAATAGAATGGGAAAAATTATTGCACATAAAAGAGGCATGGAAGAGCTTTTACAGTGGAAGGGAAGATGGGAGGGAGGAAGAGAACACATGAACCTTACTCTCATCAGAATTGGCTTAATGCAGGAAGAACATATATGATCAATAACATATGGAAAATTATCTTACCTTATAGGAAAGTAGGAGGAGAAGGGGAGAAAAGAAGGGAGGTGGGGCTAACAGAAAAGGGCAAATTGGGGGAGGTGATGGTCAGAAAGCAACATTTTCCCCAATATCATTCATTTCATTTGTATAGATCCTTTAAACTCTTTAAAAAAACTCCCTACATTTTAAAACTCTCTACTAGGACTTATGGTTGAATATTTATTTGTCCAGGCTATTTTTTCCCCTGAGGAACTACTTATAGATATGTTGGAATTACTCTTTTCATCTCTGTCACTATAATAACTCTTTTTTTTGGTGGGGTTCTACTTTTGTTTACTCATTCTTCCAGCCTACTTCTTGACTTTGGACTTTTTGTTAGGGCTGGGTTCTATGACACTTCTGGAGGGAAGGTCTGGGCTAGTCCTGTTGCTACTTTCTTAGGGATATTGAGTGTTGTTATTCTAGGATCAAAAGGACTGACTGATAACCTGAAAGCTCTCAGTACCGCCAAAATTGTCTGATTCAAAATCCGATTTCTGTTTCCCACCAACCTCCCCTGTCTGACCTCTACAAATTTTTGATCTGTGTTTTGGACTTAACAAGTGTAGACTGATGCTGGATTAAACTTTTATCAGACAAATAGAAAGTTATGTATGTCTAGAAAGTCAGAATTGTAGACTCCCACTTGGTTTAAAACTCCTTACCTGGTTTTTCATCTATAAGCTGAGCTAGATGCTGGGAATGAGACCCTGCTCTGTGCATAAGATCTGAGCCACACTGCTGCTGCTATTGTCATTGGAGTCTTTATTGGTATACTGTCCAAGGTTTTCCTATCTGAGAATGCCACTCACATGCCCAGGTCCCCTTCTTAGTTTGACAAAGCTACTAGGTCATACCTGTCCCTGTTACAGTGCTCCAGTATGGGTCTGATAGAGTCTTGTTTCGGTCTGGGACCTTTTCTTGCCTCAGTGCACAACCTCTTCCTAGACACTGAGCTTCTGACTCAACTCCAGACCTCAGTGTCTATAAACCTTTCTGTCTCTCTCCTTAAGCTACATGTTCTGGAAAAGTGATGTAGTGTTACTTTATCTAGATTTACTCATCAAGAGTAGATTCGATATATTTTCTAGATTTTTTAGCGGAATTTTGTGGAGAAGGGTTCCACTGTCTTCATTTTGATTCCACCTTTGACAACATAGATTTTTTATCCATGATTTTTAAAGGAAAGGGCAAAGCCCTCAAAAGAGAAAGATGGCATAAGTTGAGAACTGTGACTATCTCTCATATTATTCTTTTATCTGCAGTGCCTCATCTGATATGGGAAGTCATCCCTTGAATTCTTTTTCATTCTCTTTTAGTAGAGAGATTGCCTGACTTTTTTTCTTTAAAAACTTATTGTTCAGACCTGGGATTTCACTGATTTGGGGGAACTTCTAGTATGGAAACTGCCTCCACTGATGCAGATGGAAACTTGTAGTCATAGAACGTGAAACATAGTTTTAGAAAATCACTTGGGGGCACTAAAAGTAAGAAGCTTGCTTGCAGCAGCAGGAGCAGGAGCAGGAACAAGAGCAGCAGCATTTACACAGTGCTTTAAAGTTTGACAACTGCTTTATATATAAGAGGTAGGACTAGAACTTAGATCTTCCTGACCTTAGTCTACTATCCTTTACATATGTATCGGTTATCTGCTATCCTTTACATATGTAGTAGGTGATTAATAAATGCTTGCTGGATTAGATGAATGGTGGCTCTTTTGGATATCAGTGCCAAAAATGATTGAGTCCTAAACTGATGGGGAAATTACCATGTCAAGAAAGACAGGATTCAGTTATCTCTTAAAGTTGAACTGAGAACAATCTCAGACTGACAAAGAGCCTAGGGCAGGCTCTGTCATTTCCCTTCCCCTTCTCTACCTGGGCGATTAGGGCATTGCTGGTACATCTTAAAAATATTAACAGGATTAATAATAATAGTTTTTATCTAAACTTTAAAAGATTCCAAAGTACTTTATCTACAACAACCCACTAAAGAATGAACTTCAAGTTTCTCCCTAGTTTTTTTTTAAATTTTTTTTTTCTCCCTAGATTCTGAGTATGGTGACCCAGACCTGAACAGGACCACTCCTAAGGAGACTTTGGAGGCAGAAGATTATAGTGACAAGAACCATAGAGCAGTATTTAAAGATGCAACCTGGGCTTGAAAGACAGCATGGTACTGAGGAAAGAATGCAGGGTTGGGAGGTACAATATCTCAATTCAAATCCTGGGCAGTGGTCAGATAGGTACTAAGTGTAAAAGGTAGGATTTGAACCCCAGGTATCTTGTGTTTCCAAGTCTAGCACTTTTTAATTTATCATGCTGTCTATCCTAAAACGTTGTATAATTTTGATTACATTAGTTATATTCTATTTCTTAAAATTTTCATGCTTTTTTACATAAATTAGTGTCTTGTTTTGTCAAAGACCTTTTGTATATTTATTAATGTAATCATGTGACTTAAAGCAATTTTTTTATGCTGGTGGTTTTCTTAAGATTGAATAATCTCCTTATTCCTTTTATAAATTCCACCTGGTCATAGTGAATCATTTTAGCATATGTTACAACAGCCGTCTTGCTAATATTAGTATTTTTGTAGCAACATTAATTATTGATTTCAGCATATATATTCTTTCTCAGCTTTATCAATACCTGGTTTGGATATTAGGATTATATTAGTTTTATTAGAAGATTTCAGAAGCACCTTTATCTTTTTGAGAACAGGATATGTAGAATAGAGGGTTTTGTTTCTTTAAATGTTTGATAAATTTATTAATCCTTCTGGTCAGAATTTTAAAATTTCCTTTTGGAAACTCATTTGGGATTTGCTAAATTTCTCTTCCTGAGATTGGGGTTGTTAAAGATTCTCCAAAGCAGGTTAATTTTGGAAAAAACACGGAAAGACCTACATGAAATTATGAAGAGTAAAATGAGCAAAACCAAGAGAACATTATATACAGCAACAGAAATATAGCTTGAAGAATAACTTCTATATGTCTACTTTCACAGAAAGAACTGATATTTAGAAATAGGATAGTTATACACATGTGTGTATACATTTATCTTTTTGTGAAATTATACCTTCTTTAAAGTGGGGAGGAGAGGAGGGAGCTGTGGGTATTTTAATGAAAAAATTTTTTTTTAAAAAAAGGGATAATATAAACTATATACATATAGGTAAATGACAAGATACACTATCTTACATGACAATATAATTTGACATATTAATAAAAATATTGGTTAATTTTGAAAAAAAATTGTGCAAAGAATAAGAATGAACAGAATCAAGCACAACTACTATCTTGCTCCTTTTCTAACCACTGTATTTCTTTCTTCTGGCTGTGAGCATGTGGATTTTTAAAAGTATTTTAGGTTTGAAATATTTTACTGGTTTATGCAAAAAATAGAAAGTGTAATAGAAAGATTTTTGAATTGTAAAATCTGGGTTTGAGTTTTGACTCTTTCATGGATTGTATCATTTTGGGTAACTCCACCACCTTTGAGTATCACTTTCTACCTATTTAAAATAAAGGCTTCAGATTTGATGACCTCTAAGACACCTTCCACCCTTAAGATTAAAAAGCAATAGCAAACACACACACATATACCCACACGTGTGGGTTTATTATCCGTTAGGTAGTGAATTGATGTAATTAAAGTCAGGAAGAAGTCTTTTATAGTTGTTTTTCTTGCAACTTCTATTGTTGCTTCTGGCTAGTTAGCAATCTTTGGACAGATTAAGATAGTATTAAATTTTTATTGGGCACTGAGTCCTAATGTGGAACAGGAGATCAAGTTAATCAAAGGCTTCCTCTGCTTACATAGTGTAGACTGCCACTGTTTAAAGTTGCTCTTTGCTACGGATAAAAATCTGAGACAAGGACACTCAGGCTTAACATACATCTATACATATGCACTATGAATACTATAGCTCTTAACCTCTCATTTCTGTGTTCTGAAATATGATTCTGTGCCAGTGATAGGCACCTTTGGCTCAGGAGCTATTCTCCTACAAGTGGTCTTTCCCTCCTCAATTTATTTAATATTTCATTATTTCTTTGTTTTTGTTTTTCATTTTACATTCAGAGTTCATAATTTCTCTCTCTGGAGGAGTCTAACATTTTTTTTTATCATGAGTCCTTTGGAATTGTCTTGGATCATTGTATTGATCAGAGTAGCCAAGTCTTTCACAGTTTCTGATCATCATAATGATGTTGCTGTTACTGTACCCATTGATCTCCTGGTTCTTCTCAGTTCACTTTTCATCAGTTTATATAGGTCTTGTCATATTTTCCTGAAATCATCCCCTTCATAATTTCTTTTTTTAAATAGTAAATTTTACTTTTTTCCAGATTAAATGTCAATACAATTTTTAATATTTGTTTTCTGACACTTTGAAATATATGTTTTCTCTAACCTTAATTCTAAATCCCTAACCCTAACCTAAATTCACTTCAACTCTGACTCTAACCCTAACCCTAACAGAAGGCAAGTAATATAAGTGGTTATCCATATATTATCACATAATACACATTTCTATTTTGTGAAACAAGAAACATATTGCTTATACTAGAGGAAAATTCATGGAGGAAATCATTTTCTCTTTATATGTTGTATTGCCCCTGAGGACAGTGAATGTTTTCCCTTTTTTTCTTTGCATTCCTGGTGTTTTGTATGAAGAATATCATAGAACCGCAGGTTTGGAGTAGGCAGGAACCTTTTGAGGTCATCTAATCCAGCCCTCTTGGTTCATAGGTGAAGAAACTTACACTCAAAGAGCTTAAGTGAATTACCCTAGGTCTAAGACATAGAGATAGGAAATAGCAGAGAAAGAATTTGAACTTAGTTTATCTGATTCTAGAACTTATTAAATGTTTGTTGAATTGAATTTGAGAAGGTACAGTGGAAAGTGTGTGTGTGTGTGTGTGTTATGTTTATTAGTGAAAAACACATGACTACACTAATTAGTTTTGTGTCCTTGAGCAAGTCATTTGGACCTTATATTTATTATATGTAAAATAAGGAGATTGGAATAATGATCCCTCTAATCCATCAGTAAACATTTATTAAGCATCTACTGTGTGCCAGGCACTGTGCAGACTCTGGGGATACAAAAAGGGGCAAAAGATAGTCCCAGAACTCATGGAGCTTACAATCTAATGCAAGAGACAACTCACAAACAATTATATACAGAATAAATTCTCTACAGGATAAATAATAAATAATTTTAAATGGGAGGGCAGTGGAATTAAGAGGGGTTTGGAAAAGCTTCCTGTAGAAGGTGAGACCTTAGCTAGGACTTCTTAGAAGGAGGTCAGCAGTTGCAGAGCTTGAAAGCTGAAAAGGGAAAACATTCCAGGCTTGGGAGACAGCCAGAGAAAATTCCCAGAGCCAAGAGATGAAATGTCCTTGATGTTGGAATAGCCAAGAACCCAGTGTCACTGTATTGAAAAATACATGATAGGGAATAAAGTGTAAGAAGACTGGAAAGGTAGGAAGGGTTTTGAATATCAAACAGAGCGTTTTGTATTTGTTCCCAGAGGTGATAGGAAACCACTCTCGAAAATCACTTTAGCTGCTGAATGGAGGATGTATTAGAGAGAGAAGAGATTTTAGGTAGGCAGACCAACTAGAAAGCTATTTCAGTCACAGCAATGAAGTGATGATGACCTGCATTAGAATGGATGTGGTGGGAAAGAAAAGAAGGGGACAGAAGAGACGTTAAAAAGGTGAAACCTCTAGGCCTTGGAAATATCTTGGATGTGTATGTGTGTGAGAGAGAGAGGGAGAGGGAAAGGGAGAAGGAGAAGGGAGAGGAGAGAGAGATCGAGCGAGAGGGGGAGATGGAGGGAGGGAGAGAGAGCAACAGGGAGAGAGGGAGAGAGAGGGGGACAGAGAGAGAGGAAGAGAGAAAGGGAGAGGGAGAGGGAGGGAAAAGGGGGGAGAGGAGAGAGATGAAGAGAGAGAAGGAGAGAGGGGGAGATGGAGGGAGAGAGAGAGAGAGCGACAGGGAGAGAGGGAGAGGAAGAGGAAGAGAGGGAGAGAGATGGAGAGGGAGAAAAAATGGAGAAAGGGAGAGGGAGAGATGGGGGGGGAGATAAAGAGATAGAGAGGGAAAGAGAGACAGAAACAGAGACAGAGACAGAAAGAAACAGACAGACAGGCAGAAACAGAAAAAGAGGACCTGTGGGTTGGGAGCATGGTGTTGTCCTCTACAACAATGGGGAAGTTAGCAGGGGGTAAGGTTTAAGGGAAAATTTTTTCTGATTTTAGTTTCTGCTGCCATACGTTAGGCTTTTATTTGCAATAGCAGCACTACCTTATTAAGAACCATAGAATTATATGTCTGCTATAAGGTTAGCTCTGGGAAAAGTATGTACTCCACAAAACTTGTCCTCAATCCCACATGCTCCTTTTTCATACCAAGGTTCACTTTCTGTAATGTTACTTTTTATTTCTATTTACTACATCCAGTGACTATACACTTCCATTAAAACTTGTTCTCCCTAATCCCTGAAAGTCATGTATACTTTAATATGAAATTAAGTCTCTAAATCACCTCTTCAAGTAGCATTTCTCTTGTAACCTCTCTAGTTAATGGGTAATGAAAACTATGAAAACTTTTACTGACACCATGAGAAGAAAGACACAATTTGGGAGAAAGAAACTTTGTAAAAAAGTAAAAAAAAACAAACCAAAAACAACTTTTTTTTCTGGGGTGAATAGAGTTAATGCTAGAACGCAGGATGCCTGCAAATTAGTTGAAAAATTTCTTCTTCATTTTAGTCTCAGGCAGAACTTTAACTTTCATTGTGAAACATTTTTCTTTTTCTTATCTGAAAACTAAACTATGTAGCCTAAGTATTTTTCTTTCAGCCTTAGATGCCAGAAAGATTAGAATCAAATTCATTGCCCAAATGTGGTAATTTTCATAAATTAGAACACAGAAAGAATCTCTTCCTTCTTCTGAAGCCATATGCTGCTTCTCTTTATTGAATGACCTTGGGAAAGTCATTTGAATCCCAGTTTCTTCCTCTGCAAAAAATGAGGATAACACCTACCTTGTCTATTTCACAAGGTGGTTGAGAAGATTAAATGAGATAAAGCATCTGAAAGTGCTTTGTATATTGCTGACACAAAACATTCCTTGCTTGCAATTTTCTTCATTGGTGGGTACTTCTCACTCACTGTCTAGGGTCAGGAACAGGGATTGACATTCTCCTGGCTTTCTACTGCTTTCAAGTGGCTTCCCTCAATCACCTTTTACAGGAGGAATAATATTTACCAGAGTCTACTACTATTAAGTTAGACCAGTTCTTCCTCTAAAAGTTAAGGAAGATGTCCTCAACACTAGGTAGGTTGGGGGAGATAATGAATAAGTTATGTAACCACTGACAAGACTTCCTGGTCATCTAATGACATAAAAGAGACCATCGCACACAGCCTTTCAGACTTGGTGATGTCCCATAGTCCTCTACTGCTTAACATGCTAATTTATTTGGGGTTTTAGGGGTACACCTTCCTGAACCAATGTTGTATCATTTAGTGAATATCTTTTCTATGTAATGGTTAAGTTAACTTGCTTTTTTTTTAGCCATTAAATTAGCTATAGCAATGCTTTCTTTCATTCAAATCTTGAACCTATTACCGACCTAACCTGAATTAAGCTCAGCTTATTACCTTTTCCTCTTTTGGGATTTAAGCATTCCCTCTCAAAACCTTCTCCCCATTTTGATTGCTCTCATCTACTGACTTCCAGATAATTTTCTTTACTTTTTCAATGACTTCAGTGGTTGATTCATTGTCTTCCTCTGTGCATCTTCTTTCATTATCCTTGGGAGCTTCTATATTCATGTTGACAAGTTTATCCCCAAATTCTTCAACCTACCCAACTCTAATGACTTCCATTAGCCACAGGTGAGCATTCTATCTCACCATCTCTCAGAATGGTACTTTAATTTTCAGCTACCATTTACTGTCCTTCATTATATTTCATAGTCAATAAGTTACTAGTTCATATTGATTTTAGTGCTAAATTCCACCCTCTCCTTGTTACTTCCATGGCAAACATAGTACAAGGCAAGTGTTACCACTCTCCATGACTATTGCAATAGCCTTCTCATTTTATCCATTTTCCACTTTTCTAATTCACCCTTTATAATCCCAGGATATTATGTTAACCCAGAAATAGTCTCTTATGTTAAGATCGAGTCATGCCACTCCTTTCCTCAAAAGTCTTTCCTAGCTCCCTATTGTCTTCCAAGGAAAGTTCAAATTATTCTACTTGACTTTCAAGCCTTTCCTAACTTAGCAAAGGCTATTCCAACCTTCTCTTCTAATTCTTCTATGTACTCTCTACTTCATCCAAACTAGACAACTCTCTGTCTCCCCTTTGTTCCTTTCCACACTCTGGGCTCTCATGACCTTCTGACTTTCTACTGATGGTTACCTGTGTTGGGATGCTCACCCTCCCATCCCTTGTTTGTTTAATGCCTTCTCATCCTTTAAAACATAACTCAAATGCTGTATCCTCAATGAAGCCTTTCTTCATTTGTCCTCAGCAACATTCACTCTCATATTGTTCTTTGTTCTTGAATTGAGAAAAATGTAAAACTATGAGAGGTTAAGAAACTAGCCCAAGATCACACAGTCATCAGGGATGGGATATAAGCTCCAGGACTCTCATTCAAGAGCCAGAGCCATTTTTACTGTATAATATTGTGTTTTATTATATGTATAGTATACTATACTATAGTGTATTTTGTATAATATTGTGTTATAATTATGGATTTATATCTTATAAAATTTTCTGTTTCCTTAGGGCCTACCACAGTGATTTACATCTAACAGACATTTCATAAATGTTTGAGGTGTTGTAATATGAATTGTAGATTCAATGTGAATGTGTGAGCTATTATAATTATTATATGTGTACTTTGCAAAGGACACTGGTTAAACAAATGTAAAGGTATATTATTTTGGTTCTGTTCTCTCTTTAAAGTTGTGACTTCAATAAAATGTTCCCTTTGTACCCTTTTTTACTAGCTTGTTTCAATGACTTCCTTAGGAATGTCAACACTCATTTGGGATTTATGAATTCCCTTAGTTTTATTATGTCTCTGAGGGGAGGAGTTGGCATTCGTAGCTGGCTTCTCCAGGCTATACGAATATTTCCTATGAGGGGATAACAACAGCAAATCAAAACTGACTGGTTTTTAGGTACAACTTTTCCAAATCACAGTTAGTGAATTATGCAGAGAATTGTCATTACCCACAACCAGTATTAATGACCATCCACATAAATGTTTCAGTAATCAAGTCTTTAAATGGGAAATTTTGGCAAAAAAGACTTGTAAAAAAGAGCTTTTCCCCAACTCTGCTGAGAAAAGAAACAGTTCAGATAGGTCCAAGATGGCAGCTGCCCAGCAGTGGAAAGGGTGCAGGGTTGCTATGAAAATACTTTCCTGATCTGGACACTGGGCATTTCATCTGGCCTGGTCACAATCCCAATTTTGTTTTATAGTTGTGGAAAGTAACAACCAAATAATTTGGCAATGGTGCTCGCTCAGCAAAAATGGCAGAAATGACTTCTGTTGGGATAGGGAGATCCATGGTATATCTAGCTCTCTTGAAATCATTGTGTTGACACCTAAAGACTTGTATATATTTTATATGACTTTCAGAAGACTGTCCATATTCTATATCACAGCAGCAACTCATCTTTCATGGTTTCCTCTAAGGTTTGAGATGAGTAGTCCAAAAAATGGAAATGATTTCCCTTAGTAAGATACTTCATAGAACAGTTGTAATTATAATATGAGGAAAATAACTGTAGAACAGAAGACCAATCCTGACAAAATTCTAGAATATATCATTAATGGGATTGTGAACACTTGCAAAGAGAAACTGTGATCACTTGCAGCAAACATTTCTCCCACACAAACTGGTCATGCTGAACTGATCTCATTTCCTTTTTGGACAGGGGTATCTATCAGGATTGTAAACCAAAGCATTGTTAGAGATGTCATATACTTGAATTTCAGCATGAAATATGAGCAAGAGTGAAGTATGCAAGTAGCTTTCTGGCCAAGATGGAAACATGTAGGGGAAAGTGATAGTATAGTTATGTGGATTTGGAACTATTGGAGCAAATGGATTTTGAAAGTGGTTATGAAGTTCTAGTCTGGCATTCAGTCCACAAATATTAATATGCATCCACTTCTTTCCACTCATTTTGCTAAGTCCTGGGGAATTCAATGAAAGACAAAAGACAGTTCCTACCCTCAAGAAGTTCATGGTTTAACAAAGATAACATGTGAGAAACTATGCACAAACAAGCTATCTACATGATAAACTGAAGATAATCTTGGAGGAAGGCATGAGAATCAAGGGAGATTGGGGAAAGTTTTTCCTGTACAAGGTGGGATTTTAGCTGGAACTTGAAAAAAACCAAGTAATCCAGGTGATAAAGAGGAAAAGGAAGACATTCTGGTCATGGGAGATAGTCAGTGAAAATGACAATCCAGAGACAGAGTGAACACAAAGGAGACCAGTGTCACTAAATCACAGAGTACATGGGTGGTGGGTGGTAGAGTATATGATGTAAGAAGACTGGAAACATAGGAAAGGGCATGATTGAAGGACTTTGAATGTCAAATAGAGGATTTTATACACACATATATTGAATATTGTGTATGTGTTTGTGTATGTGTGTATCTGGGTGAAGATGTCAAGTTGGAAACAGATATTTAGTGGAGGGCATCAATGATCTATCTCTGACTCTATGCTGTTCAACATTTTTTATCAGTGACTTAGATGAAGGCATAGATGGAATGTTTCTTGAATTTGCTGAAGATACAAAACAGAAGGATAGATAATGTGTTGATGATAGAATACAAAATTAACTAAACGTGTTCAAAGAACAGAAGATTCTAATAAGAAATATAATAGGGATAAATGTAATGTCTTACAATTCATTTCGGTGAATCACGTGAACAAGGCTGAGAAATATGGTTGGATAACAGTCTGTGGAAAAAAGTCCTACTACTGGAATGCAAATTTAATGTGAAGGATTGAATTGAATGAATATGGGTATAGTACCCTAAATGAGAATGACAATCCTTCTATAGGGAGATAAAGTGTTGTGTTCTACTCTGGGTGCCCCAGCTTAGGAAGAACATTGATAAGCTGAAGACTAAGGCAATGAGATCACGCCATCTGAAGAACACTTAAGAATCTAGGAGCATTTAGTCTAAAGAAGAAGGACTTGGGGAGGTCATGCTCATTGTCTTTAGGAATTTGAAGGGATTTCATATAAAAAAGGTAATAGGGATGTATTTCTTGACCACAGAAGATATTTCCAGGAGCAGGAGGTAGAGATTTCAAGGATACTTCTAAGCTGTGTCAGGTCACAACTCCAACTCTCTAGCCTTTACTGCTCTTCTGCCTTGGAACCAATAAACAGTATTGATTCTAAGATGAAAGGAAAGGTTTTTTTTAGTTATTGTCTTTAATAGGATATTAGATAACTGAGGATCTTATTCTGTAAAGTCATATTTATGAACACTAATTTATACTTACTGCAGCATACAAAAAAGGTTCTTAAACTTTTTTTTTGTGTGTTATGGATTCTTTTGGCAGCCCTACCCATCAGCAATTAATATTTTTCCAGTTGTTTAGATCTGACTTTGTATGTGAAAAGTGTTTTGCAATTGTGTTCATGTAATTCCTGTGTTTTTTTTAGCAAATAGATTCCCAGGTATTTTATATTGTCTAGAGCAGTGATGGGCAAACTTTTAAAAGAGGGGGGCCAAAGGAAAGGAAATGCTCATCTGTCAACCTGTTTCTAAGGCAACTCTTTTGAAGTTTCATTGTATTGTATCCTACTCCTTGTATTCGTCAGATTAGGAAGAATGTCGTGCAGCCGGATAGAACATTTCGGGGGGTTGCATCTGGCCCAAGGGCCGAAGTTTGCCCATCACTGGTCTAGAGTTATTTTAAATGGAATTTCTCTTTCTATTTCTTACTGCTGAACTTTATTGGTAATATAGAGAAATGCTAATGATTTATGTGGATTTATTTTGTATTCTGCAACTTTACTAAAGTTATTGATTATTTAAAGTAGTTTTTTGGTTGATTCTCTAGGATTCTCTAATATACCATCATATCATTTTTTTTTTTACATTTTTAAATCCTTACCTTCTGTGTATTGCCTTCTAGGTGGAAGAGTGGTAAGGGTGGGCAATGGGGGTCAAGTGACTTGCCCAGGGTCACACAGCTGGGAAGTGTCTGAGGCCGGATTTGAACCTAGGACCTCCTGTCTCTAGGCCTGACTCTCAATCCACTGAGCTACCCAGCTGTCCCCCATCATATCATTTTCAAAGAGTGATAATTTAGATTCCTCATTTTCTTCTTTTCTTATTGCTAAATCTAACATTTATAGTGCAATATTAAATAAGAGTGGAGAATATGGGCATTCCTGCTTCACCCCTGATCTTATTAGAAAGGCTTCTTACTTATCTCCATTGCAGTTGATACTTGCTGATGCCTTTAGGTACATACTAATCATTTTAAGGAATGGCCCATTTATTCCTATGCTTTCTAATGTTTTTTAATAGAATGGGTGTTATATTTTTCAAAGACTTTTTCTGCAATTATTGAGAAAATCATTATTTTGTAACATCTTGATGGACTAACAGTGTAGAAATCCCCCAACCATCTTGTGGCCTATTAGAAAGTTCCCAGCTCCAATGCAAAGCATAGTAAATTAGATGGTGTCTTCCTCTTTTATAACAACAATTTTCTGTCCTTGAATGAGACCCTGCAGTTTGTCTAAAAGGACTTCTTTCACAATTGTAAGAGTATTTGGTCTCTTTCCTTTGTCTTCTGTCCTTGAACAGGGAATGTTTTTTTATTCCAAAAACGTCTCGCCAGTTGCATTCCAAATACTCCCATTTTCTTCCTTGGCTGATTCTCTCTCCTTTTTCTACCTCTCTCTCTTCTGTAAAATGCTTAAATTTTCTTTACTAAGTTTCTATGGAATGCTGATAATTGGGTACTTTCAGTGGGTCTGTAAGATTATTAAAAAAAAAAACAAACTTGTACCCTAGAAACCTGAACTTTCTATCAGCAAGGGATTCATCTTAGAATGCTAGTAAATCCTTTGCTTTCATTTTGATGTCATCTTTTTGACCAGCAGTTATCAAACTACTGCTGACAGGCTTGCCCCTCTCAAGAAATTGAGAGAATTTCCTTCTGGGGCTTTTCTAGCTTTTCATACTAACTATTCTCAATATAAGTCCTTTATCTCACATTCTCCTACAATTTCCCCAAATGTCCTGTTCTTTTTCTAACTCTGGGCTTTTGCTAAAACCATTATTATCTCCTCTTTACCTTCTCCTTTTTTAATCCTACCTTGCCTTCAAGGTCTAGGTCAAATATCACTCCCATGAAATTGTTCCTGATCAAAGTAGCCAGGTGTGATTTCTCTCCACTTTGACCTTAGAATGCTTATTGACCTCGCTGACACATGCCACTTTTATGTACCTTATTCTGCTACAAATTTAATTCAGCAAGAATTTAAGTGTCTACTCTGCTCAAGTCACTGTGTAGGACATTGAAAATACAGAACCCAAAATAAAATAATCTTTGCCCTTACAAATTTTATAGAGGCTCCAGAAGGGATCTGAGAGCATAGTTAGTCCAATCCTATTTTATTTTAAAAAGTCTTAATTATCTTAATTACAAAGTTAAATATTAATAGGCTTGAACATTTCAACAAAGAACAGAAAACGAGGATTGTATGTTAAACTGAACCTCTTTGTATAGTGCCAACACCGACTTGCTTATGCGTCTCCCCTGAACTTGCATCTTTTTTCTTCTGTTTATTCCTAATATTTCAATAACACTTTCATCTTTTGCTTTAGTGTCATTGTCATAACCTGCTCCTTCCTTCTGCAAAAATTCTCCTATAACTATTTCCCATAAAAATAAGGATTCTCCCTTATAATAAATCCATGTAATAAAGTAAGTTGAGTTTACAAGTTGGTTTTCTCAAACTATATGTTCATTTGGAACCCAAAGGTCAGAAATATGCTTTGTCAACAGTCTTCTATAGTCATAATTGGTCTTTGCATTAATTATAGTTATTCTTTCAAAGTTGTTTTCCTTTACATTGATGCAATATTTATATTAATTGTTCTCTGGATTCTGCTCACTTCACTCTGCTAAAGTTTATACGACTCTCAGGTTTCTCTGAATCTATCCCTTTTGTCATTTCTTATGGTTTAATAAACAATATTCCATTGCATTCATTTAGCAAAGTTTGTTCAGTCATTCTCCAATTGTTTATCACTCATTCTTTTTCCAATTTTTTGATGGAATAAAAAAATGATGCTCTAAGGGGAAGCAGGTGGCTCAGTGGATAGAGGGACAGACCTAGAGACAGGAGGTCCTAGATTCAAATCTGACTATAGATACTTCCTAGCTGTGTGACCCTGGGTTTAATCCTTATTAACTTAACCATAAACCACTCTTCCGCCTTGGAACCAATACTTAGTATTAATTCTAAGGCGAAAAGTTTAAAAAATGGTGCAATAAATATTTTTGTACATATGAGTACTTTCTATCTTTGAAATATTTAGCTTCCTCATTTTAAAGATGAGGAAAACACGTCAATAAGTTAATATAGATAAAGCACATGCAAAATACTATATAGTAGTTTTGAGAGGGCTAGCTGATTGCTGGAATTAAAAAAGACTTCCTGCAAGAGCCAATACCTGAGCTATATTTTGAGGGAAACTACAGATTCTACTGAGCAGAGATGAAGAAAAAGATTCTAGATGTGGGACACTTTGTACAAAGGCGTGGATACTTTGTATGCAGAGCAACTAGTAGGTCAATTTAACTAGAAAAGAGAATGTATGAAGGTGAGTTACATGAATTAAGCCTGAAAATGCAGGGAAGGGTTTTGAAGATTGTGGAGGGATTTTAACTGTTGTCTAAGGTTTCGTGCATATATAGTTTTTAATCTTTCCAATCATATAGATTTTTTAAAAAATAGACCTTACCTTCCATCTTTGAATCAATACTATGTATTGTCTCCAAGGCAGAAGAACAGTAAGGGCTAGATACTTGGAGTAAAGTGACTTGCAAAGAGTCACCTAGCTAGGAAATGTCTGAGGTCAGATTTGAACCCAGGACCTCACATCTCTGGATCTGGCTCTCTATCCACTGATGGAAGATATGTAGCAAGCACTTTATGAATCATTTAAACACTCAATAAAGATGTGTTAATTGAGGGCTAATGACCAAATGGGAAAAAAAAGATTTTTCCCTCTGGGCTATAATTTCATCACTGTAGGGAGATTGTTTCTAACTGCAGATCAGAACTTGGGTTATAATGTATAGTTTTAGATAGCTATCTAAGGGGCACTCAGACATTAAATTACTTGCCTAGACTCTCACAGGATATGACAGAGAAAGAACTTGGAGACCAGACTTCCTGACTGCAAGTTTGTTTTTTTTGTCTCCATATAAAACACTACCTTTCAGGCTATCCTTTGACCTTCCACCTCCCCTTCCCCTGCTCTTATTGTGGATATTTGGAATTTATCTGAGATTTGCGTATCATAGGACTAAAAGACACAGAACACAAAAAACCATGAAAAAATTCATGATTTCCCTTGATATATTAACAGGAAGTGATTTTTTGTTATTATATGATACAGTTTGCAAATGATGAAATGATGCTCTTCTGATCTTTGGTATAGTTTGAATGTGACTTCCACATCCCTCTTTGCAATCCTATTCCTCTTATTGCCCCTTTAGACTAGTTACTTAAAAACTTACTATGAATCCTATAACCATAGAAAACTGTTCTAAATTAATTAATTAAAGATTTTAAATTAAAAAAAAACTTACTATATGAACTAGAAAGGATATATGGTGGTGGTAGGACCAGAACAAGGTACATTCTTAACACAAAGAGAAAGAAGGGAGAAAACTAAGTAAGAGAAAGAGGAAAAAGGAATAGGAAGGATGTAAGAATTAAGTTTACTTCTTAAGCAAGCATACCCTTTTATAATTAATTGTGATTTCTACTTACAGGTATGACACCACACCAGGCACTGGAATCATCCCTCTTAAGAGAGCCCATATGGTCCAATGGACGTTAGAGGCAGCTTAAGCATCAGCTCTAATTTTATATCCAGGTTCTAGGAATTGCTCCCTTGTCTTGTCCTGTACTTGTTCTATATTTGGAGTCCCTTGGGAGAGGGTGGAACAGATCTTCCTCTTAGACTATAAGGGAACATTGATGCCTGCAGTTCTCCAGGGATCTTCAGAAATGCCAGAATGTTGTGGGTTGTCAGGAAAGTTTTGAAATTTGCCTGGAATTGGTGATGGAGGCAAAAGAGAATGAGACGTAGGGATTATGGCAAAAATATTCTGAGTTAGAATGGATGGGATATCCAGAGGATTAGCATCTCTAGTGTGAAGGTTTTCTGAATCCTTTTCAGGGATGCTCATCCACCTTTTGTCTCTACCTTTCATCTAACTCCTATCTATGGCTCCAAGAAACTATAATATATGGAGCTGCCACACTTTGGTAAAATAATCTCAGCAGACAGGCTAAGCTAGTTTTAAGGGTAACCAACAAAACAAGACATCACTCCATGATATCATTGGATACCACTGGTCCTCTTTGAAATAAAGGACAAGCAACACAAGGAATTTGGAGAGTGAGAGCCTTGGAATCTGAAATTTATGCAGTTCAGTGTGTGTGTGTGTGTGTGTGTGTGTGTGTGTGTGTGTGTGTGTGTGTGTATGCAAGTTTGCATGTATGAGTAACATTTTGGAACTGGAAAAGCCTTTGGACATCATTGAGTTCAACAGAATAATTATTGTTAAGGAAACTGAGGAACAGAGACTTGCCTAAGATCACATAGGTAATTAGTAGTAGAGTTAGAAGTAGAACTCAGATCTCAGATCTCAGTGTTCTTTCCGCTATACATAGTTTATCTAAAAATATGCTTGATAGAGTAGTTAATTATTTGATTAAGCACTGCTCATAATTCTTCAACTGATCTATCCACAAAAGTCTGAGGAGGATAGGGAAAGGGATTAGAGTAGGCTACTTTCCCTCTGGTTTGTGAAAGAAGTAGCAGAAGAGAGAAATTGAGAAAGTATTAATAACTACAGACCCATATGGTTTCTCTTTTTCTTTAAAAAAGTTTTATTGCTGCTTTTTATATTTCTATCACTTCCCAACATCCTCTTTCCCCAGAAGAATCCTGCCTTGTGACAAAGAACAGTTAAGAAAAACAAAATGATAGACTGATGTCTGACTGCAGTGTCTATTCTACATCCCTGGTTTACCATCTTGTTACCAAGAGAAAGAATATTTCTCACCACCAATCTCCTGGATTCAAGACTGGTCAGTGTAGAGTTCTCATTTCTGTGTTCTGATGTTGTTGAATGCTATTTTCTTTTACATTATTATGGCAATCAGGGATATTACACTCCTGCTTCTGTTTAGTTGGCCCTCCATCTGTTTAAAACTACTCAAATTTCTCCAAATTTCTGGTATTTGTTTTTCCCCCCTCCCCTTCTTCTGACACAGTAATATTGCATTATATTCATGCACTACATGTGTTCATTCATTTCCCAGTGGATATGCGCTCTTCAAAAAAAAGGTTTTGTTACCATGAAGAATACTGCTGTGAATATTATATTACATATAGAACTTTTCTTCACTGAGTTCCTTGAAAATATGCTTAGTAGTGGGAGTTTTGAGTAAAGTTATATAGTTCTTGTTGAATTTCTCTGCATAGTGACAAATTATTTTCTGAAAATGCTGGACTAATTCACAACTTCTCTATTCCAGTAACAATATGCTTGTCTTTCTAGAATACCACTGACAAGGATTATTTCCTTTCTCAAAAATCATTTCTGCCAATTTGATGGGTATGATATAAAATCTCAGTATAGTCTTAATTTCAACATCTTTTATTGTTAATGATTTGTGGCAGTCTTCTTATGATTGTTGGTCATTTGTATTTATTCTTCTGAAAACTGCTTGTTCATAACTTTTAATCACTTATCTAGGAGGAATAACTTTTCTATGCTTACTCTACCATCTCTACCCAATATAAAAATGTTTTATGAGAATAAACAGCACAGACATTGAGGAAATCCTTGAAATGTTTCAGGAAGGAGACAATTTATCATTTGCAAACTATATTCAACATGCAGCTGGCTATATGCTTATGGCCCTACAAATTGTAGAGAATAAAAAATTCCTAGTCTTATTCTTTTGCCTGAAAAAGAGCATTTGCTTTAGTACTGTCTTAAAGTTTTTCTTCTATAAGGTGTTTCCTATGCAGATATTAAAATTATATTCTATTTGATTCTTTGAAAGATGGAATAAAAAAGATGACCTTATTAGACCTAAGGATTATTAATAATAAGTAAAGCATGAAATAAGTACGTGGATGAGAACTAATTAGTATATAATGGAGTATCCATAACTGTACTCTTTTTTTCATAACAAAAAAACCTAGTGAGTGGGTGCCCATTGCTTGGGAAGGAGTTAAACAAAATTTGGTAGATGAATGTATTAGAATATAATTGGATCATAAGAAAAAGCAGAAAGGAATAATTCAGAAAAGTTTTGGAAGCTTGGCAGCTCATTTATTGTCTCTGTATCTTAGTTTCCTCATCTGTAAAATAAGGGGACTGGCCTAGATGACACTTAAGGTCCCTTGAAGACATTTATCTATGATGCTGAACAATGTAAGTCTGAACTAATGATTGTTTTTCAACCTTTATTTGCTTTGTAAGCTTTTATAAAATGTTGTTCTAGAACTGAAGTGTTATACTAACTTGAGAGACATCTCATTTATTATTATTATGGAAAATAAAAGTCAGCATTTTCTGGTACTTATAGCACCCTGACATGACAATTAGGTATTGATTTCAGTAAATCAGAATTTATTATTTAGCAAGGTCACTATGTCATGTGAATTTTTTTTGCCATCCTTAGGGGTAGGTAATCATATTCCTTTAAGAATCATATTGATCAGAAATCTGGGAGGATGGTGGACTTTGCTAGCTTGTGGTTATTAAAATAATCTATTATAATAAAGAGATGACTTGGATAAGGTAATTTCCAATAGTGGGCAGGTGAGGTGAACAGAAATGCCTGCAACTTATGTGTTGGATAACATGTTACTTCAATAAAAGCAAATCAGTAACTTACTAATGAATTCCTTTCATAATGTTTCTCACTAGTTTTACCTTGTTTGTGATATGATCTAAACATTTACAAACTCTCTTATTACTACTATTAGATCTATTACTTCTATTGAATCTATTTGCTTTACATTTGTCCATTCAAGTCTTTCCAGATTTCTCTAAATGATTCCTTTGTTTTTTTTTTCTAATGACCCAAACATGTTCCATTACATTCATCTATAAGATTTTTAAAATTTATTACCCAATAGAATGGCATCTACTTGCTTGCTAAGTTTTTGCTACCAAAAAAGAATGCAGCTTGAGATATTTTATTATATAATGGAGCAGAATGGCTGACCCACTTTATTGTTCCACCAACAGTTTATTAATATTCCTGTTTGCCTGCAATGATTCTAACATTTGTCATTTTCCTTTTCTGTCAATTTTGAGAAACTGATAGGAATAGGATAAAACCCCAGATTTGCTTTAATTTCCTTTTTTTCTAATTACTAGTAATTTAGACCATTTTTTCATACTATTCTTGAACTGGACTTTGGTCTCAACCAGTCTAATCCTGCCTCTAATCCCTCCTCTATTCTATGGCTTTAGTAATTTTCCTAACATAATATTCCATGATCATTTCACTTCATTCAGAATCCTGTAGGGTCTCATCATTTCCTATTGGTTTAAATACAAACCTTTGAATGGGATTACAGTTCCTCAAAGCTTAGTTCCAATTTATCTGCCATAATATTCTTCAGGTATTAAACATTTCAGTTGAACCAGACTAATCTCTAACTTTTGTATTTACTTTGCTATTGAACTTTCCTTTCTTTGCTCATACAAATATGAAAAAATACTGAAATAAATCTAGAAAAGAGGGCATTGATGGGAGACTCCTTATAAATATACAACTACACAGAGGCATATCATATAGGCCATTCACCGCAACACATAACTAAGCAAATATGAACATAATACATTTTTCTTGTTCAGGGTGATGTCAAATTGTTTCCCTTTTTATCGAGGATGTGAATTTAAATGACAGTGAAAGGGAATATATTATACATATAAGAAAACCATCCTACCTATAAAGATGAAGAGAAGCTGAGAGATAAAGTAGAGATCTAGACCCCAAATAATTAAGAATTGAGAAGACATTTACCATTTCATTACTTTCCAAGTTGCCTTGATGAAGACATCTAGAGAGATTGAAGTAAAAAAAATTTCCCCTCTTTTTATGTAATCATTCCTCTTTGCACACCTTATAAAAGAATAATCCTTTAATAGCTATTGCATATTTATTTTGTTCCAAGAGCAAATAAGCAAGTAGATGATTAATTAGGAAGGACTCTGATTATAGTGTCTACACATAAAACAATCCTATGTTTTATGATTTCCTTGAAGTTTAAGTAAATGTGATTGTCTCTTTATTACCCAAGCAAAGGGTACTAGATTAAAATTCTAAGCATTTGAATTTTCATTCATATCCTTCTACTCCTCTCTAACACATTCAATATGTTATTTGTTTAGATTTTTTTGAACCTTTTGGAGTGAAGTTTCTAGTGTGAGATAATGGAAAAATTCTGGCCTGGAAGGGAATAAGAAGACCTAAATTCTCTCTAGTCCTGGTTCTGTCACTAATAGATGTCTGACCTCCAGAAAGTTATTTTGTTTCCTTGGGTCCATTTCTTCATCTGAAAGATGAAGGACTTGGAAGAATAGATCTCTAAAGCCTCTTCAAGGTTGAAAGTTTATAGCACTAATTTTGAGTCATTTATGTAGTGGCTATAAGACAATAAAGCTTGAAAAAGAAAATATTGGGGTTAACTTGCTGTTTGATAAAAATTTCTGGCAAGTTGGACAACATTCTGGGAAAATTAGGTATAGATCAATATCTTACACCATATTCCACAAATACTACTAAAACACATAGGCCTTAGATATAAATGGTCAAATTATAAACAAATTAGGGGGGAGGGATTGAGATATTTTTCACAACTATGGGTAGAGGGATAATTTTTGATTCAACAAGGGTTAGAGATAACCATAAAAGATAAAACCAAAAATTCTGATTGTTTAACATTGCAAAAGTATTTCACAAATGATATCAATGAAATTATAATTAGAAGAAAAACAATTACCTAGGAAAAATCTTTGCAGTAAATTTTTTTTTGCAAAAGTCTGATTTGATTCAAATATACATAAATAAGAGTCCCAGGTGAGAAATTATTTATATGAAGAGGCAATTCTTAAAAGAAATGCAAGCAACCAATAACTATGTGAAAAACTGCTACAAATCGCTAATAATATGAGGAATGTGAATTAAAATTCTTCCAGGTTTTAACATCCCACTCTGGAATCAGACTGACAAAGATAACAAAATGATACCTATGCAAAGTATAAACTGATGTTTGGGGAAGACCTATCAGAAGATAGTCATATAAGACAGTTGATAATGCATTATAAAAGAAGATGTAAAGTGATCCAATGCTTCTAGAAAGAAATTCGGAAATGCACCTAAAAAGTCACTAAATTGTACATACCCTTTGACTCAGCAATAGTCTTCATCTTCATTGCTGGTTATCATTCTTCTCCAAGAAATATGCTGTTCAGTAAATCTCGCTCTGGGAGAAATGTCTAAAAACATTTAAACTTGGGAACTGACTCTCAAACTTGAGATTTATACCCAAGATTATCCTCAAAGATAAGGAAGGCAATTCTAAGTTTCTTTCCTTATGGGTAACATGCAAGCATATGTCATCCTTTGTCACTTATTTCTTCAGGGACTCTATAATGCCCTACATCAGATACTTGGACAGGGAAAGTCCATCCTTAGAACCTCTTCTATCTTCTGATTTATGCTCACAAAAAGAAATGGAAAAGCAGCAGATACTAAAAACTTGAAGAGTTCATCACGTGCTTCTCCCACAAGTCACTTACACCTATTGGATGGAAATCAAGAAAGAGAAATGGCTTCCTCTCTTTGCTCCATTCTGGTCTGAATGACAAAAGGACTGAGAGTGTGGGAAAGAGAGCAAAGGGAAGAGTGACAAAAGGGACTAAATGAATAAAAGAGAGTGATTGAGTAAGAACTGAAAAGGATAGAACCACAGAAAAGAATTTAGTGGTAAGTAGTTGAAAGGGACCTTAATTGTCATCTAATCCAATTCATATCCTTTCCAAAAGGAATCAAATACAAGCCATTATCTATTCTCTGCTTGAAATTCTCCAGGGATATGGAAGCTTTCACTTCTCCAGACAGCTCATTACACTTTTGGACAGGTAGAATTATTAGGAAGTTTTGTTTTTTTTCCTTCCTGACATTAAGTCTAAATGGCCAATTTGCAACTTCAATGCCTTGTTCTTGGTTCTGCCTTATTGCACCAAACAAAATCCCTCTTCTATATTACAGTCCTTCAGATACTCAAGACTTATCTAAATTATTGATAAAAATCCTGAATAGCACAAGTCTAAACACACATCCCTGAGGGAATTCCCCTGGAGAACGTTTGCCTTGGTGACATTGAACCAAGGGTTGGAGAAAGGGCATCAGACTTGGAGTGAATATGTCAACCTTGTTATTTAGTAGCTGTATGACACAGGACATGTTCATTACTTAATTCCTTCATCTGCTAAGTCAGTTAACAAGCATTTACTATTTGCTTATTGTGTATCAGGCTCTGTGCCTGGAGAAAAAAAGGCTAAAAACTGTCCCTGGCCTCAAAGGACTTACAGTCTAATGTAGGAGAAAACATGTAAATAACTAACTACATACTGAATAGCTAGTAGATGACTTGATCTGAAAGGGAAGGACAAGATAAAGGAGTTGGACTTTGATCCTTTAAATATAAGTCCTGAACCTGGCACTTGGTAGCTCTGAGATTTACCTCTCTGAATCTTCATGTATAAAATAGTGATAATGATACTCGTGGTGCCTGTTTCCTGAGATTGTGGTGAAAAAGCACACGAGAAGATATCTGTGAAAACTTTTTGCTAATTTTAAGCCTGGTTCCAATGTAGGGTGAGCATAGGGTTAAATCAACACTTCTGGGGATCCATGATTATCTTGGTCCCTTCAATTGGTACAAATTAATACATGACTTCTCATCATGAATCATTCTTGTTCATGTCCTCTAATAAATCATCTATAGAGGATTCACCCAATGTGTTGAATAAGAGCTACACTTACCTAATTCAATTGACATGTATTATGTATCTACTCTTTGCAAGGAACTGACACCAATATCCACAGCTGTAACTAAAATACAATATTGGGAGTAGTGATGGTGTGAAGTGGGCTGGAAACTACCTCCCGAACTAGAGGTCACCAGGAGAAGGAGAGATGCTGTTCAGGTGTAACAAGGGCATCTCTTAACAGTGGCTAAAATTGAGCTCTTCCACAGGTGACATGGAACAGCACTAATGTATTGTTAGTGGGCTTTGCAATGAAAATATGAAAAAGTGAAAAAAATGGCATCTATTTTGGGATCACTTATGGAATTCTAGAGGAAAAAATTTTGAAGGCAAACCAACATCTCCATGGAAAAAAGGAGGAGTAAAGCAAGAAAAACGGAGCATTTGCTGAAGAAATGTCAGTGAATACCACCAAAGGTGCCATAAGTTGAAGCCAAAAGTTTTGTGGCTTATAGGAGGGACTGAATACAGCAGATAGTTGTTCCCATAGGTAGTTAAAGCAAGTATTGCTTTGTCTTTGCCTTGAGGTAGTGCCCAGTCACTCATTATTCTCTGCCTCCAAGTCTAAACATTACAGGACTACACAATATCCTACCATCCTGGTAAACATTACAAACTTCTGGGACTATTAAGAGAATGTGGTGTGGAACAAATAAACCGGAAAGGAATATGTCCTCCTTTGACTTCCTCTTCACTATTTGTGAAGCTAAAATAACAGCTAGCTTTTTTATAGTGTTTTAAAGTTTGTAAAGTGCTTTATAAACATGAAGTTATCCACAAAACACCGGCAGGTGGGTGCTATTATTAGCCTAATTTTACAGATGAGGGAACTGAGACAATTAGAGGTTAAATGATTCACTCAAGGTCATGCAGCTAGTAGATGTCTGAGGTTGAATTTGAACTTGGGTCTTCTTGACACCACATTTAGTGACCTATGTCTGATTCCACTCACCTATCACATGCTACTCTGATTAGACTATCTGAAAGCTTAGTTTCTATTGGTAGTTTCTGTTGGGAGTGCTTAGAATTTCACTTACTGGTTGGCAGAAAAGAGGAAAATTAACTTACTAATTTCAGAGTGGTTCTACAATTGCCAAATAATTTGGGGGAAAACTAATCAAACACACCTATGTTATTACTATAGATAGTGAACTGGTTATGAGTGAATTCACTTCCTTTCAATTAAATTTTTTTTGGAGCTATAAAAGCAAGAGAGCACACCTCCTTAGTCTGGGGAGCATATAAATTTCAGAGTGTCTTTACTTTTGTTTGACTCTCAAGCAAAATGAAGATCTTCACGTTCATTGGGATCTGGCCATTATGGTTCCAACTTCTTAATTCAGGTACTGTGATTAATTATAATAATTGCATTTTCTCCCAAATTCTAAGTTTTAGTAACATTGGTATTAGATGGTATATTTCAAGATGAGTTTTGCTTTCAGGCTGAGGTAACCAGAGGACTTTGGTTATCACTGTCTACAAAATGTCTTGCACTTATCAGGCATTAAATAGATGCTTGTTTCTTGGGTTGAATAATGGATATTTTGCTGCCATCATGGAATATAAGCAACTGGAACAAGAACAAACTAATTGTGATATCATTGGTTTCATTAAATCATTATGGCAATGGAATAATTGTTTGGTCTTGGAAATCACATGGCTGTTAAAATAATTTAGCTTAGGTTTGAATTATATACCGTAAGTAACTCTTTGTCTCTTCGTTTTTGCTTTTTGTGGTTTAAATATAAAAGCCTCAGAATGTTTGTTGAAATATAGCAAAACCACAGTCTCCATGATGTAAGAATGGGCAAGATCTATTCTCTTGTAAATTTAATATTTGTTAAAGTTGTGTAATTTGAATTCTGCCTGAAGACACATCTCTCTTACAAACACTTCATAATTAGAATCCACACAATAGCTAAGCATCTTGATGGTAGAAAAAAGAATTCTGCCATAGCTGTTGCCATTTGACCTAGAACTAGCCTCTCACCCACATCTAAGTGGCAAATATGAGAGTTGGCTAAACACCTGGAGAGCCCTAGGCGAATTTGTGAAGCACTCAATCTTGTGATTCTTGAACAACTTTCCAAGTTAATTTTCATGGCGTTGCTAACTGAGCAAGAGTCTTAGTTACAGCCTAATAATGTGTGAATTGTTTTAATTTTTCTTTTTGTCAGATTCAAGTGTTTCATGAACCAGCGGTTATGAAATTTTATAGCCATATCTGTTTTTGTACATCAACACCCCAGAATTTGGAGACAGAAGATAATGGGAAATCCTGGGGATGATATTTCATCTGGCAGATTGGTTTTTAAAAAAACTCTTACCTTCTTTCTTAGAATCAATGCCATGTAGTGTTTCCATGGCAGAAGAGAAGTAAGGGGTAGGCAATGGGAGTTAAGTGACTTGCCTAAGGTCACACAGCTTGGAAGTATTTGAGTCCAGATTTGAAACCAGGACCTCTTGTCTCTAGGCCTGACATTCAGTGAGTCACCTACCTGCCTCCACAAGTTGATTTTTTTAGACAATGATAGAAAATGGGCTTCTCCTTTAAAACTTCCTATACCCTTTCTCATTAAGGAACCTGTGATGCATGACTATTGGTGTGTAACTCATATGTAGGCCAACAGCTATATGACTGAGGGGTTGAATGATAAATTATAGCATATTTTTCTTCTTTGTCAGCTACTCTCAGACATCAGGAGGCAGTGTAGAGCAAAGTTATTTTGAGCATAGGGGATTAAAAACAAACAGCAACTCTGATTTAATTGACTTTCATCAAAAAGACTTGGGCTTCAAATGGCAAACCCAGTGGTGGTCAGTATCCTATATTCAGAATTATCTCATGAAAATCTGAAATCAATTTAAAGCCCTATTATCCTTGGACTTGGTCCTCGGTGCTAATGATAGCATTGAGGTGGAGAAGAGGAGTGAAAATAGACAGCTTCCCTCTACTAGTTATTTGAAACTATTTGGAATGGAAGAAGCACATCATAAATTCCTCTTTCTTAAGCTCAAAGTAAATTTGAGATATTTACTCATTGGAAGGGTTTCATGAAAACCTTGGCTATTATCACCAATGCCCAGGGAGCTTACGGCTCTCAGCATTCTCTATCTATCATCATCAGAAGCATTGAACATAGCAGGACAGGCTGCTATTTCATTCTTTGATTCAGAATCCTTCTGACCCTTCCAAGTAGCTTAACAGTATGGGCTTTCTTTGCCACTCTACTGGAGCCCATTAAAAACAATTTACCTTTTGGTAGTCTTTTACTTTTTGGCCATGATGATTTTGGAAGCAGAATGGTGTTTTGGAAAGATGGGCTGAATTGGAGATTAAGAAGATCAGGGTTTGTATATTGGCTTTGCTGTTTATTAAGTACATGTATATGACCTTGCATAGATTCCTGCCTTCTCTGGGAAATATTTTGTCATAAAAGAATGTGATTTAGAGCTAAAGGGAACCATAGACACATGTTTTTCCAATATTCTCTGTCCCCCACTCATTTTAAAAATAAGGACCCTAAGCTGCGGAATGGAGTCAATAAATTAGTCAGTCTTAATTCCTTACTATATGGGACAGCTAGATGATGAAGTGGACAGAGTCAGAACTCGAGTCAGGAAGATTCATCTTTCTGAGTTCAAATTTGGTCTCAGACACTTAAACCAGCTGTGTGATCCTGGGGAAGTCTCTTACCCACAATTGCCTTAGTTTCCTCATCTGTATAATGATCTGGAGAAAGAAATGGCAAACCACTCCAAAATCTTTGCCAAGAAACATCCTAGATGGGGTCACAAAGATTGGATGCAATTAGAAACAACTGAAATATAAACAGGAAATGTGCCAGGCACTAAGAATTAAAGTAGAAGCAGAAAGAGAGTTTATTCCTTCTAAGAACTTACAGTGGAGTGGTGCTGGGGACTATATATATGAAAGGAAGGTGAAGGGATGGGGAGAAAAGTGTACCCTGCTCAGGAACATGGTAGAGATGAGTCAGGAGAGCAGCTTGGAGATTAATGAAGAAATCTTTGTCCTGGGTCTTATCCTTAAATTAGAGGTTGTGGGAGAAACTAGCCACTCAGAAGATGAGTCCTCACATACCAATGCTGAGAAGGCATTCAGGGAGTGGAATGAGCTTCCAGGGTAAAGAGATTTCTGGTTGATAAAGTTCTGTGGAGATGAGTCCTTGGTGAGGGAGGAGATCAGGGAATTAAAACTCGGATCTCTTGACACAAAGTCCAGTGTTCTTTCCTCCCTATCCTATGGATCTGAGAAAAGAGCTGCAGGAAAGGAGGTTAGAGGGCCAGGAAGAGAGAATGACTAATGCAACGATCTTGCTTATCCCTCCCAGTAGATTGTAAATTCTTTGAGGACTCAGAGTGTTTTGCTTCTGTCTTTATTTTCTGGCACCTATCATGGTACCCTAAGTGTAGCAGATTCTTGATAAATGGTTGTTGAATTAGAACTAGCTACCCTGGCATTGTAGTGTTTTTTTTTCATGAATGAAGTAAATTAAAAATTAAAAAAATTATTAAATATTTACTATATGCTAGTTACTTTTATGTTAGCCAAAAGACCTCAGGAAGATGTTTTGGAGGCAAGGAAAAAATTATTCTGCTCTCAAATCATACCTAATGACATTGGCTACTTGATCCAACTAGGCTGCTTTTGAATGGGGCAAGAAGGTAGAAATGCTCTTGAGTTTCCAAGTTTTCCCTTCTTGGCCCTGTCCACATATAGAAAGAGTACACTTTTGATAAATGAATATTAAGTTAGGGTTCTCCTCTGAAAGACTTAAGAATTCCAGTTAAGATGGTGAAAGACAAGCATTCCAGAGGATTCACGTTGAAACATGTTCCTTGCCATCTTACAAAGGGGTGGATTCAGGATACAGATAGTGATAGATTTAATTGAGACACGGCCAGTGTAGGAATTGGTTTTGTCTATGCACATTTAAGGGAGATAGGTGGCTCAGTGGATAGAGTGCTGGACTTTAAAGTCAGAAAGACTTGAGTTTAAATGTGAACCCAGATATTCATTAGCTATATAATTCTGGGTACATAATTTAATCTCTGTTGGTTTCAGTTTCTCCATCTGCAAAATGGGGATATCAACAGTTTAGATCTCCCAGAGTTGTTGTCAGAGTGAAAAGAGATAAAAATATATATTTATATATTATATATTATATTTAAAATATTTCATGTATATTATATTTAAAGTATATTATATATGTATATATTTTTAAATTGTTACCCTCTGTCTTAGAACTGATACTAAATATTGGTTCCAAGGCAGAAGAGTGGTAAGGTCTAGGCATCTGGGGTTAAGTGACTTACCCAGAGTTATGCAGCTAGCAAGTATGTGAGGCCACTTTTGAACTCAGAACCTCCCATCTCTAGGCCTGGCTCTCTATCCACTGAGCAACCCAGCTATCTCAAGAAATAAAATTTTTGAAGCACTTAGAACACCTTAAAGTTCACTCCCTCAGAGTTGTGGTCAGAATAAAAAGATAAAATATACTTTTATTTTAAAAATCCTTATCTTCTGTTTTAGAACTGATATTAAATATGAGTTATATATAAATGTTATTAATGCTATTCTTATATTTGCTGCAAAAATTTTGTTTTTCATTGAGTTAGGAGATGAATACTTGTTGACTAAATGACTGATTGGTTGACGTTCTCCCAGGCAGACAGAAAAATGTTATATATGTAGTTATACATATAAATGCTTGCTTTCTTTCTAACTATCTTTAGCTCTATATCAGTGGTTCCCAAACTTTTTTGGCCTACCACTCCCTTTCCAGAAAAAAATATTACTTAGGGCCCCTGGAAATTAATTTTAAAAAATTTTAATAGCAATCACTAGGAAAGATAAATGCACCTGTAGCCATCACCGCCTCCCTGGATCACTGCAGCACCCACCAGGGGGCAGTGGTGCCCACTTTGGGAATCACTGGTCTATATGAAAGTTTTCCTCTTTGACAGCTATAGTTTAGTGCATGGAAACTGTATAAAACTAAGTTGCTCAAAGATGAAAACTAGAATAACTAGTTAGTCTGTTAGTCCTATGTGATAAAGAAAAAATCTTGATTCTTTAATTCAAGTCAATATGACTCATTGACTCTTTCCAAAAAAGAATTTTTTAAATGAAAAAGAAGCATTACTCTAAGTGGCCAGCTGACTTTATGAAACTGATAAAAAATTCCCTTAATTCACAACTTTTCAGTATGCATTTTTTCCTAGGTTGTTGGGATTTCTTTATTAATTAAATGAGCTGTATTGCAAAAGAAAATGCAGACAAAATAAAACATGAATAATAAATTAATAAAAATATATTGCAATCTGCCAATATGTATTTAGACTCCATCCCTTTTTTCTTTATATCTCTTTTTTGACTTTATTTTGAAAATAAATTTTATATCTTTTCCAGATTACATGTAGATACAATCTTAATAATAGCTTTCTGACATTTTGTGAACCATATCCTCTCCCTCCCTCCCACCTCTTACCCATCTCTGAGATGGTAAGTAATATGATATAGGTTGAATATGTGCTATCATGCAGTATATATTTCTATTTTCATCATGTTGTGGAAGAAGATACATATTGCTTATACTAGAGACAAATTCACAAAGGAAATAAAATAAAGAATAGTATATTCTTCTATCTGTAATCAGACTCCATTAGTTCCTTTAAAATTTTTTTCCCAGATTACACGTCTATACAATTTTGAATAATCATTTTATAACATTTTGTGATTCAAGTTCTCTCCCTTCATCTCTTTCCTCCTCCCTCTCCAAGATGGCAAATAATATGATATAGGTTTTGCTTATACTATCATACAGTATGTATTTCCATGTTCTTCATGTTGTAAAAGAAGATATATTACTTACACTAGAGAAAAATCCACGGAGAAATAAAGTGAAGAATGGTATGATTCTATCTGCATTCAGACTGTGATTTTCTTACGGATCCATCATGAGTCCCTTGAGGTTGTTTTGGATCTTTGCATTGCTGATAATAGTCAAGCCATTCACAATGGATCATCATACATTATTGCTGTTACTGTGTACAACATTCTCCTGGTTCTGCTACTTTTGTTTTGCATCACCTTGTATAAGTCTTTCCAGATTTTTTTTGGTAATCATCCTTTGTGTTTTTTCTTATGGCCCAATAGTACAATAGTATTCCATCACAATCATATATCACAACTTGTTTATTTCCCAATTGATGGACATTCCTTTAATTTCTAATTCTTTGCCACCACAAAAAGAGCTGCCATAAACATTTTAAGGCATAAAATACCTTCTCCTCTAATTTCTTTTTTTATTTAATTTAATCTCTTTGGGATACAGACTTATTAGTAGTAGTGTTGAATAAAAGGGTATAAGTTCTATGGCCCTTTGGGCCTGGCTCTAAGTTTTTCTTCAGAATTGTAGTATCGATTCACAGTTCCGTCAACTGTGTATTTATGTCAGTCTATAAAAACATTATTCTGAGAAGGTTCCATAGATGTCAACAGATTGCCAAGTGTGTACACAAATATGGAGTCTAAGCAGAAGCTTTCATCCTTTTTCTACACCTAAGATGTAAGATGATTTTTACTGAATATTGGCCAATAGCTTTATTTTTTTAATTTTAATTTTTAGTTCTGATTCTAGTAGTGTTGAGAGTATGAGAGGAGCTGCTCATACTGCTTTTTAAATCGTTATCACCCATGGTCCTCATTGGAGGGACAGGAATTGATTATTTGGTTCTTAATCAAGGGCAGTTGAACCCACCAAAATTCTGCACTCTTTAAAGCCCCTTAAAGTCCTATTTTCAGAAAAGAACCACTAAGGAGTGGTAGAAATTGCAATGAAGTTGGAGTTGGAGCCTCTAGATTTGAATCACACCTTCAATGGCTATTATCTACATTACTTTGGGCAAATTGTTCTATCTCTGACAAACTCTCTTTCCTCATATGTAAACTTATAGCATTAGGAGTGCTGTTTCTGCTCTGCCTCATTTTCTCTGTTGATTCTTCCTACAGCTGAGAATAATTTGAGGCATTCATTAGTGACACTTGCAAAACTTCTAGAAAAGGAAATGACTTTCTTTTTCTCTGTCTCTTTTTCCTTCCCCCCAATATAGTAAGTGCTCAAATATGTGGTGGCAACCTTGAAGAACGTTTTGGAGAGTTTTCAAGCCCTTTGACGTTATTATACACTGAATTTGTCAACTGTACCTGGAACATAAAAATGCCTGATCAGTACCGGATAAATCTGGGCTTCCAAAATATAAGGTACTAACACCATCATAGTTATTTAAGTAAGATAACAAGGACATTGTAAGCAATAAGTGCTCTGTCTGTCAATCTACTAAAACATTGTGTTCATTCAAAACGCCCAAAGGTCTACTATCCAACAGGATAAAAGTAAGTTTTTAAAATGTACACATATATGTTCAACATTTATACTTTAAATTTTTGTTATAAGCACTTAAATGATCTATAATTTCTTCAGTGTCAATTACCCCTCTTATGACATATATTGTGCCTTCCTGCCACCTTAGAAGATGATTTTTATGACTTCAAATGATGATAGATAGGGATGAAGCAGGGATTTTTTGGGCCATCTTGTTGAACTTTCTTGTTTTATATATATGGAATAGAGCCCAAAGATGTATTATGACTTATCTATGAGGCCAACTGGGATCTGAACGTGATTCCTCTGACTCCAGAGCCAGTATTTTTTCCATTTTCCTATGCTCTGGCCAAAAAGCTAATCTCAAAATTTTCTACTACAAATTGGATGGAACAAATGGAAGGAATGGAGGAGTAGGAGTAATATATGACAATGTAGTGTGAGTAAATATGGTATATGACTAGAGAATTAGCTCTTCATAAGCTAGATCAAGAAGTAGTTAGGATCCACGTGATAGGCACAATAGAATATGATAGAACATTTTTTATTTAAAAATTGTTTTTATTAAACCATTACCTTCCATCTTAGAATCAATACTCTGTATTGGTTCTAAGACAGAAGAGCAGTAAGGACTAGGCAGAGAACCCCAAATGGGGTTACAAAAAGTTAGACATAACAGAAAACTGAACAACAATCACAATGACATTTTTTTAAACCCTTAATTTCGGTGTATTGTCTCATAGGTGGAAGAATGGTAAGGGTGGGCAATGGGGGTCAAGTGACTTGCCCAGGGTCACACAGCTGGGAAGTGGCTGAGGCCGGGTTTGAACCTAGGACCTCCTGTCTCTAGGCCTGACTCTCACTCCACTGAGCTACCCAGCTGCCCCCCACAATGACATTTTACAAGAATTGTGCAATATGCCAGAACCAGAGAGGCAAAAATGGTACAGTCCTTGCTATTATGGAGTTTATATTCTATGGGAGAGCCAATGTGTATTTATATAATCATAAAAGGAACAAGTGCATGGCCATTTCAAGAAGAAAAGCACCACTTGGAAGAATTGCAGTCATGCTAAAGTCCCAAAAGAAGCAAAAGATTATATGAGGCAGAGGTGAACCAGTAGCACTTTCTTGAAAACCTAGGTTGATGCATAGTGACAAGAGACCAGAGGATTATGTGTATAGAATGTCAAGAAGCCCAGTATGGATAGATCTTAGATCATGGGAAAAGGGGTAACTGACCCTGGAAAGATAGATTGAGAAGGGCTAAGAAGGCCTTTAAATGATGAACAGAAGAGTTTATATTTCATAGTAGAGCCAATAGGGAGTTTACTGAGTAAGGGAATGAAATAGCGTCATCTATATATATGGGGATGGATCATAGTGGGGCAAGACTTGAGGTAGGGAACCCAATTAAGAAGTAATTGCAATAGGTAATGCAAGAGGTTATGAAGCCCCTAAAAAGATTGTGGGGTGGACATGAGAGATATTATGGAAATAGCAAGATTTGACTTCTGATTAGAGTCATGCGAAGAAGGAGTGTAGGATGATGCCAACGTTACAAAATTGGGATAGTAGGAAAATGGTAGGGACTTTGACAGAAATAGGAACTTTCAGAAGAGGGGTTTGGGTTTGGGGAAAAGTTAAGTTCAGCTTGGTACCTTGTGAGTCTGAGATGTCTGTGGGTATGCTATTTGAAAGGCATTTGTTGATGTGAGACTGGAACTCAGAGGAGAGACACACACACATACATACACACACACATGGATGTCATCTGCATAGAGATGAAGAATAAATCTCTGGGAGTTTATGAACTCATCAAATGAAAGAAGAAAAGAAAGGACAGACTTAAAGAACCATCACTATCAGGATGACAATTCTATAAAAAAAGACTGAGAAGGGATAGTTTGACAGGTAGCATAGTCCTGCACCTTTGAAAACCAGATTTCATTAAATCTTGTTGGCATAGAATAAGTGGAAGAGCTGAACTTTGTTTTTACCTACTATTATTGTCCTCAACAAGCTCTCCCAAATCACAATTCACTCTGAAGGAGCTTGTAGGCTGCTTCCAGCCACAGATGCCTGAGGGAAGGAAAAGTAACAACATATTTTATGTGTTGAGTTGCCCAAATTCCAAAGTAGCAAAAACCCTACTTCTCTTTGCTTTCCTCCAGTTTAGTGTTAAAATAGCATGGGTAGATGTGTGTGTGTGTGTGTGTGTGTGTGTGTGTGTGTGTGTGTGTGTGTGT
>NC_058131.1:636585039-636586833 GCF_016433145.1 Gracilinanus agilis
TGTGTGTGTGTGTGTGTGTGTGTGTGTGTGTGTGTGTGTGTGTGTGTGTGTGTATTGTGGGGAGTAATAGGGTGGGAAGGATATTAGTAAATATAGTACTATTTTCTACACTGTTATTGTGAGATAGTGAACAGCCATTTTTTGGGGGGATCTGATTTTAGCTCTCTAAAGCATGAAGATATCCATTAGCTGTAGCTTTGAAGAGCCCAAGGAGCTATTTTGTACGGTGAGACTCTATCTCATGATAATATGAGAGTTCAGAGTTACTGAAGAGTTTACCTAGAACTAAGATGCCCTTACACAATGTTCTAACTATTCCTTCCTCTTTAGGTTGAATACAAACAATGGTTTTTGTAAGGATAATATTGAAATCTTTGATGGATCAGAGGTGATAAAACTTTGTGAAAACACTCAGGAAATATTTGTCTCCTCCTCCAATCAAATGACTGTTCGGTTTGTCAGTTATTCCAACCCTGATGTCTCAAAATTTTCTGCTTGGTATAATTCTTTCCCTGAAGGTAAGAAGTAATAAGAATTGATTGGGTGTGTATAGGTGGTAAAACTCCTCTTTTGTTTTTATCACAGGTACAAAACTTTTGTGCACATTCATCTCTGAAAAACCGTTATTTCCCTGTATTTATTCTCAATTGGCATGGTTGGAGTGGAAGCATTAGAATCAATATCAGGAGACGTGGATTCCAACACTAGCTCGCTGTGTGACCTGGAGCAAGCCAAGTCACTTCTTAGAATTTCATTTTTCTCATCTATAAAATGAAAAATTTGGATTAAAAGATCACTGAGATCCTTTCCCACTTTAATATTTAATGACTTTTTTGTCCTCAGAATGTTTGATTTTAAAACAATGCCTAGAATGAATGTTGATGTAGAGTACACGGATATATGTTTTCTGAAATGAACCCGTGGTTTCATTGGGACTCTTGGGGAGAAAACTCCCTTTAACAAATCCCAGCAACTACAATGTAAGGAGTATGGGCCAGTTGAGTACAAATCTTCCTAACTCTAAGGCTTGGCTTTCTATTTCCTTTGCAATGTTGTCTTTCGTGATGATCTCTATGTATAGAAAACAAAATGAAGACATGTGTATGTGTGCCCAGGGCCTGACACATAGTTAATACATGTGTTCAAGGAGAGCAAAGACCTTAACTTTCATTGTGCTGGGTGCAAGGGCTGTGATTTCTTTTAACACTGCAATGGGGCTGATCCAAGATGATAGAGTGTGGAAATTTTCCTCTTCCCCTAACTCCTCCAAACAGAACTAGAAAATGCATCAAGTAGAGAGCTAAATGAAAAAATCCAAGAACAGGTCATTATAAAGTATTTTTTTCTAGCCTAGATCAGTCTAGGAAGACAGAGAGAGAAGTCTGTAGACACGAGGGCTGAGATCCAGCCAGGAACAGATAGCATGGAACACTAGAGCTCAGAGAAGCTATTAGGTTAGATTAGATTAGAATCCCAGAACAGATGTTACCTGGCATTTTTATTTACCCACTACTGAGTTCTGGGTCACAGATTTAGGGTTGTCCTTTGCCTAGGAGTGGGATTTTGGAGTAAAGAGGGGTCCTTGGGCACTGTGCTGTGTATCAGGAGTAATAGGTTCAGAAGCAAGCAGCAGCAGTATGGTTTAGATCCCAGGAGCAGAGCAAGGTCTCAGTTCCAGCTTCTAGCTCAATAAGAAACTGGAGAGAGAGAGAGAGTGAGAGTGAGAGTGAGAAGGAGAGAGAGAGAGAGAGAGAGAGAGAGAGAGAGAGAGAGAGAGAGAGAGAGAGAGAGAGA
>NC_058131.1:636587046-636670993 GCF_016433145.1 Gracilinanus agilis
AAAGAAAGGAAGGAAGGAAGGAAGGAAGAAAAAGAAAGGAAGGAAGGAAGGAAGAAAAAGGAAGAAAGAAAGGAAGGAAGAAAAAAGAAAGAAAAAAGAAAGAAAGAAAAAAGAAAAAAGAAAGGAAGAAAGGAAGTAGAAAGAAAAAAGGAAGGAAGTAAAGAAGGAAGGATTGGAGTTGGAAAGGTTTTTAGAGACTGGGCAGTACAATTCCTTTGCTTTGCAGATGAGGAAACTGTGGACTAACAATTTAAGTGTTTTTTCCTAAGACAATATCCTTATTACAAATACCCAAGTAAGTCCTGGAGCTGAATTGACTAAGACCAAAGATTCAGTGAAGAGAGATAAGAGAGATAAGATAAAATGTTAAAAGATCTTTGATTCATAATCAAGATATCTTATACTACATGTCTCTTACAGATGCAGGCTTGAGGCTGTCCAAGGAGTGTTCTGGTCTTGTTGAGATTTATCACGATAAAGAGTGGGGGACAGTTTGTGAAGACGGCTGGAGTATAACTGATGCCCATGTGGTCTGCCGACAGCTGGGATGTGGACATGCCATCTCAGAACCACAAAAAGGCCAATTTGGTCCAGGTTCTGGACCTATAACCCTAGCCAATGTGAATTGTAAAGGGGATGAGGCAAATTTATGGCAGTGTCATAATGAAGGCTGGTTCAACCATAACTGTAATCATGATGAAGATGTTGCTGTCATCTGCTCAGGTATTTTATGATTTCTTAGTCTTCTTAGGATTCACATTTAATCCATTTATTCATTCTGTCATTTAATAGACATTCACTGGGGCTCTAGGCAAAGCCCTGGAAGTGGTGCTGTGGGACACACACACATACATACTCAATAAACACATTCACAGAAACATACACCACACATGACATACACACAACACACATAGGCAAAAACACATATATACACAACACACGCGCATATACACATACCACCTACACACACACACACGTACAGAAAAAACAGGTTAGAAAATAAGGAACCCCCAGCCAATCAAGCAACTGGGTAGATTTTTTTCCTCTCTTGGATTCTAAACAACCAACTTGACTGAATTCTCTCCTCTCTCTGAGCTCTACCATAATGAATGGACTAATTGATTTTTGGAGATTTGGACTCGGGGAATAGTTTAATGATTTTTGTCCTCCCAGGACAATAACATCTTCCCTTTTAATAAAGAAAGTATAATATAAGATATCACCAAATCAGGAAGGTTTGCCCGAGCAGTTGCTTGGTTAGCCTGATTCCTGCTGATCATATCCTTTAACTTTCAAGATACCTGATAAGTACATCAGGCAAAGAAAGACTATATAAGAAGAAATTCCTTCATTTCTATTCTGTTGCTGAGGCCCATTTGGACTATCATATTCTGTACTATGACTTCTGTTTTCTTGGTTAAAAAAAAAGTTATTATCTTTGTGTCTTCTGATAGCATTGTTTCTGAAGTGGACCCTCCAGGCCTCTATTATATGTCTTGGTTGAGGGTTCATCTCTTAACATCTAGATGTAAGTTTCCTGATCTCTAAAGTGATGGGGTTGGATAGGATAATCTCTAAGCTTGAGCCCAGGTCTAAGTCCTATTGCATCTGATACACTTCTTTTTTTTTATTACACTTTCAAGGCGGGCTATTTTGTGGTTTTGTGTAGCTGAACTTTATTTTTTCCCATCACATTAAAATCTTATCCATTCCCAGCCCTAGTCTTTGTCTTAGTATTATTCCCAAAATTCTAGCTCTTGCTTATTTTGCCCTGGGAATACTTAATATTGCTTTTTTAAAAACTGTCCATTTGCCTTTTACTGGTCACTATCAAAAAGGTAAATATGGCTCTGATTCATTTCTGAAATGTCAGTGGGCACTCTCCCAGTGACCAGTTATTCACACACTTCCATGCTTTAGTAGATCAGCCTCAAGAGAGGATATGGCCAGTAAATTTCATCATCTAGTGACCAACTTCCTAGTGATGAGTGACTCCTACCTACGTGAGGATGGTCCTTAAAAATCAGTCACACAGTGTAGTACCAATGGCATGCATGAATTTCCACCTGTTAGACTTGGTGTCAACTTGAACTCAATTATCAGAGACTTCAAGGATCAAGTGTCACCTCCATGCCACAATAAGGTTTCTGGAAAAGATATTAGTGGAATAATTCTTATTTATATTTATGTGTCTGTTTAAGATTTACAAAGTCCTTTTATAGCAAGTTAATCAACTAGAATTTTTTAGGTACTTCCTATGTTCTAGGCACTGTGCTAAATGCTGGGAGTACAAAAATGGTAAAAGACAGTCCCTGCTCTTGAGTCTTACAGTCTAAAGGGGAAGGCAACACACAAATAACTATGTATAAAGAAGATATATGTGGGAAAATGGAGATAATTGATAGAAAGAAGGCATTAGTAATAAGGAAAAATCAGGAAAGGTTCTTGCAGAAGGCTCCTAGAGATTAAATGACCCGCCTATCATCACCCAGCTTGCCTCTACCAGTCCTTATTTAAACCAGCTGTTTTGACTCCCTGTTCAGTCTTTTTTTTCTATTATAGTGTACTGCAGCTAGTATTTATATCTTGCGTAGTACATTGTGGTTACAAGATACTGTTATACACACTCGGAGTTGTAGTGACCTCAAGGACCGTCCAGTCCCATCCTTCTCTGAAGCACAAATCCCTTTTACATTTGCAAGTGTCCATATAGCCTTTTCTTAATTATCTTCAGTGATGAGAAACCCACTTACCTTGTGAAGAAATCTGTTCTTTCCCCAGGCACTTTAGTTTTTAGTTTGCTTTTAATAAGTTCCTTTATAGTCATCTGTTTTTAGGTCTTGCTTTGGCCATTTAAAGACTAGTAGAATAAGTCCAACCCCTTTTATCCTTCTTCATAGCCTTTTAATATTTTTATGCTTCCATCTTAATAGCCTTTGTGCAGACCTAGAGATGGCAGGTCCTAGGTTCAAATCTGACCTCAGCCACGTCCTAGCTATGTGACCCTGGGCAAGTCATTTAACCCCCAATGCCTAGCCCTTACCATTCTTCTGCCTTGGAACCAATAAACAGCATTGACTCTAAAGCAGAAAGTATGGGTTTAAGAAAAATAGCCTTTGTGACTCTCTCCAGACTCCCCGACATATAGTTTTATACCCTGACCCTATCATGGTAACTGTCATCTGCCTGGTCTTTGCTTTTTAAAGAACCAGGGGAAGGATGTTTTTTTTAAATTGGTCTTTTTCTCAGATGGCTAAATTTGTAGGCAAATTGGGGGGATTTGGCTGGGTATAATGAGGCTCCAAGAACATGAAATTCCCATAATACTATTAATAGGTAATTCTTCTGTCAACCTAATATATCTAAAATGCTGATGATAATCCCAAAATAAGTACAAATGACATCCCAAAAGCCACACGTACAGCTGACATTTTGATTCATGAGAGGTCTCTTTTTATCCTTATTCAGAATTTGAAAAATGCTTATGTTTTATATGTAGATCTGATAAGTTAGTTATCTTGTTTCTAATATCTCAATAAAGGAGAAGCAATATAATAAAAAGGTGTAAAGGGAATGGAAATTGTTAAAAACAGGTTTCTTGACAACAATGACTAATGAAGTAGGGGAGGAGGTAAAAAAAAGTACTGAAAGCAGACATAAGATCTCAAAAGGCAGAGCAGTTCAGGACTATTTGGTATATGAGCAAACACTTCTATGTATTTGTTATTCTCATTTTACAGGCAAGGAAAAGGAAAAGAAGAAACCTCAATTTGAGGAAATCAGAAAAAACTACCCATCCTTCCATTTTTTCAATGGTGAGTTCTTCCTCTACTCTCACCTGGCCTCCAAAGGAACACTTGTAAATGGCTTTGGAGTACTTCACACATATTAATGGCCCCAGACAGCTTCCCAAGACTAAAAGTTATAGATCAGTTGCTAATACGTATCAGTAGAGTCAGTTTTCATATTTCATTGCTCAAGAAATTGTCTTAATGAAAGGAAGGAAGGAAAGAAAGAAGAAAGGAAATGAGGGAGGGAAGGGACAGATGAAGGATGAAAGGAAGGGTGAAAGAGAGGAAAGAGGGAAGGAGAAAAGGAAGTGATGAAAGCAAGAGAGGAAGGAAGAAAGGAAGGAAGGCAAGAAGGGAATGAGGGAAAAAGAAAGAAGGAGGGAGAAAGGAAGAAAGGGAGTAAGGGAAAGAAAGAAAGAGAAAGAGAGGGAGGGAATAAGAAAAGAAAAGTAGAGAAAAGGAGAAAGGAATAAACATTTATAAGTGCCTATTACATACCTAACATTGTGCTAAGCATTTTGCAAATATGTCAATTTGATCATCACAATAAACTCAGAAGGTTGTCACATTAAGATTCTCTTGCCTCTGATCCAGTTCTTTGTCCCATAGCCATCTTTGCTCCATAGCACTTTAAATCATGGAAGCAGGTGAAAGATACAGCAGAAATTCTTCCTGAATGTCTGCCATTTTATTTACCAAATCATGGCATGGTATCAAGGAGTAAACATGTCAGAATCATGCCTGGATAAATGCGATATGTCTTGCTCAGTGAATGATAATCATAAAACTTATAGATCTTGACTCTTAAAGACATGTTTTATTGATATCTTTTGTTTTCATATTGCTTAGGCTACTCATTTTATACCTTCTTTACTTGCTCCCAGAAAGCCACTCCTTATAAGATTTTCTTTTAATGAAAGAAAAAGGAAGAGTATAAAAAGTCAGCAAAACCAATCAAGACATTAAAAATTTGATATTACCTGCAATATTCCAAATCCATCACCATATGGTGATGCAAAAGAGTGGGGTGAGGCATTTTTTCAAGCCCTTGTTTGGAAGTTAACGTGTTCTTTATAATTTTGCAGCAACCAGTTTCAATTGTAGTGTGACTATTCTTTCCATTTCCATTGTTGTAGTCATTATTTTCTTGGCTCTCTTTAACTCATTTTGCATCAGATTATGTAAGATTTTCTATGCTGTATTTATCACAGTCACAATTTCTTACAGAATGATTATATTCCATTACAGTCATATGCTAGAATTTGTTTAGATATTCCCCAGGTGATGGGCTTTGACTTTGTTTCCACATCTTTGTTGTCCCCAAAATGCTACTATAAGTATTTTGGTATATGTGAAGCCTCTCTTTTTTCAATGATCTCCTTGGGGCATATGCCTAACAGTGCCAAAAGAATGTATAATTCTTAAATGGCATAAGTATCTGATTTGAGTTGAAAAAAGTTGAAAAGTTTTCACATCTATGGTCATGTTGGATTTTCTCAACTACTCCATGAAACCAATATAGAGAGGATTGCTATTTGGACTTTATATACAGGGAGGCTGAGATTTGAATTCTTGTTTTTTATCTACAGGAAAATATACTTGTGGAGGCTTCTTTACCAAACTCGAGGGGAATATTGTCAGCCCAAATTACCCTACAGGCTATTCAAACAACACTGAATGTATCTGGGATATTGAAGTATCGAACAACTACCTTGTGACCATAGTATTTGGAGATGTTGAGTAAGTAAAGAACCTTTTGATGGCATGGGAAATAACCAGATTGAAACAGTGAATTCAAAAATGAAAAAAAATGGCAGTCTGCAGAGATTTTGTACTATCAGATCTCCAAATAGTTAAGGGATACATGCCACCATTTAAGGGAGATGATCAGCAACCTCTGGTTTTATTTAATAGTCATTATTGACCCTAGATAATACAGAATGGTGATGGACAGCTCAAATAGCCAATGAAGTAGGAATAAGGAATCATGTCTTCTCTCCCTCCTCAATGCTGATTTAACTCAGGAAGAAGGCCCTTAAGAATTTCTGAGGATGCAGAGTATATTCTGAGGCTTCAGAAATGTCCCATCTGTGGCTGCCACAGATCCTCTAACAGATGCTTCATTTCATTCTCACCACATGATAAATAGCTGGATCTGAGAGAGACATTTTCATCTGGGGCTCAGGTTATCACTAAGAGGGTGATACTCCTAAAATCTATCAATGTGATCATGGCCCATGACTAACAGATATTTTGAATTCAGGGAAACTCTTCGTCAGCTGGCAGTTTTAAGGCTGACTACTTCACCAACATCCAGATTAGCACTCTTGCTAAATGCCTTTCTCTAGTACTATGCATTTACACAAAGAATTATGGTTAGAAAATTCCTTTTATACAGTATTTCATTTGATGGCTACATTAATTCTGTGCCATAAAATAAGTATCATTATCCAGATGGCACAATGGATAGAGTGTTAGTATCCTTCTGGATTCAAGAAACTTAATAGTTGTATGATCTTGGGCAAGTAATTTAACTTCTGCCCTCATCAATTCCTCCTTTGTTATATAGGTATAAAACTGATCTCCCAGAGTTGCTGTAAGGATAAGATGAGAAATATCCACATAGTGCTTTGCAAACATTAAAAAATGTGATATAAATGCTGGTTATTATTGCTCTTATTATTAGAATTCCCTTTGGTTATCATAACAGGATTTAGAATTGGAAGAGATTTAAATCACTATCCCCAGCCCAACTGAACTTTATATTTAAACAAGAAATCTGAGACACAGAAAGAATAAGTGACTTGTTTAACATCATACAGCAAGTAAGCAGTAGAATCAGGATCACAACCTCACTTTGCTGAATGCAACCCAGTTTTATTTTATTTGGGACATAATATCTCCCACCAGTATAATTCAAAATGCCATTTCCCTTCTTCCCTCCTTTTGCTAATTCAAAGGTAGATCTGGGAGGCACTTCCATCCCCAAGAGAGAAGTTTTGCTCAAAGTCCTGGATTCAACCTCCTCATCTATTCTCATCCTCTTGAGGGAGCTGCCTTTTCCCATAATCTCCTTGGGTTAGGTCCATACTCTCATCAGATCTACCCCATTTGCAATGGGATTTTCCTTTCCATTTCCTCATACTCACCAACCTATTCAAGTCAGCCAATCACTGGACTTTTATTAAGCAACTACTATGTGCAAGGCATTGTGTTATATGCTAAGTCTTATAGAGAAAGGCAAAAGATAGTCCCTGTTCTGAAGAAGTTCACAGCCTAATGAGGAAGACAACATACAAACAACTATGTGCAAACAAGCTATATGTAGGGTAAATTGGAGATAATCAATGTGGAAGAAGGGTACTAATATTAAAAATGGCAGAAGGGGGAGTGATGTGTAATTTGGGAAGGGGAAAAAGAGAGAAGGGAACGGAATGCCAACAGGGGAAGGAAACCTTAAGCAAGTGATGTGGTCAAGTGAGATTCCTTGGGTAACTAATATAAAGCAAAAGTACACTGAATGCCTCGGAAAAGTTATAAGGTGAAAGAGAAGAAGATGTGAGAACAGCAGGATCCCTCATATATAGATAAGGTAAAACTAAAATATCCTTTGCTTTTGGATCCATAGGCTAGAGGAAAGCTGTGCCCATGATTACATTGAAATCTTTGATGGACCTCACCTTACATCTCCTAAAATTGCAAAAGTTTGTAATGGCGAAAGACACTCCTTTACCTCAACATCAAACTTCATGTCCATTCACTTCGTCAGCAGTAGTGGTGTCACAGGAAGAGGATTCCAGGCACATTATTATTCTACACTTCTCAACAACGGCACTTGTAAGTTTCCTCTCCAGCAAAGTGATTGGCTAGTTGGTGACCAAAGCAGATTCTTGCTGCTACCACTTCTTGGTTGTGAGGATTAATTATTCCCCACGTCTTCTACTCCTTTTATTCTTTCAATATTTGAGATACTGAAATAGAAAATGTAATAGGGGAATTAAATTACATCTTTTTAGAGATGAATAAAATCCCTCCAGATTCTAAACCCCATGATTCTGTCCACTTAGAGGGCACCTAATCCAATTTCTTCAAAAAAGAAAAATGGAGAGGGTTACACAGCTAATAATAGTATCCCTGAGAACAGAGCCCAGGTCTCCATTCTATAGGGTGAGAACTGTTTCTAACACATTGTTAAAAATTCCTTCATAGTTCTGATGGATTCACAAACTCATTGATGTGAGCACCTTGTTCACTGGTTCAAATCTCAACCCATTCACGCCTTTATATTTAGGGTAAAATTGTCCCTATTCTACCAGAAGTCCTCTATAGAGGACATCCTTGCTAGAGGATTCCCTTTTTAGTCATTTTCTGCTTTATGAATACCAGTGCAACAGCTGGAATGTCTAGCTATTATCCTTCTTTCAAATCACTCTTGCTAAAGAATTTATTATATTATTTATTATACTACACTAGTAACCAAATAGCTACTAATGATCCTTAACATACTTTGGTAGAGTGGTCCTTAGAAAGAAGACCTAGTCTATTGAACCTTGCAGTGTTTCTGCTATGTTTGATAGCATTCAGAAGTCTGGAATCATCTTCATACTACAAGGAAGCATCACAGTTGGATCCCTGTGGAGACTGAGACAATGAAGAAAGATATTGTTCAGGAGAAAAAGCATTAAATCTTCTTGGGCATTATTATTCTCTGGTAGTATATTAGAACTCTTGAGAAGGTGCATTCCCTCTGTCAAGTAACTGAATTATATCCTGGTTCTTATGTGAATATTAGAAGTGTCTTCTTGGTTCATTTTTATGGTTTATCTCTGATAGTGCAGAGTGGATTTTTGGTGGAGGCCATGGCTGTCCTCCATGTGGTTAGGGATAGGGCTCTGACATGGCTCTTTCACTCATTTCATATTAAAAACCTTGATGTGACAATATTCAAAATAGGATCCAGTTTGATATGACATTCATCTATACTGAATCACCTAAAAAAGAGTAAAGCTGAAAAAAAAATATACTTGAATCACCAAGACTGCAGAGTAAACTCCAGAAAGCAACATGAGATGATAGACCTATTGTTGAAAGGGACCTTGGAGGTCATCTAATCTTATCCCCTCATTTTACTAATGAAGAAACTTAGCTCCAAGGAAATGAAATTTCTTGTCCAAGGTTAACACAGATTGTAGGTCAAATGAAGATCTAGGAATTTTGTTTTCTAGGGAATAATACTTTATGATTATGAATTATTTTGGTTCCCCAAAAGCACCGAGTAATGACAAAGGAATTTTGTAATAAAATTTGACTATACTTAATTTCTTGCCTTGATTTTCCCATCTGGAAACTGGTTTATTAATGCCATATGCTTACATTGGATATGATGAAGACTCTATTAATTTAATCCTAAAAGTAATGCCTGTAGGGGGCAGCTGGGTAGCTCAGTGGATTGAAAGTCAGGCCTAAAGATGGGAGGTTCTAGATTCAAATCTGGATTCAGATACTTCCCAGCTGTGTGACCCTGGGCAAGTCACAACCTCTATTGTCTAGCCATTACTGCTCTTCTGCCTGGGAACCAATACACAATATTGATTCTAAGATGGAAGGTAAGGGTTGTTTAAAAAAATAATGCCTAGAATGCCATGAATTTGGTGCTGTATAAAGTATGACCATGAATTGTAAATTCAAACAATCTCTAATTTTAGGAACCACTGTGGTGCAGCATTATGTTGTTACTCTCAGTTTCTTTTGCCATTTTATTCCTTCAAAGGTTTCAGTGGGCTACAGTTTGATTTTGAGAAAGGATTTGGCTCATTCTAGTTTTGCCCCAATAAAATTTGTTCATATTAGAAGCCTACTTGTGCCCTGCTGGTTACTAATGAATATTTCTAGCAACAAAACCCTTAACTCTTTACTGTTTTTAATTTTGGGGGAAGAATAACTTCAGCATATCCCTGAAGACACTAAAAGGAAGTCTCTTTTGTTCTCCTTCAGCTCTCACATGCTCGTCAGAAAAAATGACAGCCACCTTCAGTAAAAGCTATCTCCGGAATCTAGGCTATAATTCATGGAATTTTGTCTTGTTTAATGAATCTTGCTTGGTCACAGAAAACACAACCTTTATTAAAGTTGATATACCATACACTGGCTGTGGGACAATCAGAACTGTAAGTCTTGCATTTGCCCTAAACAATGCTCCTTTTTAAAAACTTGTGACTAGAAACTAAAAAAGTTAGAACATCACTTCATTCTTAGATGGAACATTAACACTGATAGGATGTCAATAATATGGAAATAGGTCTTGATCAATGATACATGTTAAAACCAGTGGAAATGTGCATCGGCTATGGGGGGGGGGAAGGTCGGGAGGTGAAGGGGAAAGTAAGAGCATGAATCATGTAACCATGTTAACTTTTCTAAAAGATAAATATTATTAAATGTTAAAAAAAACCTGATAGGATGATTTCACATCCTTTTTTTCGCTCATTTGATCTGTGCAATATCTCTGTGCAGTAGATACTTTCTATATTATATCCATTTTACAGTAGGAGAAATCGGGGCTCAAAGAGGGTCATAGGATCATAGATTTATAGCTGGAAGGGATCTCAGAGACCATTTGTCGGACCCCCTAATCTTACAAATAAGTCAGCTGAGGTCCAGCAATGTTGACATCCTTGCTCAGGGATGATAAAGGTAGGAAAATAAGATTCAAATCCAAGTTTTCAATTGTACTTTTTCTCCAGCACTGATTTTTTTTTTGCCAAGAATAAAGTGGTAGAGAATGAGAACATATAAATTCTATTAATCTCTATCCAAAGTGGCCTGTTCCTAAATCCTTTGTGTCTCTTCTTTTCCTCTTTCTCGGACCCTGGTTCTTACATTTTCTTTTTCTCTCATTAATCCATCCTTTACAATTAACTTTGTGAAGTTCATTTTGCTTATGGTTGTTCCTTCTTAACTCTCTTCTTGTGTTAATCACCTTTTAATTTAGTGTTTCCCCAATAAGTTTAATATAAACTCTTTTTATGTGTTTGCACTTAATCTTTTTTTTAAACCCTTACCTTCTGTCTTAGTATCAGTACTGTGTATTGGTTCCAAGGAAGAAAAGTGGTAAGGGCTAGGCAATGGGGGTTAAGTGACTTGCCCAGCTAGACTAGATTTTCCATCTCTTTCCATCTCTAGGTCTGGCTCTTTATCCACTGAGCCACCTCATTGGCCCTGTGTTTTAGTATTTGTTAACCAATTCAGTTATTACTGAGTTCATGAGATGTCTGCTTCCTCATCTTTTCCTCCATGTTTGTTTACACTTATTCTCAGGCATCCATGTAAATGGATGTAAAATAGTAAATTCCTTCATCTTCTTCCATATTTCTTCCTTGTAGTATTATTCCTGTCTTTCCCTGCCCTCTTTCTTTCTTTTTCTTCTGGTCCTCTCTCAAAACTAATAAAAAGAACAAAACCACTTCCAGGTTCTGTGCTTGTCTAACTTAATTCCCTCTATGAAGCTCAATAACAGTGGTATTCTGAAAATAAATATTAGGATGTAAGCACTTCATCATATTTCCAATTGCTCAAATATATTTATTTCTGATATTTTCATCAGGAAAGCTTGAAAGTTTTCTTTTTTATTAAGAGTTCATATCGGCCCTATAGATATAGTAAGCCTTTTTCTTTTGCCTTTTGGAATTTCATATTTAAGTATTTTTATTAACAATTTGCTTCGAAACCTCTGGTTTTTGGCTATGACATTCCTGTATGTTTTAAATTTTTTTTCAGAATATGACATGTGGATTCTTTTTCTTTTTCCTTCTGGTCTTAATAGTTGAGTAATTTTCAAAATGATTTTTAGAAATATAGTGTCTGGACCTGATTTTTTATGGTTTTCAAAGATAACACTTATTCTTTTAAAACATAATAGTAGCTTATTTATTTTCCTATCTCATTTGATTGGGAAATAGCAAACCAAAATAGTTTTAGTTAATGTTAAAGATGTGCAAAACAAATTTCCATGTTGGTAATGTCCAAAAATATATGTCTCATTGTCTTTCTTAGGTTCATCACTTCTTTGTCAAAATTTGGGTATTATTCTTCATCATCAGTCCTTTGTACCCATGGTTAATCATGGTATTGATGTGATTTCTTTAATCTTTCAAATTTCCCTATTATTACATTATTGTTGCTTTTATATAAATCATTCTCTCTTGCTCATTTCACTTGTATCAGTTCATATAGGTATTCTCAGGTTTCTCTGAAATATTCTTTTATATTTTCTTAGTGCATAATATTGTAATAAATTAATTATAACAATTTTTTCAATAATTACTTAATTTATGGGCACCCTATTTAATTTTCAGTTCTTTAGTATTACAGAAAGATCTACTATAAATATCTTTTTACCTATGTTCTCTATGTATGTCTATGTACAAGTCTAATAGTAATATCACTGGGTCAAAGAATATGCACAGCATAGAATTTTTGGAACATAGCTCTAAAATTCTTTCCAGAATGGGTGGATTAATTCAAAGTTGTGCCAACATTCATTGGTGTATATATTTCCTGCATGCCTTCCTTCCAATATTTGTCTTTTCTTGTCAACTTCGCCAATGATGGCTATAAGGCAGAACTTTAGAGTTGTTTTGATTTTTATTTCTCTAATTATTAAGTGATTTGGTGTATTTCTTCATATGGCTATTGACAGGTTATAATTCTCCAATTTAACACTGCTTGTTCATATCATTTGTCCTTTTGCCATTTTGGAACAATCTTATTGTTCTTAAATAATTTGTCCCCTACCTATTTTCTGAGACAGTTTCTTTTGATATTCATTTGATATTATAGTTGATATAATTTTGATAAGTTTTATTTTATTTTTCAATCTTTTGTGTTTGTTCTAATAATATCCATTTTCTCATAGCGTTTTTGAGTGAGTTCTGTTTGATCAACTTTATTTTTCAGAAATTCCCCTGTTTAGGTTAAATTTTTTATTTTGAAATCTAGACTATTCTCCATTTTCCCTTCTTGACTCTAATTTCATTTTTAATTGAAAAAATTCTTAATTTTATTTCTTTCAGCCATTCTTCTAGTTCTTGTGACCAAATTACTTTTCCTCTGAAGGTTTGTTTATAGCTTTCATGGCGTTACTCTCTTCTTCTGGGTTTGCCTTTTGGGTTTCTCTTAATCCATAGCTTTTCTTCATTTTATTTAGTAGTTTCTTATATTTATTCATATTTTCATTCTTAGTTCTTGAATTGTAATTCTGGCTTTGGTTAGTCATTGCTGGTGTCTTGGATGGCTTGCATAGGTATCTTGGATGGGTTAGGTGAGCCTTGTTTGATTTTTTTCCCCCTCTGTACTTTAATTTTATTGCCACCACTGATTTGGATAAGGTAGCTGGTATTAGATCCTATCCTCAGTCTTATACTCTGGTTTCTCTCTCAATCACTGGTGTTTTCCTGAAGGTTCTGGATTTAGCTGGTATCCATCTTCTCATTTCATAGTCTCTAATCCGGAATTGGTTCTGTCTTTTACTGTGGACCTGTCCAGCCCCAGTAGAATGTTGGAAGTCTGGTCTTGGTCCTCCTTTAAAAGCTACAAATAATTCATCTCCAATAAACTCTGGATATTTTCCCATAAGCATGACTTTCATCAAAATAATGGGTGACCTGGATAGAACATAGAGAGCCACACATAGAGAGAATTACATGAGAATTTTACAAAGAGAATACTTCTCCTAGTCACTTTGACCAGTCTGTTACATATTGTACAACAACCAGAGTTTATACTTTCAAGCAGAACTATACCATTCTAATTTCAACCTGGCACTGTCTATGGACACCTGCCTAGTGTCCCCACATCCAAGTAATTTTATAACCTGAGTATACTTAGAAATGAGGCTCATATGTGCTGAGGCTACTTGTAACTCACACACTAAAGGACTTGGAAATCCTTTTTTATTGTTTTCATGCAGCTCTCCTTGGAGAAGCTTGCTTTGCACAGCATCTCTATTAATGGACAATTCTTTTCTCTGATGCCAGAATTCCCATCCCTCTAGACTGCTTCCTCCCTTTGCCTTTTTCTAATCATATCTTTCAGGATTGTTATCTCTCCTCTTTCAAATATGCCTCAAATCCTCTCAAACTGATGAACCTTTGAACTCTTGGACTGGGTATCTCTTTCTGTGCAGGTCTCACTGACCATTGAAGACCTTTCTCTCATAGTCTTCATCAGATCCTGTTTCACTGCATGGCTTATTGTTCTTGTCACCAGTGTTTCCATCTGCAGTCTCAGTTGATATCTTGAATTACAGTACTATTATACATTAAAAAATTATTCCTGAATGAATATTTATTTTCTCTCCCTCCTTCCTCCTAAAAAATACTTTTAGCACATATGCATACTTAAGCAAGAGGAATTACTGCCTTGGCCACATCCAAAAATATGTCTCATTCTGCATATCAAGTCCATTACCTTTCCATCAGGAGATTGGGGACACTATAATACATTTTCTGAGAGCATTTTCATAAGGAATCAGAGCTTACACCCTATCCAGCTGCACGACATTATTCCTAATCTGATGAATACAATGAGTAGGATACAATACAATGAAACTTCTAAAGAGTTGCCTTAGAAACAGACTGGCAGATGAGATTTCCTTTCCTTTGGCCCCCTCTTTAAAAAGTTTGCCCATCACTGCTCAAGAAGCAACAGAGCTTTCAGCTCTTAGATCATCTACCTACTGATCAGGATGCTAGATCCAAAGACTGAACTCTCAACTCCTATTACTGTCAGACTCAATTTGACTTTTCCAACTTCTTGCCACTAGATATGGCCATGCACTTATTTTTAAAAAATATTTTTATTTTTTCAGTTAAATGTAGAAATAATTGTTAACAATTTCTTTTGACATTTTAAAATTCATAATTTCTCCCTCTCTACCCTCCCTACTCCAAGGTGGTAAGTAGTCTGAAATAGGTGATATCCACACTTCCATGTAATACATATTTCCATGTTGCTTATATCATGATAGAAAACACATATCACACATATACATATCTTCACAAATGATATATAATGGAAAATGTTATTTTTTGATCTGTACTCAAATTCCAATAGTTCCTTCTTTGGCTATGGATAGCATTTTCTTGATGAATCCTTTGTGATTATCTTGGAGACTCACTTTGCAGATAAAGGCTTAGTCCTTCACAGTTGATCATTGTATAATATTTCTGTTACTGTATACATTATTCTGGTTTTGCTCACTTTCTCTTTGCATCATTTCATATAAGTCTTTCCAGGTTTTCCTGAACTCATCCTGTTCATTGTTTCTTTGGAACAATAGAATTCTATTACAAACACATACCACAATCTGTTCATCGAATCCCTAAGTGATGAGCAACCCCTCTCTCCTCACTTGCTATAGGCAAAAGGTGAAGGGAGGAACTTTTATCTGCTGAGTTGTGACTGCTTCCTGAAAGAACTTGTTTTTTAGAGCTCATCACAGGTCTGATCTACAGTCAAACAGTTATCAGTACCTCTTTTCCAGTGGCCAATTACTTATAATTTCATGAAGTTGACTGAGGAAGCCCTTCAGACTTTGCTCTTGATTTGTTTAGGGAAATACTCAATTTGATCAGAGATTTATCTACCTCCTTTATGTATTACTATACCCTAGCTTGGATGAAGATTGAGAAGGACATCTTATTGTCAAATTGACTTAGCTTGTTAGTGGGATGTTACCTTGGGAATGATTTTTAGTGAGTTTCACAAACACCTGAGAATTATTTTAATAGAACATGTTTTGACACATTATAGTAGGAAAAGCACTGGAATTGTTGATAAAAATCCTGGGTCAAGACCTGGCTTTGCTATTTGATAGTTTGGGCAAAACACTTCACCTCTTTGATCCTCAGTTTCCTCATCTGTAAAGGCATAATCATGCTTGTACTACCTAACTGACATATATGTTGTAAGGAAAACTCTTTGTAAACTTTTTGTTAACACATTTATATGGGTGGCAACTGTTATTATTGTCAGTGTAGTCATTATTGTGTTGAGGTCTTTATGATTGTCCTTTTCTATTTTCTATTTTTTTTTGCAGATAAACAGTGAGACTATCAACTACAGTAATGTCCTTAGAGTGAATAAATCTGATGAGTACAGTAATATAATCATAAGGAATGCAGATCTCAATATTCATGTTACCTGCAAAATACTCAGAAATGCCTGGTCAGAAGCCATTTTTATTGCAAATGGAACTCTTAGGATTGGTGAAATTCAGTATGGTTCATTCCATATAGAAATGTCTTTCTTTAAAACTTCTGCTTTCTTAAAACCTGTGAATGCTACACCATATGTTGTAAGATTAAACCAGCAATTATATGTCCAAGGAGAAATTTTCCACTCTGATCAGCATCTGGCTTTGTTTGTGGACTCCTGCAAAGCATCCCCAAGTCCAGAAGATTTTACCACTCTGACTTATGATTTAATCACAGATGGGTAAGAACTATCTCCACTTTTTTACTCTTTTTTATTAAAATCCTTAACTTCTGTGTATTGGCTCATAGGTGGAAGAGTGGTAAGGGTGGGCAATGGGGGTCAAGTGACTTGCCTAGGGTCACACATCTAGGAAGTGTCTGAGGCTGGATTTGAACCTAGGACCTCCCGTCTCTAGGCCTGACTCTCAATCCACTGAGCTACCCAGCTTCCCCCTATCTACACTTTTGCTGAAATTGAATAACCCCTTTATTAGAAAAATAATTTAGTTGCCTGAAATACTCAAGGAGTAGATTTTCTTATTAGCTAGCGTTGAGTAAACACAAAGCTCTAAGAATTTTCTTTAGTATTTTAAAATATTTCAAAACACAATCACATCTATTAAGCTTATTCAGCCTTCATAACAATCTTTTCAAGTATGGTAAGTACCATTATCCTCATCTGGCAGATGAAAAAACTGAGTTTTGGAAAGGTTAGATGATTTTTTCCAAGGACTGGCAGAAAGTGAATAACTAAATTCAGAACAAAAACTCTTAGCTAAGTTTTGTTGCTAATTTACCCCCAAATATATTTTTCTGCTTTTTTGTTTAAGAAGTACAGTCTAGGGGAAGCTAGTGACTCAGTGTATTGAAAGCCATGCCTAGCAATGGGAGGTTCTGGGTTGAAATTCAGCTCCGGATACTTCCTAGCTGTGTGACCTTGCTCAAGTCACTTAACCCTCACTGCTTAGTCCTCATTGTTCTTTTGCCTTAGAACCAATATACAGTATTGATTCTAAGATGGAAGGTAAGTTTTTTTAAAGTACAGTTTAGTGACTTTAGTAGGACATTTCTTAGATAACTGAGGATCTTGAGCTGTAAGACCATATTTGTGAACATCAATTCATACTCACTACAACATGCATAAGGGGTTCTTAAGCTTTTTTGCATGTATATGTCATGGATCCCTTTGGCAGTCCTATGCTTGTAAATGTCTTCTTAGGATCTCTTTGATATAGAAAATAAAATATATAGAATTACAAAGGGATCTAATTATATTGAAATAAAGTTGTAATTTTTCTCATCCAAGTTTGCAGACCCTACAATCTCTCCACAGACTCCTTAAAAGCCAGAAGATCCTAAATTAAGACTTCTTGTTCTAGATGAAGAGTATAAAGGAGATTAAACTTCATGTGTAATGATAGCAGATCAGTCTACTTGGTAGTGACTTTTATTCCTAATAAATCCCTGAATTTAGAGCAAGCATAGGATGGTAGCATTAAGACCAAACACGAAGTCTAAGGGATAGCTATGCTATTGGCTTTATGTGTGACCTGGAACAAATTTTTTAATCTTTCTGAAGGGATGTCGTGAGAAAAAATACTCCATAAACCTTAACTTCTATATAAATGTGAGCTATTTTACTCAACTGGAAGCTCCTGCAGAATAGATAATATGTCTTATTCATCTAACATTTTCCATCAACTCTTATTATAGCCATTTGTATAAAGAGGATGTTTAATAAATATTGGCTGATTGATTGAAATTTTTCTATAGGAAAACATTCTGATTTCCAAACAACTGGCTTATCCACAAACTTTCAACCATGTGTTTATGTAAAAATGTATGTTCTTATCTGCTTATTTATAATGGCTTAGGGCTTGCCTTGGCAGCACATATGCTAAAATGTCTACAGTGTTTTAGAAATAGGCAACATGGTGTGGTGGGAAGAGCATCAGCTTCCTACTTCAGATACATGGTTTCAATTTCCAGCTCTGCCACTTACTTGCCAATTGGCCAAATCATTTCATCTCTCAAGGACTCCAGTTTCTAATTAAAAAAATAATAAACAAAATGATCTCTAAGGATCCTTTTAATTCTAAAACCTTGAGCACCTCTATTCCCTGATTTGACATGTCATTGTTGACATTTTTTACATTTGCTGGAAATTTCTTTGCCAAACAGGGTCAACTGAAAATGTCTAATTCCCATTTTAGACAAATCCTTTTTCTCTGGAGGTTACAAAAAGGGCCATATGTTATTGGATAGGTGATAAGATCTAGATTGCTTCAACAAAAAGAAAAAATTATCTGATTGTTATAACCTTTTGATGAAAGCTCATCAGCTGGTTTTTCTTTGCTTTCAGGTGTGCAAGGGATCATACCTACAACACATATCCTTCACCTTCCCCAAGACAAGTTCGTTTTGGATTCAAATCCTTTGCTTTCCTAGAGAGTTACTCTTTAGTTTACCTACAATGTAAAATGTTTGTGTGCAAGGCCTATGATTATTCTTCAAGATGTTACAAGTTTTGTGTTAATAGACCCAAGAGAGACCTAAATACCTATGAGAAAAAAGTGGATGTTATTTTGGGACCATTTCAACTTGAGAAACCAGAAGCAAAAGACACGAGACAATTGGGTAACTCAATAACTTGATGATTTTTTACTTCATTGGCTAGATTGACCCATGCAGCTAATTGATTTGCCTAATTCAATGAAATAATTATTTAATGTCCGTCTCATAGTTTTAATGTTGTTTTTGCTCTCTTCTATCTAATTACTATGTGGAGGAAAAGCCTACATTTCCTTTTTAAATAGTGCCAAAATACCTTTTAGTACATAAACTGAAGTGATCCAAGGTCTAATTTAAAGGCAGAAATATGAACAGAAACAAGAGTTTAATAAACATTTACTCACAGCCTACTAAGTCAGGATAGATATTGGGCTTGGTGGTAAGGTAGGAATGAGAAACAGTTTATTACGTAGCCCAAGTGGTTTGCTTGAGGTGAATGACACCAAGCATGAGGTCTCCTTGGATTAAGATAGGTCTATGAGGTAGCTTTGTGGCATAGTGGGTAAAGCACTCAACCTGGAGTCAGGAAGACCTGAACTCAAATTTGGCATTAGACATTTGCTAGTGGTATGAACTCAGGTGAGTCGATTAACTTGCATGGCTCAGCTTCTCTAACTGCAAAATGAGGTACTATGAGGATCAAATGATATAATAGTTGTAAAGTACATAATACAGTCCCTGGTATATAGTAGTTGCTATACTAATGTTTTTATTTTTAATGCTGTTGCTACTCTGTGTTGGTCCTTTCGTCCAGGGGCAGAGAATTTTCTCGTTCTGAGTGAGAAACCTAGAAAGAAGAGGGGAAACACTCCCTACTTTTGTGGCATAGTGGAGAGAGCATAGAGTATATATTCAGAAAATCTGCCTTTATCTGATGGCTTGTTACTATCTTGTTTCTTTGTCCATAAAATGAGAATAACAAAACTTGTGCTATATATCTCATGGGTTTGTGAAGATCCAGGAAACGAATGCAAGTAAAGTGATTTGTGAACCATAAATACTTACTTCGCTGTCGACTGCTTCTTTGGCCATATGGAGAAAAGGGAGGGAGGACCAACAGTGCCTTCCTCCAGCTTCCAGTGACCCTTACACTCAGGGCTGGAAATATTGTTGGTCCATTTCAAACATTATCCTTCTTTCATCCTTCTTTTGCATTGTTTCCATCTCCACTCTGGTGTTCAGTTAAATGCCATGCCTCTGGTACACCTCCCTGGAAATACTTGGTGGGAAGGGAGAGGAGGATGCCTGCCCCATAAACTCTACCCTGCACCAGTGCTCCCATAACTGTATGTTTATTGAGTTCTCTAGAGGCTCTGCTCATAGCTTGAAATGTTTGAGGTCAGAGCACATATTCAGATAGGTTCTTGAGATGTGCTTTCCTGAATCTTTAAACAGATTATATTCTGAGTGGAGGAAACATATGCCAAGGTGCCCCAAAAGGCAGATTCCCTTGGATTCTAGATAATGTAAAAACATCTTTTGTGATCCTTAGCAATAAATGTTTCCAGGGCAAAGGAAAGATTCAAGATGATTTTGGAACATGTCTGTGGCTTTTGAGTTTCAATAGCAAACAAGTAGTGCTGCAGTCTTGCTAGGGATCTAATACTTTCAAAGTGTGTAACTGGTGACATCACTCAAATTCTCTAGCCTCAGCTATTCTATTTGAAAAACTGAGATAATAATACTTGTACCATCTACCCTATAGTTTTGTTTTGAGGAAAGTATTTTATAAGCCCTAAATTACTGTATAAATGTTATTGTTATATGACTATATGTTATGACAATCATAGAGTGACAGAGCTTTAAGGAATTTTAAGATTGTTATATGACTATATGTTATGACAATCATGGGGTGATAGAGCTTTAGGGAATTTTGAGATCATCTGTCTCAACATCCTCATTTTACAGAGGAGGAAACTAAGGCCCAGGGAGAGAAATAATTTTCTCAAAATCACACTGTTAGTGGCTAATGACTTGGGATTGTCAAACCAGACATAATGCATGCAACTTCCAAGAAGTTTTTTTTTTCTTTTTAGGCATGTTTCAAGTCCATAAGTCAAACCAAAAATCATTTTTAAAGTATTTTTCTTGTGCTAACCACTGACTGTGCCATGTGATGGGGATGTGAATAAAGATTGGGGAAAAAATTAAAATCTCAAGAACTCACAGTTTATTTTTTTACTCTGACAAAGGTTGGATAAAATCTGAGCCAGACAACAACAAAATTCCAAACACCCCTTATTAAAAAAATATCAGTAGTTAAATGGCATTTGTACGAATAAATACAACTACTTTAGTTCTTTCTCAATTCTGAGTCATAAAGAATTTCCTTAGAAGTCCATTTCCAGTCCTTTGAGAACATCTCATATCCTATAGCCTAATTATTGATTCTTAATGACAACTATTATTTTTCTTGTCTTTCCTTATCTAGCTGTTGCAGAAGTAAAAGACCAAACTGAACACAATAAAGTTTATCAACCCCTTGTTACCTCTCTCGGAGTACTCCTTGTGGTTGTTGTGGTCTTTGAGGCCTTTGTGTTGAAGAAAAGAAGAAAAGTTTGACGGGGAAATTTCTTTCATAGAAGATGTAACTAGCAGAAGAAATCATATCTTCTTTCTTCCCAACTCTCAGGAATTATATTTTGTATGACATGAAGCCAAAGAAAGACCATATTTAAGAAACTATCATGAAAAATATGCCACATGGGTCATTCTGTGACTCAGTTTTCAAGTGGCCTATGATGAAAATTGAGGATGTGGTGTGTTGGCTGTGTATATAAAAATAAAAATCCTTGTGAACCCCTACCCTAGATCATAGTATTTCTTTGGCATATTATAGACTTAATAAATTATCTTTATCAAAGCAAGTATTGTTTTTGTTTTCTTTTAGGTATTTCCCAAAAGGGCATTGAGATGGCCATCATTTTTTTCAAAGACAAACATTGTGGTTTAGTGGAAAAAGCACTGGATCAGAATTCAAAGAATCTTGGTTCTGGTCCGTTTGGTCCATTAGCTTGCTGTGTGTCATTTAGTGCATACGTGTTTAGTATTGATATTACTTCATTGTTTAGCATTCTTTTTAGCCAGATGTAGCTTCTCTGCTTATCTTTTAAAATTAAAGCTATTTTTGCTTCTGCTTTCTCTGAAATCATGATTGCCAACTTTGCCTTCTTTACTTCCACTGAAGCATAATAGATTCTGCTCCAGTCCCTTAATTTAATTTTGGATGCTCCTTTTTATTTCAGTTATGCTCCTTATAAGAAAATTATTGTTAAATTCTGGTATCTAGTCCATTCTACTATCTGTTTCCATTTTATAGATGAATTCATCCCATTCTCATTTGCATTGCATAAATAATAAATGAATATATCCCTCCATCCTATTTTGTGTTTATTCTTCTCTCTCTTTTTATCCTGTTCCTCCTTTAAAATCTGCTTTTTCTCTTATTTGATTTTGAAAACCAATTTCTAGTTCTTCCGGGAATTTTTTTGGGCTTATTTCCAATTTACATTTTTCTTTGAGGCTTTGCTTATAACTATTTTGACTTCATTGTCTTCTTTAGAGTTTATCTTCCCTGTCGCCATAGTAAATTTTTATTTTTGTTTTGCTCTTTTCCAACCCTATTTCTTGATTTCTAATTTTATATTACAGTTGGACTTTGGTCCAATAAAAGGGGAGAAGGACTCTTTCCCACATGTCAGGATTTTTCCTACTGCTATTTTCAGAGATAGTTCTGGGATTTGGAAGTTTTCAGTACTTCCAAGGTAATATGATTTGAGAAGTGTTGTCACTACTGTCATGGTCTACACTTTTGTCCTTATATAGGAAGGATCCGTCATCCCTTAGGATTATAATTGATACTGCTCCTTAGGGGTCCCCCACTCCCTTGGAACCAGAAATGATACAGGAAATGATATTGTTCTTCAAGGTCATTAATCCCTTATGACCAGAAATGATGTTTTGTAAGCTGAAATAATTTAGTCAAGGGAACTAAGACAAATTTTTATACTTTAAAATAAAGGACTGTTTTACATTGTTTAATATAGGGAAATTTTATTTCAAAAAGTAAAAATCATTCTTAGCTCATCTGTGGACAAAAGCAAGCAGCAGGCTAGTTCAGGCTTTCAGTTTGCCAAACCCTGATTGTCCAGTGCCTCATTTTATAAAGGAGGAAATGCAGGCCTAGAAAGGTGAAGAAGCTTATGCAAGGTTACATCTTAAGTGACAAGATTATGACTTAAATTATTGCTTTTTCCAAACCTAATGCTTTTTCCAAAAAGTGTATGGGACCATGGGAAGTGAAGAAATTTATGGAATATAATAAAATTCCCATTTATTCTTTCAAAGGACTATGATACTTGTGACACTACTTTCCCCATCTCTATTCTGGGGCCTTTGCATTAAATAAACAGCATGATATAGGGGGAGAAGCACTGACTCTGGAGTCAGAGAACTTTATTTGATTCCTATCTCTGACATACAACCTGTGTGATCTTAGACAAGTCATTTAACTTCCCTGAGCCTCAGTTTCTTCACCTATAAATAAGGGGGACTTTGATGGCTTTTGAGGTTTCTTGCAATACTAGATCTCTAATTTTTTTTTTTCATTCTGTGTTCCTTTCCTTAAGATTATAGCACAGTAGTATATAGTATTCTATTAATTTTCCATTGAGAAGGTGCAATGTTTGAGTTGTCCACCAGGCAGTGCTCTTTTGAGATGCCAGACCAATTTGTCAATTTCTCAAGTCAAATTCTCTAGTGGATTACACCTCCCTAAAAGGCTGTAGTATTTCTGCTGACCACCAGAGGGTGTTAAGCCAACACATGTCTAAAAGACTCTCATCCCGCTCCCATTTTCCCCCAAGCCCTTGATTTCTAATGTGATGGTGGGAAGCATCTTGGGTTAACTCTCACTGGCTAGTTCTGACATTAACTGAGGAACATTAAATGGTATTTTACTCAAATATTGAAAATAAAATCTGTTCTCTCTATATATTCTGCTCATGACCTCCCACTCTCTGGACTCCCCATTCATAGTTCATAGATTCAAGGACTTTAGCATTTAATGATCACATAGTTTATTGTAAATATAGAAGTATCAACTTTTAGTCATTTTGTAGATGTCTTCTTGCAGGAATCCTAATCATATGCACATACTACTTAGGGGAAAGGAATAAATGAAGGATATTTTACTATATTGTACCCCTGCTCAATAAATCTCTGTGGTTCATTATTGATTCTGAAGTCAAATATTATTTCATTCTTTCCTTTAAATTTTTCTATTTGGTTTAAGTTTTATAAGGAACATAATTACTAGCATAACAGCCTATCAGTTACCCAAGATATCACCCCAAGATGAGTCAGCACCTGATCTTGAACTATGACGTAGGCTATGCACTCCTTTCCCCCAATATCTAGTCTTGTATGACCCAGAAAAGAACCCCACAAAAGTCTTAAGCCTTACCATTATGTATTCTGCCCTTTCACCATTCACCTTAATGTTGCTGACCTGTTTGCATCTTCCCCAACTGTTCTTTATACTGTGAATATTTTCCCCTAATAATATTTGTTTACTTTACTGTGTTCTAGTCAACATCTCATTCTGTGCTCATCTCACATCCATTCCAATTTTGTTCTTTAGAAGCATCAGTCATTGTCTTGGATTGAGATTAATAGCCTTGACAGTCTCGTCCACTTCCCAGATTATGATTTAGAGAATAGAGAAAACAATGGCCAGGACTGAAAGCCTCATGCCTAAATAGTAGTGTCTCCTCATTTTTCCTTGACACCATGACTCTGCCTGCTTCAAACTACACACCACTCCAGCTCTTCCCCCAGGAAACATAAGTGGTACCCTAAGGGAATTTTCCATTCTCTGCACCTTGTGAACCTGGACCTCTCTCAAATAAATCAAGAAGGATGATACAACAGAGGTGCAGGAATAAAAAAAGTTTGAAGACCATTGTTCTAGGCAATGAGAAGCTATTGAATATTTTTGGTCAGGTAAATTTAAAAACCTGGCTAACTTGCTCCATTACAAGGTTGTTGTTGTTGTCATTATTTTAAACTACATTTACTCTGTGCCAGATACTGTCAAAATATTATCTTATTTGATCCTCACAACAACCTTGGGATGTAGGTGCTGTTAATATTCCCTTTCTACACTTGACAGAGATTTAAGTGACTTGCCTCATTTCACAAAGCTAGTAAGTGCCAGAGCCTGAATTTACACTCAGGTCTTTCTGACACCAGACTCTATATTCTATGTACTATGCCACCCGTCTACCACATACTCGCTGTGACTTTGAACAAGTAACTTAACTTCTCTGTGCCTAATTTTGATAACTTCTAGAATAAACTTAATGATACCCTTCATCTTCCCTACCTTCTTGAGCTGAAAGTTTAGCAATCTTAGATGTTTGATTGGATATGTTTGAAAGTTGTAGGTAGAAAGTTTTGCTTGTGGGATGGGAAAGAGTTTTGGCTCTAAAGTTAGAGGACCTAGGTTCAAATCTCAGTTTTGCTGTTTATTCAAGTATTAACTTGGGCAAGTCTTCTATCTTAGCCTCACTTCTTTAAAATGAAGAGGATTAGAAGAGATGACTTCTGAAAGGTCTTATCTAGTTCTAAAACTATTATGTAAGCTTCTAAAACTTCCCACATTGGGTTGTGAGAACGTTTAATTTGCTTGCATATTTGATTGTATATGCTTTGAACATATTGGAGGAGTTGAACATATTAGAGTAGTGCCATAGAAGGAAGCACTGGCCTGGGAGAGAGGCAGGAGGGAGTCTTGCTATTTTGATTCTGCCACTATTAGGTGTCTGATCTCCAACAGACATCTATATCTTAGAATGCATTAGACACAGGCTACATTAATTTTATAGCTTTATTTTTTCTTTTGTAAGGGGAAGAGATTAGAAGAAAAAGACCCCTGAGTGAAGTCCTTCCTATCTATGGCGCTATCCTTGTACCATTTATTTCTTGGTAAACTGACAGAGGAGTTTGCAAGATTCATTTGTGGCCTACATTTCTTTTTCCTTAGCTGTCAAACTTCATCCTCTGTCTTCAATTATAAAAAGGCATAAAAGATCTTCAGAGGTTTTTCCATAAGAAGACAAGAAAATCCTAGAAGGATCAGTTTGCCTGCTTTGTTATAACAGGGTAAAAGAAACTTTAGACCAGAGAGGGAAAAATGGAAACAATGAATTCTTTGCTGGGTTTGTACCAAAGAGGTAAAGGAGAGTCCACTTCTACATTTTTTTTAAAGTAGCAGAGTCTAAGGCACCAGATTAAATGGTCAGAAGAGTTCAGGATATCCTATATATAATTTACAAGAGATACTGGGAGTTCAGATTATTTCATACCAATAATCTCATTGTCCATCAATAATTCTACTACTCTCACTGATCTTACAATGGACCCAAAGTAAAATGGAAAGATGGAGGATATGTAGAAGTAGGTTGAAGCTCATTAAGGAATGAGGCATTATCCCTTAGCAGACTAGAACTAGGAGGGCTTGAGGGGGTTCTCGAAGATATGAGCCCCAAAATCAGAAGCTGTGTACAATATTCTGTTTGCATGTCCAGCAAAAAGAATGACTCTACAGTGGACCAAAAAATAAGAAGAGTTTGTGTGTATCAGTAATCCTATAATTTCCAGAGTCATCAGCTAGGCATCCACTTATCTGCTTTATATATGCATGTTCCCTACATGTGTGCTCCTCCTTTGTGATCTCTCTGGGTTATCATTCTACTCACTGATATGTTTTTGGGAAAACGTATACTAGGTTTATGTAAAGAGTGTTTGATCATGACCTCTCTTTCTATTTTTTCATCAAATATTCCTTGATTTAATTGCAGTTTTTGACTATCCAGAGGAAAAATAAATACAATGTTGAGAATTTGTGAGCTATTCACAGAGTATCTTGAATTTGGTGGTAGCTATTCTAGGAGCCACACGTATGAGATTCTACACTTAAGCAAAGTTAACATCAAACTACCATTAATGATTCAGTTACAGAACCTAGTCCATACTGCCCAAGAAAAAAAGTAAAAAAAAATGTAGATTTAAACCTAATGTAAAGAGAAAAAACCAATTAGGGCTATACTTAAGTGGAATGAGGTGCTTTGAAAGGTAGCAATGTACCATGACTTGAGATTTTCTAGTGAAAGCTTAGGTCTACTTTTTGACTGAATTCATTTATTCAAGAAACATTTCTTAAGTACCTGTTATATTCCTGTTACTGGGCTACTTTTCTATATCTTTAGGAGCATATGGAGATATAAGGGGAGGGGGGAGAAAAGAAACATTCCTTGACCTCAAGGAACTTATTTTCTATTAGAGGAAAATCTAAAACAAGAATAAAAGAAAAGATTAAAATTAGAGGAGAAAAAACCCCCAAGAAACAAAAAAAAGTACCCTAACACCAGAAATGGTGAATAAAACCAAAGACTTCTTTGAAAAGACAAATAAAATCAATAAATCTTTAGCCAATCCAATTAAAAAGACCTGGACAGAAAATCATATGAACAAAATTACAAATGAATAATATGGAGTTATTACAAGAGAAATAAATAAGTAACCAGAACCTATTGTAGTTATATGCTAATAATTTTTTAAAATATCAAAGAAGCATAATAACAAAAAATGTAAAATTACTCTTAGAGAAGACAAAATAAACATTTTAAATAATCCAATCTTGGAAAAAAGGAATTGTATTTAGCTATAAAGCACCTACCAAGATAAAACAAAACAAATTCCTGTTCCCGATGTATTTACAAAGCAATTCTATCAAACTTTTAGAGAAAAAGTATTACCCACATTACACAAATTATTCTCAAAAATTTGAAAAAGAAAACACTCTTCAAGATCATTTTTTAAAAGATGAATATAGTCTTTTTTATTTAAAATATTCATTTTTATAAGTATGTATTAATTCTCCTGTATCTTTCCATTGAGAATATTTTTGGTTTATTTTTTTTATTTAGAATATTTCCCCATGGTTACATGATTTATGTTCTTTCCGTCTCCCCAAACTCCACCCTCCAAGCCAACACAAAATTCCACTAGGTTTTACATGTATCATTGATCAAGACCTATTTCCATATTATTGATAGTTGCACTAGGGTGATTATTTAGTGTCTACAACCCCAATAATATCCCCATCAACCCATGTGTTCAAGCAGTTGTTTTTCTTCTGTGTTTCTATACTCCCACAGTTCTTTCTCTGGATATGTGGATAGTGTTCTTTCTCATAAGACCCTCAGCATTGTTCTGGATCCTTGCATTGCTGCTAGTAGAGAAGTCTGTTGTGTTCGATTGTACCACAGTGTATCAGTCTCTGTGTACAATGTTCTCCTGGATCTGCTCCTTTCACTGTGCATCAATTCCTAGAGGTCATTCCAGTTCACATGGAATTCCTCCAGTTCTTTATTCCTTTGAGCACAATAGTATTCCATCACCAAAAGATACCACAATTTGTTCAGCCATTCCCCAATTGAAGGACATTGTCTCATTTTCCAATTTTTTGCCACCACAAAGAGCACAGCTATAAATATTTTTGTACAAGTCTTTTCCCATATGATCTCTTTTGGGTATAAACCCAGCAGTGGTACAGCTGGATCAAAGGGCAGGCAGTCATTTAAAGCCCTTTGAGCATAGTTCCAAATTGCCATCCAGAATGGTTGGATCAGTTCACAACTTCACTAGCAATGCATTTAATGTCCCAATTTTGCCACATCCCCTCCAACTTTTACCACTTTCCTTTGCTGTCATGTTAGCTAATCTGCTAGGTGTGAGGTGTACCTCACAGTTGTTTGATTTGCATTTCTCTAATTATAAGAGATTTAGAACACTTTTTCATTTGTTTGTTCATAGTTTTAATTTCTTTATCTGAAAGTTGTCTATTCATGTCCCTTGCCCATTTATCAATTGGGGAATGGCTTGATTTTTTTGTACAATTGCTTTAGCTCCCTATATATTTGAGTAATTAGACCTTTATTATTAGTTTTTTGTTATGGAGATTTTTTCACAATTTGTTGCTTCCCTTCTAATTTTGGCTGCATTGGTTTTGTTTGTATAAAACCTTTTTAATTTAATGTAATTCAAAATTATTTATTTTAAATTTTGTAATTTTTTCTATCTCTTGCTTGGTTTTAAAATCTCTCCCCTTGGGGTTAGCTGGGTGGCTCAGTGGATTGAGAGCCAGATCTAGAGACCTGGGTTCAAAAATGGCCTCAGACACTTCCCAGCTATGTGATCCTGGGCAAGTCACTTAACCCCCATTGTCTAGTCCTTACCACTCTTTTGCCTTGGAGCCAATACACAGTATTGACTCCAAGATGGAAGATAAGGGTTTTAAAAAAATTAAATAGTCAGATAATAAATGAAATCCCTCCCCTCCCAAAGATCTGACAAGTATACTATTCTGTGCTCACCTAATTTATTTATAGTTTCCTTCTTTATATTCAAGTCATTCACCTGTTCTGAATTTATCTTGATATAAGGTGTGAGATGTTGATCTAAACCCAAACTCTCCCATACTGTTTTCCAATTTTCCCAGCAGTTTTTGTAAAAAACAAATATAATCTTAACACTTAAACCAGTAAAGGATAAAGCACAGGAGAACTATAGATGAATATGCTTAATGAATCTCAATGAAAATTTTTAAATAAAATTCTGTCAAACAGAATTTAATCCACCCAACCAATAATTCATAGTAGATTACTACTAGGGATGTAAAGATGGTTTGACATTAGGAAAACAAGCAACATGATAATATTAACATGATTTTCTCAATTGATGCAGGAAAAGCCTTTGGCAAAGTACAATACACATTTTTGCTAAATATAGGTATATCAAGTTTTTTTAATGATATGGTAAAATTACATATTAAAAGCCAACAAGAAACAATGGGAATACACGAGACCTGTTTCAATTAATATAGGAGCAAACCAAGGATGCCTGTTGTCCCCATTGTCATTTAGTATGATCCTGGAAATAGTAATAGTAGCATTAAGACAAGAGAATAAAGTTAAAGATATGAAAATACCAAAAATATATTATGATTTATCTGGAAAATGCTTGGGAATCAGCAAAGTTGAAGGCCAAAAAATAAACCCTCAAAAACATCATCCTTTCAATATGAAAATCCTATAGACAATAATAATAGAAAGGGAAATCTCATAACTACAATGTGAATAAAATATTTGAAGATCAATTTCCTAATGCACAAAGCAAAGAATTCTGTAGAATTCATTACACAGTGCTCCATAAATAAAGAACAACAAATAGCTGAAAGGATATTTATTACTCGTAGCTAGTGAAAAAATGGATTTGCATTTATTCCTTTTATATATGTGATCATAAGAACAAGGAATAACATATAATCCTTTAGTTTGGTAACTGTCACTAAGATTTTAGAAGTAGTTATACCAAGTTATTAAAAATAACTGTGTATAAGCATAAGAAGAGTTAAGGAGAATATTAATTGTATCTGTGTTAGAAATTAATAAAAACTAAGATATTTTGCTAGAGGAATAAAATTTCAGTAATTGTGCCTCATGCTGCAGGAAATTATCTGTTCTCCTTTGGAATGGTGAGTGCATAGCATGAGTTTTTTTTTTGTACTAATGAGTTAACAGGTAGGTGACCTTGAACATGTCCAGGTGTTATTTGCTCCTGTGAGGATTTATACTTATTATAGTAACTTCCTAAGAGTTTTATGACCAAGATAGGCACTTCTGGTTTATCTTTAAGCCTCCTCCCACAGTCAGTATGATGGTACTAGGCTATAAGTTATAGGGTTAATTAAAATGCTTGACAACATATCTGAATCTCATGCTGGAATTTTTTAACCCTTAGCAAATGTTACCAAATTGTTATAACATGCTTCTAATATACTTTGAACACATGGTCCTTTCAATCACCTTTGTTAATTAACTGTCAAATGCCTATGAAACAAACTGTTCAATATCTAAGCAAGGTCTTTTGCCATAGGCTGAGCATAGTGAGACCTCTGACTTTATTTATCGACAAATAAAGTCAGATCTTCAGCTCAGGAATATGTCTGAGATGTTTTGATTTCTTACACTAAGCCTTGCCTATAGAATAAAAATTATAATACTACCCAAAGTGACATACTTCTAATGCCATATTCATCAAATCATCAAGGCCCATAGAACTTGATAAAATATTAAGAAAATTAATTGGGAAAATAAATATCTAGAAAATCAAGGAGAAGGAGAAGTACAGAAGAAGAGTACAACACTTCCAGACCTCATACCATATTATATAGCAACAGTAATAAAAACCATTTACTATTGCTGAAAAATAGAGAGGAAGATCAGTTGAACAGGCTAGACAAGGAAGAAGCAGAAATAATGGAATTCAAAAACCAGTGTTTGATAAACTATGAAACACATAAATACTTAGGAAAGAACTGTCTATTTAATTAAAACTTTGGGAAAATGGAAAAGAGTTTGGCAGAAATTTGATTTAGACCAAAAACTTATACTATATTCCACAATACATTCCTTTAATTCTTCTAGGAATTCTTGTTGGGCTTGGGTCCAATCTCTCTCTCTCTCTCTCTCTCTCTCTCTCTCTCTCTCTCTCTCTCTCTCTCTCTCTAGGCTTTTCTTAGAGATATTTTAAAATCTTTGTCTTTTTTCTTTCTGTCTTAAGCTTTTCTGTTGCCATACTATATTTTAATGAGCAGGTTCTTTTTTGTGGTTATTGTTTGCTTGTTTTTATAGTCTACTTTTCAATTTTGGACTGTATTTTTTGGGTGTTGGGTTCTGATCACTTCTGGCAACAAGTGATGTCCCTTTGACCTGTCTTTTATGTCTTTGGTTCCTTTCACAGCTCACTCTGGGTGCCTGAAAGTTTCCTCTGCTTTAAAGTGTATGATTCAGGAAGAGGTCTGATCATTATCTTCCTATTTTGCACTCTAAAAATTCCTGATATTGTTAGGGTCTGCTGGCTTTTGTGAGGTTAAAGTTTCTGTAGATCCTTACTGGATTCAATCAGCTTACTGAGAGGTTTGGCCAGTCCAGAATAACTGAACTGCTGGCTCCTTCTTGCTTTGTTCTTCTGCCCTGGTTTATTCCACTGAAGGCTTATATGTATGAATAATGATTAGAATTGAGTACTTACTCTGTTCTTGGGCTCTGAACCATACAGCTATGTCTCTGGGATTTATTCTTTTTTCCTTACACAATTAGGGTCCCTGCTCTCTTCCTCTTCTCCCTGGAACTGTGTAATGTGAGACAGAGGTCATAGATGGTATCCATCCCTGATCCTTGAACTAGTATATTAAATTCCTCTGGAATCTCCTTCTAACCAGATGTTCAGTTCACTTACTGTCTTTAGGTCTTGGGCTGTGGCCATTGCTGCCATACTATATAACTTGTTGCTGCTTCAATCAATCAATAAATGAATATTAATTAAGTGCCTCCAATGTGCCAGGCACAATGCTAAACTCTGAGCATAGGAAAAGAGGCAAAACAAGCCCCTATTTTTGAGAACTTTACAATCAAATGAAGGAGACAAATATATACAAAACAAACTATAAACAGGAAATTATTAATAGAGGGAAGGCACTAGAATAAGAGAGTTGGGGAAGGCATCCTATAGAAGGTGAGATTAGAGAAAATTAGAAAAGTCAATAGGCTGCACTATACTTCTGGCCAGTCCAGAATTTTCTTTCCTGTCTTCTCGCCCTAAGCTGGAAAAAAAGTAATCATTATGACTTTTTCAGAATTCGGGCTGTTACTTTTTCTAGGTTATTAGGTATTGTGGAGGTAGTGTATTGGAAGAGTTATGAAAAAAAAATGGGTTCTCACTGTAAGAAAATTCTCTTACAAGGGTAAATCAGAAAGGGAAACCCTGGGATGGTGTTACCATGCTTAGTCAAGAGTGTTGATTAGCTAACCCTCAGAGTAACCCCAAACTGACAAATCAGGGAGCCGTTGGCTTCTCCTTTCTGGTCCCCTTCATTCTTACAACGGATTATCTGACTGCTTTTATTTAATGAAAGTTGGTTTAATAACAAATCTTAAAGGGAAGGTATCAGGATAGAGGGAAGTAGGGATTGCCCTCACCCTTCAGCACAGATTGGTTTTTAAGTCTTTAGCAGTTTGAGCTGAGCTCAGGGTTCACACACAGGCTTATGAAGGTTTTTCATTCTTCCTGTTTTATACTATATCTATGCTAACTTTTGTAAGTTCAAAGTCTTTAGCAGTAAATAGCAAGAGGAAAAGAGATTCTGACCTTCTAAGCTGATTTAGCTTATCTCTTTGGGCTAATGCCCCTAAAGACCAGCGTCACAGTTCAAGCAGCACCCTTCAGATCCTTTTGGTCGATGGCATGATCCACAGGAATTCAGGATGAGAAACAGTTGGGAAAACCCCAGGAATAGAGGTCATTTCTATCCTGAGAGGCAGAGAGCTCCCTCTTGTCCTGAGGTCCAGGCAAGAGTTACCACAGAGAGAGCAACTGTCATTCTCTCCTGTATCTCCCATCTCTCCCCCTTCCGCTTCTGACTGCCCTTGCTGTCAGTCAATCCTCTCTCCAACATTCCAAATCCTTTCTGTGCAATATTCTCCACTCTGTCATCTTGACTCTGTTCTCCTGCAACACTTTCCTAATACATATATATGTATAACACCTTCACATTAAAGATCACACTATAACAAATTAGAGAAGAAGCAGAAATATACCTCTTTGACACACCGGAATGAGATGTATTCTGAACCAAATAAGGGACAGAGATGATTATAATTGATGAAATAGATACATTTGATTACCTGAAACTGCAAAGCTTCTGCATAAACAAAGTTAAGGCACTTAGAATGAGAAAGTAAGTGGTTGAAGGACAAAAAAAACCTTTGATTTGAATTTAGAACATGCTGAACAATAGATAAAGAAAATCTTACAATTATTCTGTTTGAAGCCACTGTGAATTTATGTTATATAACCTCCCTAAAGTTAGGCAATCTTATTATATGTCCCTTATCAACTCACTATCCCACTCTTCACAGTGACTTTTCCAAATCTTTTCATTTCTACTGAAGCTTACAATGGCTCCCCAACCCCCACTCTTGCAAATAAGAATTTTTCCTTATATGATATTGAAAAAAAATTGATGCCATCTTCTGTGAACTCTCTTTTCTTCCCTCTTCCTCATTTCCTAACACTCATGGCCTTTTGTCACCCTCTCCTCCTTCCCTTCCTGTCTTACATGGTGAAATGGCTTTATTCTTAACCAAAGCTAACCTTTCTCCTTGTTTAAGTGATCCCATTCCATCTCATATCCTTCAACAGATTGTCCCTTCTGTAATCCCTGCTCTTTCATTTATTTGCAATCTGCCTCCTGGCTTATTTCCGAATGCCTACAAACCTACCTTTTTCATTCCCATTCTCTAAATATCCTCACTTGATCTTGTTCCTGGTAACTAGCATCTTATTTCTCTTCTACTCTTTGTAACTAAACTCAAAAAGGCCCTGGACAATAGATACTTCTACTTTTTCTTTTCTCACTCTCTTTCTCTTTTGCCCAAGGTCAAACAGTTAGAAAGCTTCTGTGGCCAGATTTAAATCCAGGACCTCCTGTCTCCACATCTGGTTTTCTATCCACTGTACCACCTAGGAGCCCCCTCTTACTCTCTTCTTAATCCCTCTCAATTTGATTTCTGACCTTATCATTCCACTGAAGCTTTCCTCTATGAAGTTACTAATGATCTCTTAGCTGTAAAATCCAATAGTCTTTTCTCAATCATCATTTTCCCTGACCTCCCTGTAGCCTTTGACACTGTTGATCACTCTTTCCCACTTGAAACTATTTCTTTTAGGTTTTTGGGATACCATTCTCTTTTGGCTTTTCTCCTACCTATCTGATCAGACCTCCTCTGTCTCCTCTGCTGGATCTTCCTCCAAATCATGTTCTCTAGTTGTAGATATACCTCAGGGCTCTGTCCTGTACCCTTTTGTCTTCTCTCTCTATAATATTTCACTTGCTGATCTTAACAGTTCCCATAGATTTAGTTACCAATTCTTTGCTGGTAAGACTCAAATATACCTTTCCTGCCCTTTTAGACTCTACTGACATCCAATCTCACATCTCCATTTGTTTTTCAGGCATTTCAAACTGGATGTCCCTTAGACATCTTAAACTCAATAGGTCCAAAAACTGAACTCATTTTCTTTCTGTCTAAGCCATCCCCTACTTTCCCTATTTCTATAGAGGGAAACACCATCTTCCCAGTCCCTCAGGCTCCCAGTTTAGCAGTCATCATGGATTCCTCATTATCTCTCCATGCCACCATATCCAATCTGTTGCCAATGCATGTTGATTTTATCTCTATGATATCTTGGATTTGCCTCTCTCGTGTAACACTGTCATCACTCTAGTGCAAGCCCTTATCATCTCATGCCATAAAAACAATGTGCTGGTGGGTGTTTCTGCTTCAAGTCTCTTCCCCTGCCAATCCATCTTCCATTAAGCCACTAAGGTATTTTCCTAAAGCACAGGTATGATCATGCCACCTTTCTACTTAATAAAATCTAGTGGCTTCCTATTGCCTCCAGGGACAAATATAAAACACTAAGTATGGCATTCAAATCCCTTCACAACCTACCCCCATCCAACCTTTCTAGTCTTCTTATACCTTACTCCATGGCATGAACTTTCCAATCCAATAATACTGACTTCTGGCTACGCACACAAGCAAGATACTCCCTCTCTTGTCTCTGGCTGTTGTCGTTGACTATCCCCCATTCCTTCTTCTGATCAATTAATCTCTCTGCTTCTCTTTTTTTTTGTGGATAACTCTAGCATTTTATTTAGCATTTTTTGTGAAAACAGTAGAGGCTCATCTGCTAACCAACAGTAGTGATGTTACAGACCTACTTCTTCAAAGGCTTTCTTAATGCTTGAGCAAGCTGCTTATCTTTTTCCCTTGCCTTATGAGAATTTTTAATGCATGAGGAACACTGTCTGGAATCTAAATTGATCTTTTCTCCCTTTATGAAACACAAACAGCAGAAATGTACATACATAGACACTTTTACACACACGAAAGTGAATTCACCAATTCCAAACTCACCAGTTTTTGAGAACCAACCACTAAATGAGTTGACATAAGCCAATACCCCTCTATAAACTACATGAAAGAGATGAGACCTGAGTTTCAGATCAACACTTTGTACAACCATCTCCCCACCAATTAAAATTAGTGCAATAAACTTACCATTTACTCTAAATTCTGTTTTTCTGAACCCAAATGAGACCTTGTGTTCCTTAAGTACCATTATAAACTTCATGATTTTCACCAATCACTTGTTTCCACAAGAAATTAGAAGTTCCCACTTGTTTAATTTCTTCTTTTATACTGTACAATTTTTGACAAGTGCTGGACCCCCAACCTTACTGTAAAAATGACAGAAAAAGACCCATCCAGCCACAGGTTTAATGTTTTTCAATGAGTTTTCTACTATAGTTCCTGATCACATGCAGCACCCAATGTCCCCTTGAAGTGCCGGATATAACTGGTGGTGGCCCTGACAAAGTGAATTTCAGACCTCTGAATCTAAGTGATGGAGCTGTACCTGGTGCTTAGCAAAAGCTTGACTTTTCAGGGCATCCTGTGCTAATGGTGGCACTTGTCCAGAGCTGGTACATCCCCTCAATTTAGGAAACCCTAAAAGTGATGAGAACTCTCCTATGTGATCCCCTGCAAACAAAGGGATGGAGATACATTAATTCTCCAAACCAACACACATAGTGGGGAGGTCTGTTCCCTACCTAGTCCCACCTCTTCAGGTTCTTTTTTTTGTCTTTGTCTTGGTCTTTTCTTTTCTTTTTTTGCAGTGAAGCAGGAGGGATGAAAACCTAACCTGAGTTATAAGAACCAAAGACAATGAAGGCTGCAGAGGGAAGCAACCAGGACTAGCTTGGAGGTTCCCCCTCCCTCCATACCCAATGTGTGGGTTTCACAAAAAAAACAAACCAAACACACACACACACACACACACACACACACACACACACACACACACACAAAACAAACAAACTGGATTTACAAAATCCATTCATCCAGGGTGGCAGAGTGGAGGGGAGGGATGGCACGGGGAGAAAAAGCAAAGTGTTCAAATCAGCACAGGCACAGGGCTGGCAAAGCCTAGAAAACAGCTGCAGAAAAATCTGCGGTCACTGAGACTCACAACAGCTTTAAAAATCCACACCTGGCATCAAAAAGATTCTGGCCTACACTCACAAGACAGTAAAACTCCAGATCCCCAAAAGGATGATGGGAATGTGCTGAGGGCCCTTGGCAGGGTGGGTCCTGCTTTCTCTAGGTGAGGGGAAATTGAGGAAGCTACCACCAGTGCCTCCCTCCAAAGCCATCCCCTCCCCTTAGAGGCAGCTCAGTGGGCTGCAGCAGCCTTCAGTTTGGCAGGAGATGGGTGAGGTGAGGGAAGCTTTTCAGCAGAGGCTGAGCTGCTCAGGGCAGATTGATGATGTAAGAAGACTGCATTGCTGTGAGGAAGACCAAGGGTAGACCAAATCCAAAGTAGTAAGGCCAGTTCCTTTCAATGTTGGATAATCGCTGATGCATTTCAATTCCTTTGTTGAACCAAAGATACTCGAAACAATACAGTGAGTAGAGAAGAGACATGAGCAAGAGACTGACCAACTGGCCAATGAGATGGATTGGGAATAGACTGACAAACATACCCTGGATCAGGAAAAGGGCCTGGAGTAAGAGGTTAAATAGCATGTTGGCAATGATCTTGCTAACACTTGGGAAAGGTTGAGGCTTCCTCCCAGATACCTCGAATGCCAGATCAGCAATATCCTGGAACCATATAGCATTCACAACTTTACTGAGTACAAACAGGGGAAGCACCCACAGAGCACTAAAGATAGAGGTGAGGATAAAGTCAAGCCAGGACCAGACATCTCCATGCAGAGAGGGATCAATAATCTGAGCTGTTACTGACTGAAGCACAGGGATAAATACTCGGTAAAACAAGAGAAGACTCAACCAGAACACTCCTCCATTCCAAGCACAGCACTGGAAAATTCTGCTTACTATCCTTGGCTCACTCTCCTGCTTCTGCTCCTCACTTTGGGCTCTTCTCTGGGCTAGAACACAGCTTGCCCTTCTTCGATGTTGCTCTTCCCTCTTCTGTTGGATCCGGGCATCCAGTTTGGAGATGGTGCAGATGCCCCAGATGGAGTCCTTGATTCCCCTAACAAGATCATGGAGAAACATTTTGACAGTCAGCCATCTGTACTTCTGCATCACATCCACCACCCAAACTACCAACTACAGGGAGAAGGGAAGAGAAGGATCCCCAAATCTCTCATCATGAAGAGCCTGGAAACACAGAGCCAGCTCCAAATGAAAATCTTATTGCCCTCTCCCCTGCTGGTTTGTTCTTTTTCTCACTAGGCTAATTTCAAGACCCCCACTTTCTTCTAGACTAGAAAGACAGGAAGGGGTATTGGTGATAAAGACAAAATGAGATCTCTGCTTCTCTTATATCCCAACTAAAATCCAATTTTCTACAGGAAGCCTTCCTCAACTCCCCTTAATTCCAGTGCAGTTCTTCTGTTCATTATTTCTTATATATCCTGTATATAGCTTGCTTTGAATATATTTACTTGCACTTTAGATTGTAAGCTCTTTGAAGGCAAAGACTAAATGTTTCCTCTTCTTGTTTCTCTAATGCTTAGCACAGAATCTGGCATGTAATAAATACTTAAAAATGTTGATTGATTGATTAATTGGAATCACTAAAAAATTGTGACACATGAATGTACTAGAACACTGTTGTACTGTAAAAAATGACAACTGTGACAAATACAGGGAAGCATGGAAAGACTTACATGAACTGATGCAGAATGAAATAAGCATAGCTAAGAAAACAATATGCACAGTGACAGCAATGTAAAAACAAAGAACAATAAAACACAAAATTGTCAAAAGTGAATGTTGTGGGGCAGCTAAGTGACTCAATATATAGAGAGCCAGGTCTAGAATCAGGAGGACCTGGGTTCAAATAATGACCTCAGATACTTCCTAGCTATGTGACCCTGGTAAGTCACTTAACTACACTTGCCTAGCCCATACTTCTCTGTCTTGGAAGTCATGCTAAGACAGAAGGTAAGGGTTTTTTTTTTAAATATGATGAATTACCTATATTTGGCTGGTGTCAACATGTACATCAGGTGAAATTAATGCCACTTGAATTTTCTTTTCTCAAATGGTTTGCACTGTTGTGACTGTCATAGCACAGTTCCCACAGGACTGGGAATGAGTAACAGGTTCTTTTAGCCAGAGGGATGTTATTGAAGAATATGATCGCTTCTCTGCAAATGGACATTTGTTCTCATTTAGGACACAAGCCTTACTGAAATTATATTGTTTCTCAACAGTAGGAAATCACATTGATAAAATGGATAAAATTGATAAAATAAGGTCTATATGCTTTTTTCACTTACAACTATCTCTTATACAAAATCATAGAATTTCAGAACAGTGAGGGATCTCAGAGATAAGATAGTCTAACCTTCTAACTCTACCAATGAGGAAATGTAACCAAAGTGAAGTTAAATGGGAGCAGCTAAGGTGACAGGGAATAGACCCAGCAACAGGAGGTCCTGAGTTCAAATCTCTCCTCAGACATGGTCTCACAGTATGACCCTGGGCAAGTCATTAACCCCAACAGCTGGACAAATTGTGGTATCTAATGGCAATGGAATACCATGGCACTGCAAGAAATGATGAACAGGGTGATTTCAGAAAGAGCTGGAAAGATCTATATGGACTGATGCAGAGTGGAATAAGCAGAACCAGGAAAACATTGTACATAGTAATAGCAATCTTGTGGAATGGTCAACTGTGATAGACTTAGCTACAATCAGCTGTACAATGATCCAGGACAACTCCGAGGGACCTGTGACAAAGAACACTCCCTACCTCCAGAGAAAGAACTGGTAGAGGCAGAATGCAAATGAAAAATATACGACTTTTCAATTATTTATTTGGTTTTATGTTTGGGGGTTTTGGTTTTATAAGATTATTCACTTACAAAAATCAACAACCTGAAAATGTTTTGCATGATAATACATGTATAACACAGATCAAATCACCTGCCAGCACTCTGAGGGGGAAGAAGGGAGGGAGTCAAGTTCAATCATATAACCTAAGAAAACATGTGGAAATTTGTTATTATATGTAATTAGCAAAAAATAAAAAAAATTTTTAAAGTCACCTAACCCTCATTGCCTAGCCCTTACCACTCTGCCACTTGGAACCAATACACAGTATTGATTCCAGGACAGAAGGTAAAGCTTTAAAAAAGAGAGAGAGAGAAGTTAAATGACTTACCCAAAGTCAAGTTCACATAATCATAGACTCAGAATTGGAAAGGACTTCAGAGACCAACTAAACCCAAACTAAACTTGAATATAAGAAACCCCTGGACATGAAGTAATAGTCAAGAAATGAATTTTGTTTCTGAAGACTTCTAGAGAGAGAAAACTTACTACTTCCTAAAGCAGACCATTTCACCTTTGGGTAAAGGAAGGAAGCTTTTCCTGGTTATCAAATCTAAATTTTCCTTTTCAACTTCTGCCCATTGCTTCTAGTTCTGTCCTGTAAGGTGAAGCAGAATAAATCAAATCCTTTCAAATATCCCTCCAAAGTCTCCTATTCTATATTCGAAACATCCTAAAGTACCTCAAATAACAGAAACAGTAATAAATAATAAAAAATTATATTTATCTAGTGCTTTAAAATTTGTGAAACACTTGAGTTCAAGTCTTCCTAAGTTCTTGCTTTGCTTTCTATTTATTGTGCTAACAGCTGCTGCAACAATCCCATAAGGTGGTATCTCTGTTCTACAGTTAAGACAACTAAGATTCTGTGAGTTTAAATGACTTTACATATTGTGACAAAGCTAGCAATTGTCAGAGGCAGAATGTGAACCTAAATCTTTCTGACTCTGAACTTTGTGTTGTTCCCATTATGCTAGTGTTCCTTCCATCATCACATAGAACAGTGGTTCCCAACTTTTTTGGCCTACTACCCCGCTTCCAGAAAACATATTACTTAGCCCACTGGAAATTAATTTTTTTAAAATTTTGATAGCAATAAATGGGAAAGATAAATGCACCTGTGGCCATTACCACTTCCCTGGATCACTGCAGCACCCACCAGGGGGCAGTGGCGCCCACTTTGGGAATCATTGACATAGAATGACCTTGAAGCTCTTCACTCTCCTAGTTGCTGTTCTCTGGGTGCTCTAGTTTGTGTCATTCCCAGGATGTGGTATGTCAAACTGAACATATTACTTACTCCATGATTTGACCAGGACAGAATGACTCTTCCTGCCTAACCCTCCACACTGTGATTCTCTTAATGCAACTTCTGATTTTAAGACTTTTGACTGCCATGTAACAAATTTGATTCTTATGCAGCTGGAAAACTCAAACCTCCAGGTCTTTTTCAAATGTTTTTCTAGTTGTAGATACCCCCTCCCATCTTATACTTTTTAAGTTGATCTTTTTTTTTAACCCACTTAAAAAACTTTGCAAAAGACTTTACATTTATCCATATTGAATGTTATATTACTGCATGTGTTCCAGAGTTCTAACCTATTAAAATCTTTTCTGTATGTTAATCTGCTAACATAATGTGTTAGTTTTGTGTGTGTATGTTTTTTTTTACATTGAGACATTTGCTCTTCTCTAACCGTGTGGTCCTATTCATTTTCTCATGACATTTCAGATATCATTGATCATAACTCAGAAACCACATCCTCTAGTTCTTTCAATACACATAGTTCATCTGTCCAGTGAGGTGTTCTCTTTGTCTCCCTACTTTTTCTTGGCATTAGCTCTTAATTAGCATTTTTTGTTCTTTCCAGGAACAGGGACAAAATTGATTTGTTATAATTCCAGAACTAGAGGGGAGGAGAGGGTACATGTATGTGGCCAAGGTGGCTGGTGAGACAGTGAAATGAAACAACCAGAACCAGACCTAGATATAATGGTTTTTGTGAGGCAAATACCCCTCATCAGCAGGGCATCCGGGCAGAAGTTTGGGTGAGAAAGAGTTAATTCTACCAAGTGAATATGTGAGTAAGTGAAATATGAGTGGAGCTAGGTCTACCTAAAGTGAGTGATTTGAGGCACTAATTACTTTGTGTCTAATTTATGTTTTATTTGTCCTAGTTTTATCTCAGTTTAGATTTTAAGCTCCATGAATCCAGAAAATGCATGGCCTGTCTTCATCTCTATATCCCCTTCAGGACCTAGCATAGGGTCATGGACATAGAACATTATTGTCTAAAACATCTTTTTGGTGAATCCAGAAATGGAATACATTGAGCCTATTGGTAGTGAACTCCTCCTCCTCACTGGAAGTCTTCAAAAGAAGGCAGAATGAATTCTTTTGGAAAAGAGATTCTGGAAGAGATTAATGCTTAGGTAACACTTGGACTATATGCCCTTTTAAAAAAGGGGGTGCAGCTAGGTGACTCAGTGGATTGAGAGCCAGCCTAGAAATGGGAGGTCCTAGGTTCAAATCTGGCCTCAGACACTTCCCAGGTGTGTGACCCTGGGCAAGTCACTTCACCCCCATTGCCTAGCCCTTACTGCTTCATTGTATTGATTCTAAGATGGAAGGTAAGGTTTTTTTTTAAATCTCTTATTTTCCCCAAATACATGTAGTAGTAATTTCCACATACATTTTCTGAAGTTATAATATCCAAATTGTCTTCCTCCCCACTCCCAGAGTTGTTAAGCAATTTGATCTGACCAAACATGCACTATCATGCAAAATATACTTTCATATTGGTCATTGTTGTAAGAAAATACTAATATCAAATCTAAACTAAAAAATAAAAACACAAACTAAAGTGAAAAATAGTATGCTTTGATCTGCATTCCAACTCCAACAGTTCCCTCTCTGGAGATTGACAGCACTCCTCGTCCTAAGTCCTAGATCATTGCATTGCTCAGGGTACCCAGGTCTTTCCAGATCTCCCTGAAATCATCCCATTCATCACTTCCCGAAACACAACAGTATTCCATCGCCATCATTTACAACAATTTATTCAGCTATTCCCTAAGTGATGGGCATTCCCCTCGATTTATAATTCTTTGCTACAACAAAAAGAGCCACTATACTTTGTATAAGTAGATCCTTTCCCCCCCTTTTTTTAATCCTTGAACTATAGATCTAGTAGTGGTATTACTGGATCAAAGGGTATGTACAGTTTTCTAGCCATTTAGACATAGTTGCAAATTGCCCTCCAAAAAATGTTCCATTTTTGCCACATTCATGCCAATATTTATTAGTTTCTTTTAATGTCATATTGGCCAATCTTATAGGTGTGAGGTGGTACCTCAAAATTATTTTAATTTGCAGTTCTCTAGTTGAGAGATATTTAGAACATTTTTTTCATTTTCATATGATTATTGATAGCTTTGATTTCTTCATCCAAAAACTGGTTATTCCTATCTTTTGACAATTTGTCAATCGGGGAATGATTTATGTTCTTATAAATTTGACTCAGTTCTCTCTATATATGAGGCCTGAATCAGAAAAATTTTCTGTAAACATTTCCCCCAGTTTGTTGTTTCCCTTCTAATCTTGGTTACATTGGTTTTGTTTGTTCAAATCCTTTTTAATTCAATATAATCAAAATTATTCCCTTTACATCTCATAATGTTCTCTATCTCTTGTTTGGTCCTAAATTCTTCCCTTCACCATAGATCTGACAGGTAAACCAGTCTATGTTCCCCTAACTTACTTATGGTGTCACCCTTTACGTCTATATCCATTTTGAATTTATCTTGGTAGGGAGTGAGATATTGATGATCTATACCTAGTTTCTGCCATACTATTTTGTTATCTTTGTCAAATAGTGAGTTCTTACCCCCAAAGTTGGGGTCTTTGGGTTAATCAAACACTACATTGCTGAGGTAATTTATTCCTGTATATTGTGTAAGACTAGATGCCCTTTAAAGTAGATTCCAACTTGGCAGTTCCATGATCCTTCCAATTGAATTAAACTGAATTTCTTGAACAAGATTAAAAAACAAAACAAAACAAAACAAAACAGATGATCTGGTTTTTGCATGAGAGCTCATGGGCTAGCTACTGGTTATGTCCCCACCCTATGTATGCATATCCTCTCAGTGTCTGGTTTCTTGCTGCCCAAATTTGAGAAAGAAAGCTTAGAACAGATTCAATCATCTCTGCAGAGTGCAAGTAACAACTACAATTTGGGCCATTTGGAAAGAGTCTCTCCATTTATACTTCTCACTGTTTTCTTTTAATCTCTTGGAGTGATTTTCCTGTAATTAAAGGGCAATAAAGAGCCAGGCTGGCTCTTTCCACATTTCCTTTGGAGATGCCTTCTGGTTCTTCCTTTAAACTTCTTTACATTCCTTTAAGTGAGCCAGTATAGCCCAGTGGAGCTTCAAAGGTTAGACCTATTTCTGTCACGAATATGCTTCTTGACTTTAGAGAAGTCAATCACTTCCCTCCCAAAGCTCAGTTTCTTCATCTCTGAATTTAATGTAAGTGAAAGCTCTTTGACATTCCTTTTGTGATCCAACTCCTCAAGAAAGCCATCTACAGTTGGTGCTTCCACTTCCTTTCCTCCCAGGCTTCTTTACTTTCTGCAAGTCGAGCTTCTGACATAACAAGGCTCTAGGTAGCTGGTGGCTAAGTGGATAGAGCACTTACTAAATGCTTGTTGACATGGTGTGAAGAAGCATGGCTCCAACGAAGACATGACACAGCACCTCCCTGACTCCTTTCCAGATGGAATGTGCCATATATTCCATAACTTTTCCATGTATTGATTGGGTTTATAGATGTTTTCCTCCTTTTTTCCCTTTAAAATATTCTTTATTATATATGATATAAAAACAAAATATATCCATAAAAGATTTTTAATTTTTTTTAAAAGGAAGAGCAGTGATGAAGAAATGAGATAATAGCTTCTCATTCTAATTCCACTCCTTTCTCAGGTTGACTCAGAGTAAAAGTAGTCCAAGGTAAGGGTTTTTAAAAAGTGGATGTTTCAAAATTATAGAGAACAAGAATGAATTAAAAGAAGATAAATGAGAAGCACACCCTCCCCCTCCTTTACATATGTGATGGTACACAAGTATTGAACATTTCCCATATTTTCAAATTTTTTTCCAATATATTAACATTATATGTTTCTTTTAAAATATTATTTAGTATACTGGCTGACTCTTTGAGGGTGAGAAGGGTCCTGAGAGAAATTATGATAATGTACAAAACAGAATAATAAAATTTAAAAAAAAGAAACTTTAGCCTGATGACAGTAAAGTGTGGAACAGCTATGACTGTAGTTCTTAAATTCACAAAGTGGATATTTATTGATGAATTACATTAATTATTCCCCTCTTGTCTTTCCAAATACTGTTTATCACATGGGATGGATCTGTGAGGAAGGGAAGGATACTAGGGGGAATTATAATGATTATATAAAATGAAATATAATAATAACAGCTTAATTTTTAACAATAAAAAACTTCAGTATGATGAGATGAGGGTAAAGGGGAGATATTAATATAGTCTACAGTTATTAAGGCAATAGACAAGATGACTTGTAGGCTCTGCAGTTAATGCTATGATATTTGCCTTCAGAGGTAATTTTTGATATTTTAAAGGGGCAAATTTATTACAAAAAGAAATGTTTTCTGAAAATATGTGATTTTTAACAACATGACTAGTTCCTCCACCAGTACAGATTATTTCCCATTTAAAATTGAGTAGGTCATCTTTTTTTAATTGTTGTGGCCAATGGAGGGAAGAATCACAACCTAATGACAAACTTTCTTTTGAGGGACATCTCTGAATTTAGCCAAGCTGATCTTAGAACAATAATCATAGTGTTCTGGCATTGGACATGTCTTGGAAATCTTTCCAACTTGGTAGGATTTGAAAGAGTTTGCATTTTGTTAGCCCAGCCTTTTTAAAGCCAGGAGCACCTTCCTCATCATGAAGCACTATTGAGAAAATAGGATATTTTTATCTGTAGTAGACTTCAGGAAGTAGGGATCTGATTAATCCAACTTGTGGTCTTAACCAAAACTATAAATAGGTTTAAAAATAAAGCTTGGCATAATGAAAATAGTTCAGGATTTAGAGTCAAGACACCAGGGTTCCTATCCTATCTCTGACACTTAAATATTTGTGTGACCATTCACAAGTCAGTTAGACTTTCCAAGAGTTAGTATCATAGAATTACTAGGATTATGGAAATTGGGTAGAGATCTAGTACCAGTTCCACTCACATTAGGAAGCATCTCCTACTATAATATACCCCTAAATGGTTATCTGTTTGTGCTTGAAGATTTTTAATGAAGTGTTCCATCATCTGAGCTAGTAAAATTCTATTTCTGGTAGGAAAGCTGTCATGACATCAAGTAGAAATGTGTCCTTTTATAACTTGTAACCCATCTTTCCCTTCTCTGTATATTGAGGACAGTAATATGTATGCTATTACATTTCTCATCAAGTTATTGTGAAGAAAAAATGCTTAGTGAGCCTTGAATCCTTTCACCAGCTTGGCTTTAAAAATGATTTAATAAGGGTTTAAATGACTTCATTAATTTCTTAGATTTTTCTTTTAGTTCTCTATTTTGAATATATTTTGAAGCGTGTGTCTGTGTGTGTATTTAATTCAGGAATAAGGCAGATAACGAATAAGGGAGACACTGACCAGGATGTCAGGTTCTTGATATTTCTGACCCAATTTTCCCAAGTCCTTGATGTCCAGTTTCTAGGAGTAACACAGTGTGGTTTCAACATGAACCTGGGATGGGAAAGGTATCTTCTTCATTTGAGGAGTGGTGCATTCATTATCTCATAAATAACAGTTATTTCATGTCAGAACTGGTTACTAAGAGAGGAATAATCTTCTTCTTTAAACAGTTTTAAAAATAAGGCAAATTTCCATCCATTTGAACAAGACTTAACTCCATTCCAGCCAGCAGGCAGAAATTGGGGCTATACTGAGTGATCCTTTAAAGTGAGTGTCTCTTCTAGCCTTAAGATCCCTTGATAGCATGCATATGTATTGGGTCATTCTTACACACTGGAGTCTAACAATTTCTGACCTAGTACTGAAAGGTAATTTCCAAATTTATAGCCTAAAGAGCCAAAAATTAATCCAATGATGGTGGAATTTAGGAAAGATATGAAGTCTTGCATACCTCCTGAAGATGAAGAAAAATAAAGTGGGAAAAACAGTGCAAACTGAGAAAGAATTGTCTTGGGATGGTTCTACTATCCTCCTCATTACTGGCAAGAATATTATGGAGTTAGACTAATATCAGAGTCTGGAGTAATGCTGATTGCTTTAACTTGGCACAATCTTTCCAGTGACAATAATTCACTATAGCAACTTGTAAATTGTATTTTATAAACTTTTTTATATTTTATAATTTTTAAACTTTTATAATTGATAAACTTGTAAGTTTATAAATTTTATAATCTTACAATTGTAAGATCAAGCATGTACTCAAAGCTGATAGGACTTATTTTAAGATTATATGTGGATGAGGAAGAGGACCCCTCAGTGAAGGTAAGGAGGACTAATGATAAAGAAGTCCATTATTCATGTGAGGTAGGAAGAATATTTTGAGAACAAAGGTGAGAGACTGGTGCATTTTGAACAGGAAGAATATTTTTCAACAAGACTGAGCTAACAATGGGAAGAACAACTCATCAGACAAACTAAGGAATGAGGAAAAGCATGTTAGAATGTTAGAGGCAAATTGAACAATAAATTGGCAGCAAAATGAGGAAATTCAATACAAATATCTCAATGACATTGGCTGTGATCCTAAGAAAAGGTCCACCTTTAGAAAAATAGCACCTCTGTGCCATTTAAAGTAGAGTCCTGAAATTCATCAATTAGTCGAGTAATTAATCCAATCCACTTTTATTGAGTCCCTACTATGCACAGGGAAAGCTCTCACAATATAAATGATACAATAGACTTGCCCTTTAGGAGTTCATTGTCCAGTAGGGCAGAAAAAACACCATTAGAGCAGCCATATATGACAAATTCCATAGGAAAGTTGTGGACAGAATGCTTTGGAACTTTACAAGAAGTGGGGATTACTTTGAATTTGAAGAATTAAGGAAAGTTTTGTGCTGATGGTGACATTGGAATTGCTCTTCGATGGATGGGTAAGATTTTGACAGGCGAGGAAGAGGGGAGAAAAAAGAGGAAATATATATTTTTGGGAAAAGGATATGGTATGACCAGGGGCAATGACAAAGGAAACCAAGGAGATGACCTTCAGTGCTCAACCTAGCCTAACTTGAGTGGAAGGTCTAAAAAAGAGTAGTGAGTATAGAAAAATAAATTGGAGTCTTAACTGCCAGGTCAACTAAATTAGTTGGCAGCCACTAAAGTGTTGTTGTTGTTGTTTTTTTAATAAAGAGTGACATGACTATGGTCAGAGCTGTACATTAAATTTTATGTAATATTGTTAAGTAAGTGGATAGATCTCAAGATCTATTCATCATCTCCAGATAATCTTATAAGGTCAGCTTAGTTGATAAGGAAATAACGGGACATAGGAGACGATCTTTTAGCTCATGCTTCCAGCTCTGTCTCCAGGAGCATAGAGTTTATTATATATATATTTCAAGACTCATTTCACACAAAAGAACCCCCCTGAAACATCACAGATGCACAGAAGTTACAAATTATGTTATATCAAAACACAAAAAATCTCATTTGACTTAAGAATAGAACAAGGCCAAATTGGGGAATATTTTCTCAGGGTTGAAATGCCCCTGCTAAGGTTTTGGCCTTGGCTGTACCAGTCAGCTGCATTCCTGGCCAAAGGGGAAGAGTGTTAACCTCTTAAATGTAGGTTTGCTAGGAACTTAAAGTTTTTCAATAAGGCCACAATACTTTTCAACAAGAAATCACAAGGATCACAAAAGGGGTCAAAAGAGGAGTCTCAGATTTTTATCTATTCCCTTATCGACTTTCCACAGATAGAAGAACAAATCAGACTAATGAGGAAGAAAAGTAAAAGAGATAATGAGGAAATATGAGTTAAGGGTGGAAATAAACTTCAGAAACCTCTTTATAGTATAACCAATATGACTTAGAAACAGATTGGATGTGTATATGTTCAGGGGAGAGTCAAAGATAATTCTGACATTGAATCTCACCTGCTGTCCTCATACATTGCTCAAAACTTTTTTGTTTGTTATATTAAAGGAAGGGAGTAAGAGAATCAATCCAGAATCTTCCATCAGTAATGCTTTCTCTCAGTGGCTGGCTATCCAAATTAAAACCATAGCTATCTGGCCTGAGGCTGAATGATGGTAAAGCTAACTAGTGTCATCAGTGGAAACAAAAAGTGGGTATGATTTTTCTTACCCTGAATTTTTATGAGCCCATCAGTATTTCTCAGATTTCTTTAGTATATTCCTGCATCTTGGTAATTGGAGTTAACTTGAACTACTTAGAACCAGTATCTTTGAAGCAACTTTGCTTATGTGACACTAATGAATTCAGAGAATAATGACAGTCTCTGACATCAAACCTTTCTCAGGCTTTCTCAGGCCAAAACACATACATACCACTGCACCTTCGAAGGAGGATAATGGTAGGTAAGGTAATTTGTCACTCAATTAGGTAAATGACTTTGAGAAATCTGACTACATGGTTGACTTCTTATCATATCTCTACACCATTTCCTGGGACTTTGACTTAACAGCTTTCTTCCCAACCACAAAACAGAAACACTTTATTAAATAATTTCAGTATGCTATATTGATTATCTAGCTAAGAAACATGTGGAGACACAGCACTGGCTTGTGCCAATAAATTTGAATCTTAGCTTTGGCTCTGCCAGTAATTAACCTTAGGCAAGTTGCTTCCCTTGTCCTGGTGACTTAGCTCCTTTTTCCATAAAATGAGGATAGTAAATGGGGTGACTACTCAGGTTACTTTCCATTTTAGCATTCTCAAATTTATCAGCTATAAAAAGCTCACACAGATTAAGTTACAGATTCAGTAATAAAAACACTTAACTATATACCCAAGTAAGTCATTAATTATTTAGCATTTATTTAACTCCTACTTTGTTTCACACACAGTTCTAGGTGCTAGAGATTCAAAGACAAAAGCAAAAATTCCTAACCTTAAGGAACTTAAATTTTAATCAGATAGATAACATATACATACATAATTACTAGGGTGGAACAGGGTACTGCTATCTAGGAGACCAAGAAAATCCTTTCACAAGAGATTAAATTTTAGCTGAGTCTTGTAGAATAATAGGAAGTCTAAAAGGCAAAGATGATGCAAGCATTTGCTGTGGGAGCAGCTAAGCCCTGCTAACCAAAAAGGTAAAAGACTAGCTCAATAAGTCCACAAATATTCATTGAATGCCTATTTTGTATCCAGCACTGTGTCCATTTGATTCTTACAACAACCCTGTGAAATAGATTCTATTATTATCCTCATCTTAAAGTTGGGGAAATTGAGGCAGGCAGCTGTTAAATGGCTTGTCTCAAGTTGCATAATTTAAAAAAATTATTTTTATTTTAATGCGAAACACATTTCCATACTGGTCATTGTTGTAAGAACAAACTCATACAAAACCAAAACCCCCAAATAAAACCATAAATATACTGATGTGAAAGACGACTACAGCAGTTCTTTCTCTGGAGGTGGATAGCATTCCCTGCCATGTCTTTCAGGATTGTCTCAGATCATTGCATTACTGAGAGTAAACAAGTTTTCAGAGATAATCATTGTCCAATGTTGCTATTCCTATTTACAATGTTCTCCTAGTTCTGCTTATTTCACTCTGCATCAGTTCCTGCAGATCTCTACAACTTTTCCTGAACTCATTTTGTTTGTCATTTCTTATAGCATAAAGTTGCATAATTAATAAGTATTTGAGGCCATGTTAGAACTCAGTTCTTCCTGACTCCAGGTTCAGCATTCCAGCAATGCTTTCCCTAAAAAGATATAACTGTGCAAGCAATTTTGAAAGAATGGTGGATTTGGAGTCAGTTCTTATGATTACATTTGGGAGATTACTTAATCTTTCAGAACTTCATTTCTGACATCTTTGAAATAGGAATAATTTTTATATTGCCTATTATATAGGATTGCTTTGAGGCTCAACAAAATGAGAATATATGGAGAATTTTGCAATAAAAAAGCACTACGTGAATGTAAACCATTGTCATTTTTAGTATTAGTAGTGGAAATATCTATTGTATAGGAAAAATAATTCCATTGGAAGGATAGAATATTGTATGTGTTCCTTCAAAATGCATGTGAAAGAGTTAAAAAAAATCACAGTTAAACACTGTCATCTGGAAAGAATTTTGATTCTGGCATCAACCCAAGGGTCATTGACAAGGTCTACAAAAGAGGCCAAGGTAAGTACTGAGCTGTGTTCAACTTGGGAGAGTTTCCAGGTGTGGTAAGGTCCTACCACTCCCTGATTAACCTGTTGAAATAGACCCTTGGATCAATGCCTGATCTGGTGTAGAAGTAACTGGTGTTCCATTAATTGCAGATGGTTTTGACTGAGGACATCTACCAATGAGGTGGACATTGAAGAAGTCCCCAAAAGATCATTTTAGGTCAAATCAATTTGATACTTCATTTTAAATGCAAACTTATGTATCTATAGATGCAGAGTTGCATACCTAGATTGGCTACTTGCCCTCAGATCTTCTGTGTTATGTGTTGTAATCAGGAAGAGGAAAGCATAGGACAATATATGTTTTACCCAAGAAACTGGTTTGAGTATTGTACTTTGAGCTTGTGGTTTCCAATCTATCTTGGTTTAATTCTTCACTGGCTGAGAATAAGAGCTTCTTTATAGCTAGATTGAGGATATTATCTAGGTTGCTCTTTAGCCTAGGTAATTTTGGGAGACGTTTTTATTTTCTTGCACTTACATTTTGGCTGAATGTGAAATGCCTTTCATTGAGCTTGTGTGTATTTAAAAACCTCCATTTGTTCCATTTCCTTAAAATTGTGGTATTTGTTGTGATTTGCAACATCACAAGTCAAACCTGAGGCAAAGACATAATTAATTGGCTGGCTTGACTGTGGTCAATGAACTGATTTGGATGAAAAGATTAACTGACCTGAAAGCTTTCTCTAAACTCACTGTGACCTGAAGTTTCAGGCTACAGGCTGAAAGAAATGACATTCAGTAATATATTCCTTGTTCATCACATTACACTTGACTTCTGCTGCCTACTGAGTGAATACCGTAAACTCTGGAGCAAGAGTTTGCTGAAAAGGATTCCAGTTTTTGAAATGGGTAGAATATTTGGGTAGAATATTTTATTTGGACTTTAAATTATTCTGTTCTGGAAAAAAGATCTCCAACTTGACTCATTTGTACCTGAATTTCTACCACTGTACTTCCATTCTTTTCTTTTGAGGTTTTTCCCCTGGTTTAAACAAAAATACTCCTTTATAATTTTTATATTGTCTTCACTGTCAGAGTTTACTTAATTGAACAAAATGTATTAAGTATCTAGAAGTTAAAGAATGAAAAGACAAAGGCAAGATGGTGACTGTAGATTGTGGAAACCAAAGTTGTCTTGGGTCAAGAACCTTGGTAGAAACTAAGTTGGTCTGGATCTAAAATCTTGGTATAGATTGAAATATTTTTGGGATTCTGATTCCTGTTCAGTATTTGGCCTATTGCTTGTGAATTTCTTGATATGTTTTCTTCTGTCATATATAATTGAGTTTCAAACATTACCAAGATTTTAACTTATGAGAACTTATAGGTGTCAAATGAATGCAATCTAAGGCAGCAGAAGCTGTCCAAAAAGTATCCACTGGGTTCTTAGACTGTCAATAGAAATAAGAACAAACAAATGAAAGCATAGTTTATCTCTACTCTTCCAGAGTTAGACCATTTATGAGAACCTCATTGTGAAAAGGTCATCAATATACTGTAAAACATTTAGAGGAGGGTGAAGATTGTCACAGCTATGACTTGATGGAATTGGGCATAGTTTGGAGAAGACTTAGAAGGACTTGATCTTACTGTTTAGTTCTTTTTCAGTGAGTCCTACTCTTCGTGATCCAATTTGAGGTTTTCTTGGTCCTTTTCTAGTTCTTTTTCCAGTTGAGGAAACTGAGGCAAACATGGTTCTATCACTTGCTCTTGGTCATACAACAACTATCTGAGGCCAGATTTGAATTCAGGCTTTCCAGATTCCAGAACTAGACTCTATATACTGTGCTCCCTTCACTACTCAGGACATGATTACTGTATTCAAATATTTAGAGGATTGTTCCATAGAAGAAGGATTAGATTTATTCTATGTGCCTCTACAGAGCATAATGAGGACCAATGGGTGTAAGTTATAGGGAAGAATTTATTTTACTCTTAAGAGAGACTTTTCCAAAACTAACTTGAATTGTCTAACAATAAAAGATTTGATGAAATAGGGAATTCCTTGTCACTCAATGTGCTCCAATAGAGGAAGGATGATCCCACAGCAGAAATGTTATAGATAGGATTCCTGCTTTGGATAGTGGATTGGACTAGATTACTTTCTAGGTCATTTTCTGAGTTTCTATGATTCCAGGTCTGGCTTCTTGCACAGGTGGAAAAAGGTTGCTATGTGGTAGAGTTTTTGGGTAATTGAGAAGACCCTATTGTTATTTCTCCAGATAGCTCCCAAATTTGGTTTGTGCCTACGGTTCCATCAATGAAGTTTAATATTTTTACTCTGAGATTTTTTTCCCCCTGTTAAATCTAAGTATATCTCTGTGTACCTTTTGGCCCAGTATGCAGGTATGAAGCTTATGAAGATTAGTTTTAACTTTGGGAATATTCTTTTTTGACTTGTGATCCCACCTAAAGCTTCTTGGGGAATATCAGAATTTGACTTCTCTCCAAGCCTCTCAGAGTTGTCTTTGACAGTATTAAAACATAGGTCATGTCTATCTCTACAGAAAGAATAAAAAGGATCTTTAGCTCTCATGTAAACACTCAGGCTAACTATATCAAATGCAGAAGAAGATCTATATTTAACATAATAAAAACCATAATAATTATTATAGCGAATATTTATATAGAAAAGTTTCTTATAAATTTGTTTGATTTTCATAATAACCCTGTGACATAACTACTACTATTACCCCTATTTTGCAGATGAAGTAACTGAGACTAAGAGAGATTAAGCAATCTGCTTAAAGTCACATAGCTTGTTATATAAAGTTATTTCTTATTATTACACCATACTACCTTCAAAATATAAAGCCCATAAAACATGAAGGTTGGTACCGAAGCCCAAAAACATGAAAACAAGTCTTCTCTTTCCAGTGGCCTACTCTCCCTAAAGATTTATATAAACTTCTAGACTCATAGCTCTGCTCTGGAATTGTAGGTCCTCTGTCAGAGAAAAAAAAGTTTTAGGATTACGAGAATTGATCCCTTTCCTCGAGACATAGACATAGAAAGCAAAGTTCATATTGGTTCTTCCATGTTTGGGATGTGACAGTGGCTGTTGTTTTGATTTCTGGATTGGTCCTTAAACACTATCATTTGATTCAGGAGACTTGTTTTCAGAAATTCCTGGCTTGTTTAATAAGTCAGTTGGCTCCACTTCTTCTTCTGATCACTTTCTCCTCTGGGGACATATGGTCCCTTAATCTCCTGGGGTGACAGAAATTCCCAGATGGGCTGTGGAGATAGGTAAATCTTCATTGGGTAGATTCCCCTCTCCTTTCTTCCTTGACTAGAAGCTCTTGTCCTCTCCTTTGGTCTCTCTCTCTCTCTCTCTCTCTCTCTCTCTCTCTCTCTCTCTCTCTCTCTCTCTATCTCTCTCTCTCTGTCTGTTTCTTTTTATCTGTCCATCCCTGTTTTTGTCTCTGCCCCCTCCCTCTCTGCCTCTCTCTGTCTTTCTCTTTCTATCTCTCATTCTCTCTGTATCTATCTCTGTCTCTTTGACTATTTCTCTGTCTTTCTTAGATGCTCTCTATTTCTGTCTCTGTCTTTCAGCCTTTTCCAGTGTCTTTCTAGCTTTTTCTGTCTCTCAGGTTTTCTTTTTTTTTGGCACTTGTCTCTATCTCTGTCTCTGTCTTTCTCTGTTGCCCTCTCCCTGTGTTTCTTTGTCTCTCTTTCTGTCTGTTGATTTCTCTGTGTCTCCCTGTCTTTGTCTCCCTTCCTTCTTAAAAGCCAAGCTCATAGGCATGACTGTATAAATCATCAAAAATAGTATTATTAATGGGGCAATTTACATCTGGTATATGGAAACATGCTCAGTGCCAGAATCAATACTTCAACTGTGGGTGACAATGAATATTGTTACACTTTGTTTTGTCATTGATGGTGACCTTATTAATGGATACTAATGAAATCCCAACACAATGATTGAGTCTCCTATATCTGAAAACTCATGTTTAAACTCCTTCATTTATACTAAATGTGAAAGAGTTGTCTGCTCCTTTATTCAGAAATTGTTTTGATAGGAAAGAGTTGAGAGGGAGCATGAAGACACTGGATTACTAAAGTTAGGGGTGAAGGATTAAAAAAAGACAAAAGAAAATCAGTTTAAGGGCACTAAATACAATCCATTTATTTCAGTTTTGCTGTGGAATAGTATTGGAACAGATATAATCTAAACACTAAAGAGTCATCAAATAGTTACCTTCCTGAGAATTGGATTGTTTGAAGCAATTGAGCAGGAGAAGAGAAAACTTACAGGAGAACATGAGAGCTGTGCATTATTTTCTGATAGATGAGGTATATTTGCTCTGCTGGACTCCAGGGAGCAAAAGAAGAAGTAATGGAAAGAAGAGATAAGGAGACAAAATGAACTGATCAAAGGAAAAATACCAACAATCAAAACTCTTCCACAGTGGTATGGGTTACCATAAGAAGGAGGGAGATTCCTCCTCATTGGAGTTCTTTAAGGAAAGGCCAGATATGTATAATGCTATATGTTTGTATTTGGGAGGGAGGTAAGTGTTTTTCATATGTAGATTGAACTTTTTGGCTCCTGAGATCTCTTACAAGTCTAAAATACTGTGATTCTGTACTCTGCAGTTATTAGTAGAGTGAATAGGAGCTAATATAGACAATGTGAGTGTCTCCTTAGGAAACCTGGGAAAGTTGTTCAGTTTACAATCTATTTCATTCATTTTGATGATCCTTTACATCCTAGACAAGTGTACCATTTGAAAAATCATCATCATCATCATCATCAATATCATCATTATCATCATCAGTTATTGATCATTTCCTCACCCCCAGGGCTACATGATATTGGGCAAGCAACTACTCTTCCTAAGACCTCAGTTTCTCTTCCATCTAATAGAGGAATATATTTACATGATCACTAATATTCTTTTCAACTCTAATGTTCTCTTGTTCTATTGTTTTCTACAAAGAGCTTTTAGGATATCGTGCTAAATAATGGGAATATATGGAGACATTAAACACAGTGATGGCCTCTGAGGGAATTACGGTCCACTCGGAGAAATAGAACAAGGCCATAAGAGAAAATATAGAAACAAAATGGTGCTCATTGCTAAATGGATATTACAAATAATATGGTATGACAAAATGAAGAATATAGAGAAATTCTAGTATGGATTAGCCTAAGAGATGAGATTTTTCTGGGTAAAAGCTTGGTAGGAGTGGTTTGGAGAAATTGTTACCTTTTATTTTTTGGTCTTTCTTATTGTTGTTCAATCCAGAATGTAGCTTTCCATCTTAACAGCTCTACCTGAAGTACAGCTAATCTTTATCCCAACTTTCCTATGATATCTCCTCTGGGATCCCTAGGATCCTTATTCTCAAAAATTTAAGTGACCCCAAGTCCTTGGAGCTGTTTTCCATGTGTTTGCTTCCCCAGGGCTCCAGATCAAAGTTAGTCATTTCAGACACTTCCTATAGCCTTCAAAGGAGTAGAGGAAGTTCAGAACCAAAAAGGGATTTCCCTATGGGTGTGATCCAAAGAATGGACAACTGGCCACAAAGAACAGCACCATTCTTTCCTTTTCAGTCCTTTATCTCTAAAAGTGAATTCTTGATTAGTTGAGCACAAAAGTTCATAAGTCAAAAAAATGGGGTTAGAGGGTGAAGTATGTTAAACAATGGTCACAGATTGATTCCAATCCTGGTTCTGTTGCTAAGCATTTATATGTGACCCTGGATAAATTACTTCATCTCTTTTAGTCTCAGTCTCTCTATCTGTAAAATGAAGGGAATAGTATATTGTATATTAATATTGTGTATTGTAATATACATAATATTGTGTATTGTAAAATAGCATGTTTTAATAGTACATTAAGTCATTTGAAGGTACTGTCCCTAGTTCCATTTAGGATTGGCTATTGGCTTTGGACCCCCTCTGTATAAGGGTCTATTTCTTAGGTCTGGGGATCATATATGACTGATGGTGGTCCCCTCCTATAATATTATTCCCATTTTCTAGTAGTTTCTCAATTAGTAACAAACATTTGTTATACTGAACATATGAAAGAAATAAGAAAATAGCATAATTTTTGCTCTTAAGGAACTTGATATAGTAGAAGCTACCAATTTAATACATCAGTGGATTTATTATCTCTAGCACTTCCTACAAAGGAAGAGATTACAACCTACATGCTACTTCTCATTCTGGGAAATGCTTGTCAGTCTCCTCTTAATTCTATCCGGGGGTGTTCCAGATGTCCTGGGAACTTCAGGTTTCTGAGTATTGCATAAATATGAAGATGGCATATAGGCTATTCATCTGTTGTCACCTATTATGTCTTTGGGATTGAGCCACCTCTTTTTCTCATCCTACATCTCTTGGTGGCAACATTAAGCTCCTTTTATTTTGTGCACAAATCATTATTGAAAATAACTTGCAGCAGTTTTCACCCACCACCTCTCCACTGTCCTTTGATTGACTTGCAATTAGTGAGGTTCTTCAAGGATTATAGTGTACCTTGACTTGTAGCCAGATAGTAGCGCTAGAGGAATATGGGTATTAAAATTGGGGTTTTAATTTCAAATTATATAATTATGATACAAATTAGGTGGAAGTAACTGTATAGAAGAAGTCAAGCAGAAGGTGATGAGAGATTTCAGTACAGGATTGCTTTAAATTGAAGAAAATCAAGAAAAGATTCTTAGAGGAAATGGAATTTTATCTGGACTTTTAATAAGTTAAGATATAGTAGGGAATCTGTTCCAAGCATGGGGGATGGCTTATACGAGCACCATATACACAGGCAGAAGGAAGGAGGTAGGAAGTTATGAAAAGTCTTTGATCAGGGGAGTAAAATGGTTAGACCTGTGATTTAGGAATAACTGTGAGAGATGGATTGGAATGAGGAAAGAATAGTTAGTCTGGATAGGTTTTTTTCTAAATTATGAGGAAGTTTCAGTGTTCTACGTTTATTGGGGTATGACTCACAGTCTTTAAACCTGTATCTAGGTGATTTATGAGATGAAGAATATTCACTATTATACTTTCCACCATATAGTGAGCTATTCTTTCCATACACATTCTCTCTTGATAAATCCCAAAAGGGACAAATCCTGAGGATGACCATGGGAAGATGGAGGAAAAATGTATTAAAATATCAGGAAACAGGGGCAGCTGGGTAGCTCAGTGAATTGAGAGCCAGGCCTAAGGACAGGAGGTCCTAGGTTCAAATCTGACCTCAGACACTTCACAGCTGTGTGACCCTGGGCAAGTCACTTGACCCCCATTGCCTACCCTTACCACTCTTCTGCCTTGGAGCCAACACACAGCATTGACTCCAAGAAGGAAGGTAAGGGTTTAAAAAAAATGTCAGGAAACATGTCTTTGCTCTTGTAAATAGAAAGAGGAATTAGGGAACAATAGTAAGTGCTATAAATGGTGGGGGCTGGAGGGAGAGAAACCCTCCAGGCTTGAATTTTCTGTCTTTATAAGGAAACAGATAGTCCAGTGGAAAAAGTGTTTGACTTAGAATCAGGAAAACTTGAGTACAAATTTTGTTTCAGATATTTATTGGTTTGTGACCCTAGCCAAGTCACTTAATGTCTCTCTGCCTCAATTTCCTCATCTGTAAAATTAAAATAATTGTACCAACTTCCTAGGATTGTTGTGAAGATAAAATGAGACATTTGTATTTTGCATACCTTTAAGTGATGGCTATTATTATTACTAATCAACTAGCTGTCTCTAATTTGTCATTAGTATGGTATGGTTGGAGGTTAGTATGTAATTCTCCTACCTAGATAAAATATACATATAAATTTTGTTGTCGTTCAGCTGTTTCAGTCATTTATGATTCTTTGTGACCCCATTTGGAGTTCTTTTGGCAAAGATACTTGAGTAGTTTACATTTCTCACTCTTTGTTTTGAATATAAAATAAGTACTGTTCTGAGGTCACAATGTGGTACATAGTCAACCTTTCCGTTTTGCCATTATACCAACTACCTCATGGAGTAGCACCATGACCCACCCTCCAGGTCATTTGGAGGCATTCATGGAGCCATGAAGGGAATATTCCTTAGGACAATTGAGCCCTGAGATATTATTTTCCCCTTGGCTTCCTCTTCACTATTTGCAGAGTAGCCCACATCCTGCTTTGAGTGGATCGTCTTGGATTATAGATTCCTTTGGTAAATGTAGGTTTCTATATGTCCCAGAAAAACTTAGCAGTCTTCATGTTGGATGGCAGAGAAGGAAGTGGCAAATTATATTATTGATTTCAAAGTGCTTCTGCAATGGGAGCCTCGCCAAAGCTTTCAGGGGGCAATCAATCAGACACACCTATTCTTTTCCCACAGATTAGCAAATTACGTGTGAATTAATTCTCTTACTTCCTTTTAATAGATTTATTGCATCAATAGAAGGGACTATGCCTGAGAGCCCGCCTCCTCATACCTGGGAGCATATAAATTTCAAAGTGTCTTTCTTTATTGAGATTGACAGGGAGACAGCAAAATGGGCAACTCCATGTTCCTGAGGTTATGGCTGTTATGTGGCCAACTTCTATTTGCAGGTATTGTTACTAATTATCATATTATGTATTATTCTTCCAAAGTCTTGTTGAGTTAAGTTTTAATGTTTTAGACTTTGGTCCTAGACTCTTCATTTCAGGAGGAATTTTACTACAAATGAAGGCAGCTGGTAGAACTTGGTCATGGTCATTTACAAAGAGTTTTGCACACAGCAGACTTTGAACGAGTTTTTGTTTGATGAATCGGATGACAGATTTTTCCCCCCCCTTGGAGAAACAGTAATAGAGAAGAAGAGCAATAGAACCAGAGGAGATTAATTGGGATGCCATTGGTCCCATTAAATAATTGTCAAAGGATTGGTCTTGAAAACAATAGAGCTGTTATAAACTTATAGAGCAGGTGGTTGAAAGATATAATGTTTCATCTTATACTTTTTGCATTTGTGGCTCAAATGAAAAGGACCTAGAATGTTTGATTCAATGTAATCTCCATGATACGAGAATGGGCAGGACAGATTCTCTTGTTAATTTAATGTTTCTTAAAGACTAGCAACTTGAATTCTGCCTACAGTTATGTCTGCCTTAAAAATGCTTCATAATTGGAGTATACACATAGCTAAGTGGTTTGACAGTAGAAAGAGGAATTGGGAAGCTCCCCTTGTGTCTGCCACAGCCTTTGCCAGATGGCCTGAAGCTAGCTTCTTAATCAAACTTGAGTATCAGATGGAATAGATGGCTACATCCCTGCTGAGCCAGAGGCAAACCTGGGTAGTAAACTGAATTCTGTGATTTTTTTTCGAAGACAATTTTCATAGGGCCACTACCTGAGCAAATGCTTAGTCAAGATCTCATTAAATGTGCATAATGTTTTAAATTTTGTGTGTGTGTGTGTGTGAGAGAGAGATTCATGTGTTTCATAATCCTGTGTTTTTTATGAAAGTCAATAATCACTCTTGGTTATCTTCATCTAGAGAGAAAAGGTCATAGGAGGTTCTAGAGGTTATGTTTCACCTGGTAATTCCATTAAGATGCTAAAAGCCAATAATCTCCCCCACCTCCTGCTCCCATAAAGACTGAATGATAATGAGCATCACTAATGGTGTGTGACTCCTGTATAGATTATTGTGCAGTTAAAAGCCAGGTGTCCTGGCTGATGGGTTGAGTGATAGGTGAAAGCAGAGTTTTCATCTTTGTCATTGGTTTTCGTTCTCCCTATGGCATATACATCTTCAGCACCATTAGGCAGTGCTCCAGTGATTTGTTAACTCTGCTTTAGTGGTTTTTCTCTAGAGGGCAAATTCAGCAAAGACCAGTCTCATCTTCTCTCTCTCTCTCTCTCTCTCTCTCTCTCTCTCTCTCTCTCTCTCTCTCTCTCTCTCTCTCTCTCTCTCTCTCTCCCACCTCTCAAAAAAGAAATTAAGCTCTTACCTTTCATCTTGGAATCAATACTTGCCCAGGGTCACACAGCTTGGAAGAGTCTGAGGCCATATTGGAACCCAGGACTCCTAGTCTCTGGGCCTGACTCTCAATTCACAGAGCCACCTAGCTGCCCCCTATAGTCAGTCTCCTCTCTTATAGTTAGAACTTTCTCATGAAACTCTGAAAAGGAGTTTAAAACCCCACTGTCCTTGGACTTGCTCTCTACTGGAATTGTCAGTAGTCTTGGATAGGTTGAGTGTAAGGAAGTGAATATTTAACTTTCTTATCTTGAAAATTGTAAGACCATCAAAACTACTTGATAATAAAGAACAAACATCATAACTTCCTGCTTTCCAAGATCAAAGTAAATCGACAAGTATTTATTGACCTGGGGGATTTTAAGGCCATGAGCAGTGCTGGAGCTTTTGGCTCTAAGCCTTCTCTGTCACCAACAGAAACACTGAAAAAAGCAATTTAGCCTGATTCCTCATTCTTGGATTCATGGTCAATCTTGGCTCTCCCAGTGCCGCTTAGTAGTATAAGACTTTCTTTTTTGGCTACTATAGTGATGCCCATTAAAGATAATTTTTTTAATCACAATTTTAAAGGCTGAGTGGTATTTTGGATGGATCATATATTTTCAATTTTTCACTTATTAACTGTATGACCTTAGAGAAGTCACTTTTCTTCTACAGGTAACATAGGGTCATAAAGTCACTGGATTTCAAACTAGAAAGGACTTTAAAGAACATCTTGTTCAGTCCCTTCATATTCAAGATGAGAAAACTGAGGACCAAACAGAAAGTGACAGAGAAGAGAATAAAGCCTAGACTTTTTGCCTCCGGATCAAGTATTCTTTCCACAAGGACTACCAGCTTTGTATAAAAATGTCATTGGAAGATTACATTAGAGGAGAAGCTAGATTGGCACAATGGATAGAGCGCTGGGCCTGGAGTCAGGGAAAATTGAGTTCAAATATGACCTCAGACACTTACTAGCTGTGAGATCCTAGGAAAGTCACTTAACCCCGTTTGCCTCAGTTTCCTCATATATAAAATGAGATGGAAAAGGAAATGGTAAATAACTCCAGTGTCTTTGCTAAGAAAGCCCCACATGAGGTCACCAAGAGTAGGACACAATGGAGCAAAGACCACAAGAAAATAGAGACAAACTAATCTAGCCATCCTTTTCTTTTATATGGACTTTAAACTCCATTATACAAAGATGGGCAAGGCAGATTCTCTTGTTAAGTTAATGTTTCTTAATGATTTGTAACTTGAATTCTGCCTACAGTTATGTCTGTATTAAAAATGCTGTATAATTAGAGTATACATGTGGTTTGACAGTTTATATGTACTTAATAAGCATTAGTCGTTTGAAGATGAATTTTACAGTTGAGGCACAGAGAAGTAATTTGTCCAGGGTTATGGTGATCTAAGAACAGGAACAGGACCAGAATCTTCTGGCTCCCAGGCTAGTGTCCTTTCTGCTCTCTCAATAATTTTGAAAATCCATTTCCATTTGCAATTTGGAGATTTCTGAAATGACCCACATTCTTCCCGATTTTGAAAAGGAGGAGCTTGATTATTTGTGTAACTTTTTTCTATCTCCCAAATCTTTAGAAAAAAGCAATATTTCCTTAATTCCTATCTTTAGAATAGAATGTTTAACTTTAAGAATGATGAGTGGCACAGTGGCTAGAGCTTAGGACTTCAAGTCAGGGAAGACCTGGGTTTAAGATCTATCTCCAGCCCTGATCAGCTGTTATCCTCGCTGATATGTTCGAATTCTCTGAGCCTTGGTTTTCTCATCTGCAAAATGGAAAAAGGAATAGTGTTTCCTTCATAGGGCTATTGTGAGAATCAAGTAAGATAATGTATATAAAGTACTAGTGAACTATTATATCATCACCGTTATTATTATTCCAGTGAGAAACTCATTCATCATTCTTGGATCTTGTCTCGATCGCTATATCTCTTCCTCTGATGTTTCTTTAAAGCTTTCAAGGTTTAGAAAGAAATTATCCATTATTTCATAAATTGTTACAACTATCTTATTTGTTAGATCAACATTTTTTTATACTTATTTTGTAGATGAAGAGACTGAGGCTCAGAGAGGTTAAGTGACTTGTTCAAAGCCACACAGCTAACCTGTGACTAAGCAGGGCTTTATCACCAAGATTTCCATTTCCAAGTTAGGTGCTCTATGCCTCCCCAATTTATTGTGTGTTTCTTTGTTCCTTATGGCCCCTACCCCTCAAAATATTTTCTAATCACTCAATGCTGCCTCTTGCCTATCTGGACCATTTCAGTGGAATGTTCACCTCCAGTCTTATTCTTCATTGACTGTCTCATCCTCTTTACATTTTCTAACCTTTGATGAGATATCCTATCAAAAAATTTATCTTTCACTCTTCCTCAGCACTTATCTAGCAAGGAAAGCAGCCAAACTACTGTATTAGGTGTATCTGAGTTAATTCTTTGCAGCTAAAGTATCTCTTTTTAAATTAGGGGCCTGATATAGAAAATACCTGAGCTCAAAAGTCTAATTCCAATGGCAGAAACTTTAGGCATTGTGATAGGAAGACTTTTGGGGCAAGAGGGAGGCTCTCCTGACATAAGAGGCTGCCATCTATTCCTGAAGTGGCGCTGAGTGGGAAGGTAGAAATCCTCTCTGAGATCCCAAGATCTCCTTATTTGGCTCTGTTCACATGTGAATATTTGTGTATAGTTAGGAAAGGATGGGGTTAAGAGTGTCCTATAAGTGAAGATAAGGTTTTAGGGCAGGTTTCTGTCTCCACATAATTCATCCTCCTAACATCTGGCATTTCCGAGGCTTTTCAGTGATGCTCATTTGCAGGAGTAGGTGGAGAGGGTGTTCAGCGGACAGTAGACAAATCACCATAGACATTCTGAGTAGAAACAGGCTCGCCAACACTGGACTGTAGAACCATGCTGTGGGGTCAAACTCTCCCCGCCAACTTCAGACAGATCTAGGCAAAGCAAATGATACATAAAATTCTATACAAATCACAAATCACACCTTTGCTTGCTTCTTCTTCCCTCTGTCTCAAAACAGGGGCATCTAGGTGACACAGTGGCTAGACCACTAGACTTGGAGTCAGGAAGACTCATTTTCCTGAGTTCAAATATGGCCTCACACACATACTAGTTGGATGACCTTGAGCAAGGTCATCAACTCTGTTTGTTTTAGTTCCTCATATGTAAAATGAACTGGAGAAGAAAAAAAGAAACCACTTCAGTGTCTTTGCTAAGAATATTCCAGATGGGGTCACAAACAATCAGGCAACCTGTCTCCAAAGCCCTCTTGACCTGTGAAATGTAGAAGCTCACTCACATTTGTATTTCCTTTCAAATCTGATATGTTTTGGTCTTCAAAAGGCAGACACTCCTTAGGAGGCTGTGAAAATCTCTCCTATTTCTATTCAATATTGATCTTGTAAACACTTGCTGTTTGCAGAACACTGTGTAAGAAACTGAGGGGGAAAGGAGTGACTAGAGAGTTTAGATGAGAAATGAATAATCTAGTAGTGGAAAGATATGGTGCCCAGATAGCTATAATACAAAATAAAAATTGGTCAGTGCCTGAGAGGTGCATGAGGTTCAAGAATGACCAACTTGATGGGATGTAAGTTGGCTATTAAGTGTGAAGGGGTGAATATGAGAATAGGAAAATGAAGGAAGGCTACAAGCATTTATTTTCCCTGTTATATGTCAGGCATTATGCTAAATGCCTTGCAAATTATATCTCATTTGATCCTCACAAGTCCCAGGAGGTGAATGTTATTATTATCCCCATTTATAGTTGAGAAAACTGAGAGACAAAGGTTAAATGACTTACACAGGTTCTTATGGCTCATCATTCTTAATTTATTGTGCCACCCAGTTTTCTTTCCTTTTCTCACTACATGATCCATTACTATCCCAGTACCTTACTTTGTGGTTCTCCTTGACTAGGGTTTCAGTCAATATTCTGGTCCTCTGTCATTCTCCCCTTCCTCTGATGGCCACTTTTGTGTTAGTAAGAACATCCATAGTTATATTGGGTGTGGGGGGAGAGATACCATCTAATTCTAAGATGAGACTAAATTAAATTTTTTTCTTCTAGAAATAACTTCCAACCATTGACGCACTGTTATATAAAACAATAAATTATTTTTGTGCCATGATCCCAGTGTTGGCATCCTTTTGAGTCATTTTGCTTTTGTGTTAGATAGATATGAGGCATTTGAACAGATAATAGAGGATCTTTTTAATATGGTGAAGGTTCAATTCAATTTAATTCAATATGCTTTTTTATTCAGTGCTCCTTATGGACAAGTCACTCCACCTGGTACTAGAATTCAAAGACAAAAGTAAAAGTAATCATGCATTCAAGAACTTCTATTTTGCTAGGAAAATGCAACATGTAATGCTGATGGTGATGATGACAACAATAGCTAGTATTTATATAGATTTTTAAAGTTTGCAAAATTCTTTGCAAATAATGTCTCCTTTAATCCTCACAACTACTTTGGGAGGTAGGTTATCTACATTTTACAGTTAAAGAAACTGAGACATAAATAAACATAAAGAAACGTGAACTCTATGACTTATTATTGACATTCAAGCAGTTGAACAAAGAAGGGGAATATAGATTCTTTTTTTAAAAAATTGTTTTTTGGTTAGTGTTGAGGTACAGAGTGGAGGAGGAGGAGGAGAAGAAAATATTGCAGTCTGCATTCAGACTCCATCAATTCTTTCTCAGAGGGCAGATGACATTTTTCATCAGGAGTCTCTGGGGTTGTCTTGGATCACTGCATTGGTGAGAATAACTAGGTCATTCATAATTGCTCATCAAAAATATTGCTGTCACTGTGCATAATGTTCTTCTGGTTCTGCTCTTTGCACATTGCATCTGTTCATTAATCTCAGATTTTTCTGACAACATTCTGATCACCATTTTTGAGAGCACAATGGTATTCCATCACAATTATAGCTACAACTTGTTCAGCCATTCTCCAATTAATGGGCAATATCTCAAATGCCAATTCTTTATCACCGCTAAAAGAGCTGCAATAAATATTTTTATACCAATAGGTCCTTTGCCTTTAAAAAAATCTCCTCGGGATACAGATCTAGATTGCACTTATTTCTAAAGGTGATTCCATTCAGAAAAATACTACCAGGTAGAGATGTAGACTCCAGACTAAGCTTTCTTTTTAACTACTTCTAACGGTGGTAGACTTTTCTTTTCAGAAGCCTCTTGCATTTATTTTTGATATATGTTGAGAAAAACAGACTCAGTTGGTTCAGAAAAACAGTCAGTTCAGAACTCTTTTGTTTTTGCCCTTTAGAAAAGATCCTGGGAAATATGTTATTAAGCAATCAGGAAGTTCCTTTTTGTCCTAGATGAGGCTTCAGTCTGAAGAGTGGGGATGGGAAAAGACAGTGTTCTAAAGTCAGAATACTATTAAAAACCTAATTATATTTATTTTGCTTCCCCTGTCCTTTTTCCATCTCATATCAGGGCGCCATCACAACTGATCAGTCTTTCTGCACAACATCCCCTTGGTGTTTTTACTGAGTTACTGTACTAGTGTGAGAGGGCTATGCTTTCAAGGTCACATAATGAAAAACATATGGAGTTGAATTCAGATCCTAAAGAACCCTACAATATGGCTCTCAGCCCTTTTATCACAAGAAAGTGAAATATATGTCTAGAAAAGTTTTAGATACTGAATTAAAAAGTTTTTGTATAAACAAAAACAATGCAACCAAAATCAGAAGGGAAACAACAAACTGGGAAAAAATCTTTATAACAAAAAATTCTGACAGAGGTCTAATTACTCAAATATACAAGGAGCTAAATCAATTGTATAAAAAATCAAGCCATTCCTCAATTGGTAAATGGGCAAGGGACATGAATAGGCAATTTTCAGATAAAGAAATCAAACGATAAGCACATGAGAAAGTGTTCTAAATCTCTAATTATTAGAGAAATGCAAATGAAAACAACTCTGAGGTGCCACCTCACACTTAGTACGTACTTTCTAATCAATTAAAAGTTTGGAATAGATCTCATTTAACTTTCATTGTTTTTCATTTGAGGAGTAAGAGTGGCAAAGACTGAATCAAGCACTGAATTCAGGGCAAGTACAGTGGAATTCACCACAGGTAGGTCCCTCTAAATTCTGTTTAAATCCCTCCATTCTGTTTGTTTGTTTGGTATGTACTTGTTCCTAAAGCTACGAGATGGTAAATTGCACATTAGTTTGATTATATTTGAAGATTAGAATGAGTCTCCTTGGGTAAAGACCTTCCTGTAATCTCTCATTGGCTAGCCCTTTCTCTCCAGAGGTACACCTGCTGGTTCTGTAAAGGCAAGAGTAAGGTCATGGAAGGAGCACTGCATTTGCTGAAGAGTCCTTGGAAAAGGGGTAATTAATTAATGGAAGGAAAATTAACTTAGTCATGTCTCTCTATCATTTTACCTTCCAGAAATAACAACATTTCCCAGCTATACAATTTACTTACTGAAATGTATAAAGTCTCCTTCACCTCAAACCAATATTTTACCAACTAGCATTTATATTGTGTTTCAGTTCACAAAGAACATTACTCATGCTATCTTATTTGATCCCCACAACAACTCTGGGAAGTAGATTCTGTTATTATTCCCATTCTACAGATGAAGAAAATGAGGAAGTATTAGCTTCTCTACCATGTACCAAATGACCACAATTGCTTGAGTTGAATTAGAAATAGTTTCTTTTCTCCTTTCTATTCCTGGGAATGAGATCAGGAGGTAGTGAGGGAAGGATATCAGAGTGCCCTCTGATACTTCCTTTCTGTCTCTGGTCATGAGTGTCATGTCAGGGTCAGGCATAGAACGGAGTCATCTAAGGAAGGCTGTCCCTAAACAGCTGGAATATTAGAAGTATTGGTTCCTGCTGTTTTCTTCAGAGATACCTTGTGGATCAGGAACACAGCCTAGAGACAGGTTACTTAAATTCAGGGATGCTACATGTATAGACAGTTTACTCACCAGCAAAATGGGAACAATTACAGGTGGGTTAAACTGAGTTAAAATTTCACCATAAAGGTAAAATAATTTACCTAGAATTACCCAGGAAGTAAACAGCAGGGCAGGGAGTATTCAGACCAAATTTTTCTCACTCTTAGCCCAGCATATTTTCTACACTATAATGGTCCATCTACTTCATGAACCCTATACTCAATAAACTTGACACTCAATTCTCTGCTACCTAACATGACCTGTTGGTTGCTCCATCTTCAACTCTTTTCCCAAACCACTTAGCTCTCTAATCATGAGAAACCTTGATGTTAATCAAAAGATTAAGAAGAATAAAGCTGAACAAAACCCTCACATTTACAAAGGGCCTTAAAGTTTATAAAGCATTTCCCTTGCAAAAACCCTATGATATGGGTCACAGAAGCATTATTATTACCATTTTACATATCTAGAAACTCGGAAATTCATCCAAGATCAGTGACTTAATCTCAAAGCTAAGATTTGGACTCAAGAGTTTCCTAACTGATTTTAGAGAAGAGACAACAAGACTAGCAAGTAATAGAATTGGGATTTAAACTTAGGACTTTAGACTCCAAGGCTTACAACATTTCCATTATATCATATTGCCTTGGGCAATTATTTAATCTGCAGTATTTCAATAATTGCTGTTTTTTTGCAAGTGCATCATTTTCACTGTCTTTCCAGCTTCTCACAAGAAGTTCTGAGGATGATGGTAGACATGAATGATAAAGAAATACGAAAGGCCACATGATATAGTGGATAGAGCAGTCACAAAGACATACATTTAAATGGGAGGTGGACTTAAAGGGTAATATTTTAAATGATTAAAAATAGGAGTTGTATTCAGATTCTGGAGAACCCTAAAATGTGGTTCTTAGACAGTTCTCTTCTCATAAGAAGCTCATGGATGTGTTCAGGAAGAATTTTAGGTACCTAAAAAACTGAATATAAACTAATTTCTTTGTTTCCTTTCAGAAACTACCAGAAACACAAGTGTTAAGTCTTTTTTTAAAAATGTTTTTTCATGTACAACTGGTTATATAGTAAATGTGGACTTTCACTTCATTAGACTTTTTGGAAGTCTAATTTTGTACAAAAGATAAATCTGGAGTGGTAGTAGAGAAGAGTATTTTCTCTAAAAAAAAGAATCCTTTGCTTTCCCCCAAACCAATCTTGAACTTTAATTTTTTTGTTCTTGACTTAAACACTAGTTACCTCAATAACCTCATATGTAAAAAGAGAAGTTTTGTGCTCTATGATCTACAAGTTTTTTTCCTGTTCCAGAACTATGATGTCCTAAAAAAATTTTAGGTACAAAAAAAACTAAACTCTTAATGTAAACTAAGATAATCTTTTCATTTGTTTGTTTCAGAAACTACTTTCAATACAACTGGTAAGTCTTTTAAAAATGCTGCATTCATTTACAACTTTATATTAAAGGTGGACTTCTGCTTTATTAGACTTTGTGCACACCTAATTTTGTACAAGAGGTAAACCTGGAGGAGGAGTGGAAGAGATTATTTTCTCTAAAAAGGTAATCCTTTGCTTTCCCCCATCAAATCTTGAGCTTTATTTTTTTCATTCTCAACTTAAACACTAAATATTTACCTCAATTTACCTCACATCTTTAAAATGAGAATATTGGACTCTATGATCTTTAAGGTCCTTTCCTGCTCCAGAACTGTGACTTAATGTTCCTATGATTAGCAGGCTTAAATAAAGGAAACTTTTTCCAAATAAATGGCCAAAGAATATGAGCACTTTTCAAAAGCAAAATTATAACCTATGAAATGATCCAAGTCCTAATCATAAAAGGAATGAAAATTAATGCCACTTTGAAATTACATCACACACCTTGGAATTGGAAAAGATGACAGCATGGTAATAGAGCTGAAGAGATTGGGAGAAGACTGGTACATTTGATATACTATTGATGGAGGTATGAAATGGTCCAATTCTTGAGGAGTTCAGTTTGAATAGATGCAAAAAAGAGACCTGATTCTCTATACCATTTAAACCAGTGATCCAAATTTATGGAATAAAACACAAAGAAGTAAATGCACAAATTTTCATGTTCCCAAATAGTCACAGCAAATCTCATTGTGGCAACATAGAACTAGAAAAAAAGTGACTGCCTATTAATTGTCAAATGCCTGGTGGGGGGGAAGCAAAACTATGGTATATGAATATAATGGAATACTATTGTGCAGTAAGATTATGACTTTGGGGATCATATATCTAGAGCCAGATTTGAACTCGTCTTCCTGATTCTAGGACCAACTCTCTGTAATAAAAAATCAACAAATATATATTAAGCACCTATTATGTGCTAGGTACTGTGCTAAGCTCTAGGGATAGAAAACTACACTACCTCGCTATCTCTAACTAAAGTTCACAGAAGAATGACTGGTCCAGCATCAGTCACACAATGAATAAATGCCCTAATCAGGATCTGAACCCAAATCTTCCTGACTCCAAAGCCAGTTCCCTATTCGTTACTCAATAAACCATTGAAAGATTTATATCAATAGGTGCTGAGTAAAATAAGCCAAATCAAGAAAACAGTTTATATCATAGCTACAACATTATAAATGAAAAAAAAAATCACTAAAAGAGGAGTGAGTAACTGAAAAAACAAATGAAGGTACCAGAGAATAGCTAATGAAATACATCTCCTATCTCAAGGCAGACAGGAGGGGAAACTTCTCGTAGAAAATATAGTATTCATTGTCCCAACACTTAGCACAACGCCTGGCACACAGTAGGTCCTTAATAAATGTTTGGCCATTGGAATAAGTTGTCCCCTTAAAATTCAACCGAAACAAATTGAAGCTGAGTCGGTTTCCTTCCCATCTGTGTCCAATGCAGGTTTGCCTCTGATACTAGTGAATGGAAAGAACAGGTGTGAGGGTCGAGTTGAGGTTCTTTACCAAGGATACTGGGGTACTGTTTGTGATGACGGCTGGGACACAAACGATGCTGACGTCGTCTGCAGGCAGCTGAACTGTGGCCGCGCAGTGTCAGCCCTAGGAGGTGCCTCTTTTGGCCAAGGCTCAGGAAACATTCTTCTGGATGATTTGAATTGCTCTGGGACAGAATCCTACCTGTCCACTTGCCCTCACCGGGGGTTCTATAACCACAACTGTGGCCACAGTGAAGATGCTGGAGTTATTTGCTCTCTCTCAGGTATTGTATTTCTGCAAAGAGTTTCTTCTCTTTTCATTGGCAAAATTCCTGAAGGGGCTGATTCAGTGAAATTCTTGGACTTCACTGAGAGGTTCCTCTTTATATTTTATTCTTAGGTTCATACTTCATATTCTTTTTATAGATTATAAATGTGGTAGGAAAAAATGAGAAGTAATGATGAAATATTTTCTTCTCAGGTATTTTATGATTAAGAAAATTCTCTTACAACATGGAAGGACAGTAGTTTTTCTAGGTCTTGGTTTCTTCATTTTCAAATAATAATAGTTCGAATTTATATAGCCCTTTGAGGTTTACAAAACCTCATTACATATTACATATCTAAGGTTCCATTTGGTGATAAAATTAGCCCAATGTGATCTAGTGTCCTCTTTACACTGAACGACCCCTCAGTAAATTGACTTCTTCTACTATTTTGGTGGTGTTGTAGATAGAATGCGGGACTGGAGTCAGGAACTCATCTTCTCAAGTTCAAATCTAACCTGAGACACTTACTAGCTGTGTCAGCCAGGCTAAGTCACTTAACTTTGTTGACCTCAGTTTCCTCATCTGTAAAATGAGCTGGAGAAGGATGTGGCAAAACACTCCAGTATCTTTGCCAAGAAAACCCCAAATGGGGTCACAACAAGTTGGACATGTCCAAAAGTGATCGAACAACAATGATATATTTTTAATAATAAAAATGCCCCACTTAAAGGTGAGTCTGATGTTTTATTACTAGGTGTTTCCTGCATGAAAAATGCAAAAATGTTAAGTAACCACTCCAGATTTTCAGATTTTCATACAAAGCCTGAGAAGTCTGATTTTGTTAACCAGCATCATCACTTCCTCACTGAATATAATAGTTTTCTTTCCTGCTGCTGCCTGCAGGAATACTGAGTGCTCCATAACCCTTGAAGTGAATTCCAGCTGATGAACTCAGAACATGCCAAGAGCTTGAAGTCACGTCCAAAGCAAGGCCCAATACCTCCTCCTTTTCCTCGTGATTGCAAGACTAATACGCTGGCATATTTTTTGGTGGCAGTACTCATTTTTTATTGGGCTTTACTTTTGGTACTTTTAATTTTGAAAATGCCTGCTAAAAAGCTAAGAAAAAAATTCCTTTTCCTGTTTAATTTTGATGTGATTTCATTGCAAAAGAGAATGTGCAGAAGATTCTAGCTCTAACAAGACAAGCCAATTTATGGTCTGCAAATTATAGTCTTGGAGGGTTGCCCAGGGCACAGGTAAGGTGTTACTTGTTCAAGGTCACACAGCTATTATGTGGCAGAGGTGGGACTTGAACCAGGTCTTCCTGACTGAAAGGGCATCTCACCCTCTATTGTTCCACGTTCTTTCTCAATTTTGATTTTACAGGTTTAATTTTGATTTTTAGAAAGTCATGTAAAGACAAAGGATTGTTTCAATCAATGTTTTACATGCAAATAGCTTAGCCTAGCTTGTAAGTTTTGAAATTTCATTATATTTTGTTTCTGTGACCTATGAAGTGTGTGTTTAATGATCCTTTTATTGTTTCAGCCACTGATAAACTTTTATTGTGTCCTTTGGGTGTAAACTCACTTACGGAAAGCTTAGTCCCATAGACAGGGATTTTAAATCTGGAAACTGAGTTTTTTTTGTTGGTTTGTTTTAAGCCCTTTGGTATCTGTACTTTGTACTGAAAAGTAGTAAAGAGTGGATAGAGTCCCAAGTTTGGAGTCAGGAAAGTTCATCTTCCTGAGTTCTCCTTAGAGATTTACTAGCTGTGTGACCTTGAGTAGGCCACTGAACCCTGTTTGCCTCAGTTTCCTCATCTATAAAATGAGTTGGAGAAGGATATGACAAATCACTCCAGTATCTTTCCCAAGAAAACCTGAAATAGGGTCACAAAAACTGGAACATGACTAAAAAAATGACTGAACAACAATAATAATTGATTTGCTTTAGAGTCCTAAATATGTGATTTTGTGCATTTAAAACATTCTGATAAAAATAATAGCATGTTCAGTACTTTAAGGCTTACAAAGTGCTTTACAAATGTTCTCTCATTTTATTCTCACAACAATCCTAGGAGGTAGGAACTATTATTATCTTTATTTTACAAAGGAGAAAATTGAGGCAGACAGAACTTAAATGAATTGCCCAAAGTCACACATCCAGTAAATATTTGAGCCTATATTTGAATTCAGGTCTTCATGACTCCAGGGTCAAGATTTTATCTATCATATTACCTAGGTTACCAATGGGGTTCAAGACATGAAAAAAGTTAACTCCTTGACTAAGAGATTTATTTGCTCTCAGCCAATCCTTAGAAAGATATGTATTCTCTTCCAAGTTTGCAAGTGTTTCCAGGTTCAGAATTTTATGTATTTCAATCTCTTTCCTAAACCATTTTTGTTTTTTTCTCCTCAGGAATTAGCATAGAAACTACCACTGAATGTAAGTTCCATTTTCTTTAAGTCTTGTTTCTAGGGAAGTGAATGTGTGTCCTTACCATCTATGAATAGGGCCCTCATTACTGATGGGCAGGAACATTCTATTTTATCTTCTCAGTTTTCAGGGCTGAAGATCTACCACAGTGCCTGTTTTTTCTTTTTCTTTTTTTTCCCCTACATGTACTAGTACAAGGCAAGGTTGGAGAGAGAAGAAACAGCAGCATCATTTCACAGACACTCTGTATTCTACCATTCATTTTCTCAACTCTTAGAGTGTCAATATTACAAGGAAAATTTTATTTTGAGTCTTGAGGCTGTCCTTTTACCATTTTGGTGAGATTGTATATGTATACAATATACAAAATTATTATAGGGCTTAAAACAATATAATATTTTAAAATTTGCTTCATTATCACCCTCTCTGATAATTTCTATATGTTCCTTTCATTTTTGCCTCAAGGGGACAATTTTGATCATTTAAAAATATATTATGCTCATAGAAAGATATAGATACATGATATAGGTGATTTAAATGATAACAATAAAAATATGGATAATATAAAAATAAAATGATGTCGAAACATGATCAGTAGGCTAGTGGTTTGCTTTAGATTTGGTTGCAGTTGCTAATAGTAGTGATAGCTTCTGTGATCTCAACCCAATCCCATGCAACATCAATAGCTCAGCCATGGGAAGGAGACTTTCAGAAGTTCAGTCTTTGAGTCAGAAAGCAGATTTTGAGTCCTGACTTTTTGTAGCAGAGTAACCCCATAATGAGCCAATTTATTTTTTCGGGCTTTAGTTTCTTTATAAGTGAAATGTAAGTATTACTTGCACCCTTGACCTAATAACATTATTTTAAAGAAAATACATAAAAGTGGAGGAAATGTTGCACTCAGTGTTAAGGAAATGTGAGTTTTAACTCTAGTAGCTCTGCCACTAACTGAAAATCAAGAAACCACTTAAATTTGCTCTCTTCCTCAATTTCTTCTGTAAACAGGCATCATTTTAACTAGTGAGTGAGACTTGTATATGATAAAACATACCAAGTGATTTGCAAGCCATGAGGTATTTGATGAATATTAACTCAGGATTCTTAAACTTTAAAGCACAACAAAAGTTGGGTTCAGGAATGCGTGTTCCTAGTTCACTAGGCTGTTTGTCTCTTCAGAGGTATCCAAAGGATGTTGGGGTAGAGGAGATTTTAGAGTACATCTAGTCCAATTCATTTGCAAAGGGCAAAAGGGGGCTCTAGAGAGTTTAACCAAGTGCTGCCCCTTCACAAATAATCATCATGATAAATTAGCATTCATATTATATTGTTTTGAAGAGTTTACAGAAAAATCTTATATATTGTCTCATTTGAGGCTCACAATAACCATGTGAGATAGGTGTTGCTAATATTCCCATTTTACAGATAGGGATACTAAATCTGAGAGCTGTAAAGTGACTTGCCTAGGGTCACCTAATTAGTGTGGGCCACCTCGCTAACTCTTTTGAAGGCTATATCTGTCATTCTAATAAGAGAATTAACAATTTTGTGGGTGGGTTTAATGAGGTTCCCTCTAATTGAGACATGAGACTAAATTAATTTTTTTTCTTTTGGCAGCAACAATTGAATCCACACCTCCTGGGATCACAGAAACAGTGTCCGAGGAAAAAAGTAATTCATTTTATATAACCACTCCTCTCCATTAATTCATTAGCATGAGACTAACACAGAAATTTCCAAAAAGAAGAGTAGCACTTTTTTTTTTTTTTGCTCAGAAGGGAGAAAATCCATTTCAATTAAATTCTGTACATTGTATATTTATTAAGCTCTTCTTTACATACAAGAATTTGTTCTTGATGCTGGGAATTTACAAAGATAAAAGAACTACTCTTTTGGTCCTAGAGGGGTTATATTTTATATACCCAAAACAAAATAAAAACTAATGAATGGGAAGGATCCCTAGAGAAATCAGAGTGGTGGCAGCTGACCTGAAGCCTGAAGACTAGCATTATGGAAGTCAGATTGTGCAGATGCAGACCTGCATTCTTAGCATAAGGAATAGCTTGCTTCTGGGACAGTATGTGGGTACAAGTTCAAGGAGAATTTTGGTTCAAGTCCAAGGAATATCTAAAGTAATCCATTTAAGTCTCTATATTTGGGGCAAAGCTTTAGAACTATTTCCTATTTGTGATTGACTTAGATTTGAAAGATTTCCTATTACCACATCCACTTCTTTGGATCTGGCTACTTACAGAGGTACTATTGATTTGCAAGAATTTTTTATTTGTTAAACAAACAAGGAAGGTATTGATTCCTTTGTTTTGTGAGCATTGGCTGAGAATACAGGCAGAGAGCTATGGACAGCTGTTACAGTTTACACCATGGATCCTCTGATTAACTCATGACCATGAGTCAGGATAGGTTAGAAAGTTGAATTAACAGTTCACTCTCAAATATCTACAAATCAATAAGCCATCTTGAATTCACATTTTTTCTTAGTTTTCTCTCGGTAATTTGAGAAAAGAATCCCTCAACAAGTACTAAAAATTGTGAAATATATATATATATATATTGTTTTATATGTGCACATATATGCCACTGCACACATACACATCACATAGTCAATATTAGGGCTTCTATTTAGGATAATAGCATATGTTTCTAAGAATATTCCGATGGAAACACAGGAACTAAAAACAAGTTGTTAAGTTTCAGTGGGAATGTCTTTTCTGATGTGGAAAGTAGTCTATTCAACTTTGCTAGAGATCTTCAAAGAGAGACCATATGACTCCTTTTAAAGGGGAGTCTTATAGAAACTATAGGAGCATTCAGTGGCTTCTAAGTTCTCAGCAAGCTCACATTTTATAATTCAGTTTTGTAACTCTAGTGGATTTATCATGAAAAATTGGACATCTGTCTATTTGTGTCACTGCCACAACTAGCTGGAAATCTTCAGGAAAGCAGAGAACTCATCTTCCATAAACTTTACATCATCCAAATATAACATGAAGCTACCAAATTCAAATACCATCAAATTCAAATATACATTCAAAATATTAAGAAATTTGAATATTGGTTTTACATTTTATATTCAATTTTCTAAATCTATTCTGTATTTAATGTAAAAAAACCAAACCTCTTTTCTGTCTCTAAGTAAAGAAGCTCGTGTATTCAAAAATTCAATCTTTCTCTCTTAGAGTTAAAACCAAAGGCTTAGTCTTTCTCACAATCATTCCTGACAAAAGAGAAACTCTTGAGCTATTTGTTTCTTATTTCTAGGTCAACAGATTGAGGGACAGACCTCTAGATGAGAACCTAATAACCCCATCTAATTTTCACCTTTCATAAAAAACCCAAGGAATAGAACTTGGAGAAATGAAGGCAGCCAAATAGGAGGCTTCACAAGCATCTTATTTTTCTCTATAGACATGGCTATCACATGAGAATCCTATTACCAAAAGACTTTTTGTACTCATGTGGCAAATGAGATGGATACCCTGATTATCACTGCCAAATGTGTGGGTGAATTGTGATGTCAACGGTGGGATAGGGATGATCCATTAGGATCTATAGATTCTTTTATGTGACAAAATGTTACAGGGCTTAATATTTCATTATCTTCAGGTGAAGCTTTGGGGATCTAGAAAATGAGTGCTGAAATATTCACAAATGTCTCTTTTTTCAATGTCTCAGTGTCAGCCACTTCTTTTATATTCCAGAATCTGTCATAGAATGAGTTAGAACTATCTTGAAATGGCTGACCCTGGCCAAGGAGATATAGTCCTAGAAATCCTCAAAGCGACTTTCCTACCTTCCAATTCTCATTGACTCTAGAGAAGTCAGATGCCTTCTGAAACCATATTGAGGAATCATTCTAGAAGGGAGCAAGTCAGTGCCATTTTTTGTAAGGGAAGTAGGATGGTTCAAATCAGCTGTCAGATAGGAAACTCTTTCTATATTATTTGGAATACAAAATTCATCCCATTTCTTTCTTACTTTTCTCCAATTTTATTTCACCCCTGCTGTCATTCATTCTTTTCTCTCTCCCTATTTCTTTCTTTCCTTTCCTCATTTTTCATTTACTTTAGCTTTTATTTTATTCCTTCCTTCTTCTTTTTCCCCTTTTATCCTCTTCTCTGATCTTTTGAAGACTGAGCACATATATCTTTTTTTTTTCAGCCTTTTGGTCCTATCCATACTTTTGTAGAAAGACTGAGAAAGGTACAACCATGAGGAAGGATCAGTTTAGTGCCTGATTATATTATGGAAATGAAGTTATTACCATGTAGATAAGCAAAGTGCCCTGTAGGCAAAGGAAGGAAGACCTAGATGTGTTAGAAATCAAAAGAATACCAAACTCTTCAAATATCTCATATGGGGTAAATCAGGAAATTTTAAACTTGGTTTACTAAAAATCTTTTGATCTTCTACCAGTGATTCCCAAAGTGGGAGCCACTGCCCCCTGGTGGGTGCTGCAGTGATCCAGGGAAGTGGTGATGGCCACAGGTGCATTTATCTTTCCTATTAATTGCTATTAAAATTTAAAAAATTAATTTCCAGGAGGCTGGAATTTTTTCTGGAAAGGGGGTGGTAGGCCAAAAAAGTTTGGGAACCACTGTAACATAGAAAGAATATGACATCCCTGGATGCAACAAAGGGGTTGAATATCTGATATAGATGGGATGGCTCTTAGCTCTTTGGGTTCTGGTACCCTTTCTACTGTTCTATTCTGACCTTATTTTTGTCTTCATTTCAAGTTTATTTGCATCTTGTCCAATCATCTCATTTTGAAAATAAATAGCCCCAGAGAATATGATCACATGATGCTTTCCTTAAAGACCATCTAAGGAAGTGCTTCCAAATCCATATTTGTGGTAGTTAGTAAGAAAAAGAGAAGTCAAGTTGAGGGAATAGGATTTAATTTTGAGATGAGATTTAACTAGAATTTTTCTCTTCTAGGAACAACATATCCAACCACTCCATCATCTTTGCACACATCAACAGGTAATGCTTCTTATCTTACCATTTCCTTTTTTGTGGATATCTTACAAATTTAGACAGAAAAAAGGGTTGATTGAGAGATATGAGCATCTTTAAATTTCAATGTGGATCAGTTCAATTCATTTTTTCCCTCATATATTTGTTATATACATAAAACATTCAAGACATATACTAGTTACTGCTGATATGCATATAAAACTGGGTCAGATCATGATGTATGCACATAAGAATAATATAAGATAAATGGAGGCACTGAGAATTAAAGGGCTCATGGATGAGGAAAGACTTCAAGATAGATAGAGCACTTGGGAGGACCCTTGATAGAAGTCAAATATTCTGAAAGGCAGAGACACAAGAAGAGGGAGCACACAGTCAGAAAGAACAGTTCATGAAAATACACAAGGGGGTGTCCAATTTGGTTTCAAGTTCAATGATCAGCTAGTTTGACCCTTTTACTTCATAACTGCCTATGTACTATCATCTCCCATCTGAAAGACTTTCTATGGTTAAACTCCATGTGCAGGACTGATAGCTTTCGAATGTAGAATTTCTAAAATGCAGGGTTTCACATCTATTGTTTCATCAAGAAAAAAATATAGAAGCTCTATGGCTGACCATCTAAGCTGAGGTGATTTTTATTCATTGAATCAACAGTGAGAGTACTGAGCCTTTTTTTAGGAGCATCAGGGTGGGCAAAGAAGAGAACATGGATGCCATTTTCACTGTGCTTTAATCATATTTAGAGGTGTGAATGAGAGTCAATGTGCAGTTAATCCAATGGGAAATATTGAGTCAAAATCAATTCTCTTTAGATCAGATGCCCTGATTTGTGAGGGGCTGGACCTCCAAAACTCCAAATGAACACAGTGTGTCCCAAAACTCTTAGTGCAGTTTTAAATCTTAATTGCTTAATAGGCTAACACTAAGACTTTTGGAACACCCTGTTTGCTTATTTTTCCCCTTCAGGTAACATATCATCATCAGGTAGCCAACTAAATAGACTAGTAGACTTGAAGTCAGGAAGACTCTGAATTTCTTACAAGATTATTCTCACTCTTGATTTATTGAAAAATTAACCTTGGGGAAAGAGCAGAGTCAAGAGGCTGGTTCATAAGCACCAGATTCATTTTTTTCTCTGGCAATGGAGGGGTCATCTAAAGAACTGCCTCAAAGCCATATGTGCAAGTTTAGACATTCATAGGAGAATGTAGGAGATGTATGTGGACCTCAAAATCTTGACTATAGCATTATTCACATAGCCCAAGATGCCACCTACTTCATCATTCATACTTTTTGGGTCCAGAAAGTGACCTCTAGGACATTTATCAATTACTGCTTTTTTTCCAATTCCTCATAAATAGCAACTGTGCTGGGAATCAGAACCAATGGAACACATGATAGAGTTCGAACAATCTTAGAAAGATGATCCTGGCCAAAGAGATTGAGTATGGAATCAATAATTTTTATGTAATATTCCTACTTTCCAAATACTCATTTTTCCTAGAGCAAGTAAATGCCATTTAGCTTGAAACTAAACACAGGTATTTTGGATGTGAACAATTCAATACTGATTTATGTAGGAGAAACAGGATCAACTTCCAGATGTTAAGTATATTTCCAAAGAATTTTTTCTCATCTTTTTATATAGGAATTTTTTCCCTCTGTATTTTCTTCTTCCTTTCATTCTTCCCTATTCATTCTTTTTCTTTACTTATTTGTTCTTTCCTTACTTTTCTACTTCCCTTGCTTTACCCATTTCATTCTCTCAATGTAAGCATAGATGTATATAAGTTTATATATTATGTTTATAAAAGTTTCTAGTCATTTCCATAATTTGATGTGGAAAGACTAAAAGGATCTAACCATTCTTTACGTTCTATGTGTGTGGTGGAGATTATATTGTTGCCACTAAAATATTCTGTCAGCAGAGTAGTACATCAGAGTGTCGAAAATCAAAATCAGAATCAGCGTCTCAAATTCATACCTAAAATAAAGTTTGGTTTATTAATAGCCTGCTGCTTCTCTAACCACAGAAAAAAAATACTTAATGGCATCAATAGATGCCACAGAGAGACTGAAAATTTTATTTGAGTGGTTTAACTACTCTGATTTGGGTATGATGGGCATTGAGCCGTGACTAAAGCAAATTTCCCAACTTGATAATGCCAGCTCCTTCTGAGGTTTGGAAAGGTCCCTAAGGATTCTTAGACTTCATTCCTGAGGAAGGGCACTGAAATGGAAATGTTTTTCTTCTTCCCTTGCAACAGATTCTGTTCTGTCCTTGACACTGGTGAATGGAGGGGACAGATGCCAAGGTCGAGTTGAAGTGTTGTACCAAGGATCCTGGGGCACCGTCTGTGATGATAGTTGGGATCTGAATGATGCCAACGTTGTCTGCAGACAGCTGGACTGTGGACAAGCAGTTTCGGCTCCAGGGAATGCTCGATTTGGTCAGGGCACTGGCAGAATTGTCCTAGATGATGTGAGATGCTCTGGATATGAATCCTCCCTCTGGTACTGCCCCCACAATGGGTGGCTCTCACACAACTGTCAGCATAGTGAAGATGCGGGTGTCATCTGCTCAGGTATTGTCTCTGGGAAACATTTATTTCTCTTTTTCTAGAGTGAATCCTGTCAGGGCAATAATTTCTTCCTGCCTGAGATTCTTCTTCTCCTGAGATGGTTGAGAGTTGTTTCCCTGCTCAGAAATGCCCACAAGTTCACCAGAGTCAGAGTACCAAGAATCAGTGAGTCCTAGACTTCAGGAGAGAACTAGGGTTATATTACCAAAAGCAGCTTATTCCCCTTTCCCTCACTATTCGTAATAACATGTTGTTCAAGATAAAGATTGCTCAGAGAAAGGGTAGAGTTGGGCAGAGAGCTCCAGATTTGGAGACAGAGAATTAGCTTAAAACTTTTACCCTGTCTCATTTATGTGACCTTTGCAAGTTACATAATTGTTCTAGATCTGTTTCCTTTTAGGTCAAGGGAAAAGGCAGACTAGATAACTTTTTTTTAAAACCCTTGTACTTCGGTGTATTGTCTCATAGGTGGAAGAGTGGTTAGGGTGGGCAATGGGGGTCAAGTGACTTGCCCAGGGTCACACAGCTGGGAAGTGGCTGAGACCGGGTTTGAATCTAGGACCTCCTGTCTCTAGGCCTGACTCTCACTCCACTGAGCTACCCAGCTGCCCCCTAGATTACTTTTAATATATCTTTTCGCTATAAATCGATTATCTTATCATCCTATCACATATATCCCTTTGTAATTACTTGAAAATTACAAAAGAATCAAAGGTGCCAGGTTTCCCTACAAAAGTTATGAATCCAATTTCTTTTTTCTCAAGGAAGGGAATATTCCTTTAAATCTGATCAAGGGAAAGCCCTGTGGACATGAAAAACCTTTGTTTGGTAGATTATGGGTGCATCCTGTTTTAGATAGCTCTCTTTGGAAAAGACCTTTCCTCCACTTTAGGTTAAAAGCATCAGTTATGGTCCTTTCCCCTGGTGGCACAATTATCAAACATAATGACCAAATTGCTCAGACAAAAAAACAAACAAACCACATTAACACTTTATTGATGATACTCAGTTTCTTGATCTAGAATCAAGGAAGACTAGAGCTAGAAGGAACATGCAAGAATACCTAACCCAACTTATTATACCTATTATAGATGAGGAAATAAATTGATTCCCAGATATGTTAAGGGATAAGCCAAAGATCATCTTACTGGTAAGGGGTAAAGAGCTGGGATCTGAAAACGAGTTTCTTGCTTTTCCCATAAAATGCCCTTAGCTCTAGTTCTTGACCCCTCATTTGGCCTTATTGGACTAGAGACTGAGGAGAGATGCATGATCAGAACATAAGAGGATGGGGTAATGGATGCTCAGATCACTCAAACTCTCCAAACACACAAAAATAGAAAATAAAGTGCTTCTAGACAAAGGAAAGCAGGAGGGACATGTCTCACTGGGCTCAGAGAGGAGAGTAGACCAGCGAATGCTGCATTGGAGGGAGTTTACAGAGCCCACACCAGCACAACACTACTGAGGCAAGAGATAGCAGACAAGGAAGAGACCAAGACTAACCGCACTGAGGTTCTTAGGGAAGGTAACTTCAGAGCCTGGAGCAGCCTTGTGCTGTCTGAAGCAACTGGCAAAAGAGGGAGCATTTCAATGGCAGCCCTCCCCACTTGCACATGGCCAGAGGGAATGAAAGGGCAGAGTCAAGAGAAGCCCAACATAGGAGACCACAGAGAAACCAAAAATAGAGGGAGCAGAATTCAGTTGGAAAAAACTGCTCTGAGCCAACCTGCAAGAAGCCAGCTGGTTCACATGCTGGAAGTGCACACTGAAGAACCTAAAGACAGCCAGACCTACCTCAAGCTCCAGAGAAGGCTACATTACAACCAAGAATCATAAACTCAGTGAAACTGAGCATAATCCTTCAGGGGAAAAAGTTATATTTAATGAAATAGAAGACTTCCAGGTATTCCTAACTAAAAAGAAAAAAGATCTGAAAAGAAAATTTGATGACCAAACCTAACACCCCAGAGAGGTATTAAAAAAGGTAAACAGAAAAGTGAAAAATTAAGTATTTCAAAAAGAGATTGGACAGCCCTGAGCTAAGTTTGTTGTGGTTGGGATTCCTTTCATGTATGTGGTTTTTTAGGTGGCTGTTAGAGTTCTTTCAGATCTCCAATGCTATGATTGTGTGAATTTGTTCTATGTATATCTCTTATTCCTTAGTGGGTTGGGAGTATTAACTTTTTGTTCTCATCTAGAACTTGTCTCTAAAACATGTCATTGTTTGTTCTTTTCTCTCTTATTGAAGCCAGTACATCAAGTCCACCAAACATAAGTGAGTCTGATTTCTTTCTTATTCAACATCATAACTTTTTATATAAGAAAAAACTTGTTTGATTATTACTATAATGAGATGATGTTTCTTCTCAGTGTCTTGATATCTTTGACTATAAGTTTTAAAATATACATCTGTGCCTACAAAAGAGAGTTATTGGAATGGGAGAAAAGAGAGAAGGAGGTAAAAGAAGAATGGATAAAGAAAAAGGAAAGAAAGAGGAAAGGAGAGAGGAAAGGAAATGATGAAATAAGGGGAGCTAAAACAAATGAATGAAGTTAGGGAAGAAAGGAAGGAAGGAAAAGACAACCAAGAGAAATATGAATGGAAAGAAA
>NC_058131.1:636704227-636732157 GCF_016433145.1 Gracilinanus agilis
TGTTTTGTTTTGATTTTGGATTGGGACTCGGGATTTCATTAATATAAGGAATTTTAAATGAGAAAGTCTTACTACCAATTGTAGATAATGGTGATGAAGAAGAAGAATGTCAAGAATTGTGATGTCCTTCTGTATTTTTCCAAGAATGTGAAAGCACCAAGGCAAGGTGGCAACATTACTTGATGGGATCAGTTTCACATATAGACTTTATTGGTTATTGACATCCCATTTAGTGATAGAACTATTAGTCTCTATAATGAGCTTTAGTCATATGAGGTTTTTAGAATCCACCATGTCAGCAAGAATGCAGAAAATCTCAGAAATGGGATGACTTTTCATTAATAGAAGACATCCAGTAATAATGTCCTCTGTTTATAAGCTTCTCTATAAAGCATGGAATCATAGAATGTTAAAGTGGGAGAGTCTTTAAAGACCACCAAATATAGTCACCTCATTTTACAGGTGGGGAAGCTGAGGATCAGAAGAGAAAAATCTTCTGAGATGTTATTTGTGTTACAAATACTCAATTGGCTCTAGAGATAGAATGAATAAGAACATTTAATTGACAGGAAAGTTCATGTTTTATGTAATATTAAAACATCTCTTTGACTAATATCTGCAGATCAAAAGCATCATCACATGTTCCATGTCTCTTCCAGATGCAGCCTTGAGGCTGACAAACTCAACCAGTGAATGTGCCGGTCGTGTTGAAGTTTATCATAATGGACGGTGGGGGACAGTTTGTGATGACAACTGGGGCTTACAGGATGCTCAGGTGGTCTGCCGACAGCTGGGATGTGGAATGGCTACTTTGGCTCCAGGGAATGCCTACTTTGGTCCAGGTTCTGGACCCATCACCCTGGATGATGTGCAGTGCAGAGGAAGTGAATCAAATCTCTGGCAGTGTCAAAATAATGGCTGGTTCTCTCATAACTGTGGTCATAATGAAGATGCTGGTGTCATCTGCTCAGGTATTTAATGATTTCTTAATCATCTCAGGAACACATGCTTCATTTATGCATTCTTTCACTCAACAGATATTTATTAAGAATCTATTATGTACAAAACCTTGTAGTAGGTGGTATGGGGGAGACAGAAAGCACAGAATAATCCCTGCTCTCATAGAGATTATGATCTAATAGGAGAGATAAAACATAAACACAAATAATTAATGTGCAAAGTAGAATATAAAAGTCCTACAATTAAGGTGAAAAGTATTATGGAAGTTAAGAGGAATTAATTACTTCCGGATTTTTTTCCCCCAGGGGCAGGGTCCATCTGGGAAATCTTAATAAAAGAGATTGCTTTTTACCTGTTTTTTGAGAGATAGATTCAAAAAAGAAAAGTTGGAGATTTTAGTCAGTGGTTCTGCTGAAACCTAGGTTTTAGGAACATAAATAAAATTAAACAGGTAAATTGGATCCAGAACATGATAGATATAGATTGCCAAATGAAAGTGTTTTGGAATTTATTTGATAAACAATTAGAGAGCCCTTGGAGGTCTGTTTGTTTTTGGAGGGGTAGAGGAGATTAAATGCTGGGAATGTGTGACAAAATGAGATCTATGCTTTCATGAGATTAATCCAACTTTGGTACATGCTAGATAGATCAGAGTGGAGAGAAAACCACAGACAGAGACCAATTAGAGGTGATGAAGTGATTATTGTAAATGTGCAGAGGACAGCTAATGAAGGTTTGCTTCTCTTCAAAGAAGAGAAGATGATTTTTTGGAATCATAAGAAGTGTTTTTTGGAGAAACTCACAAGTTAATGCTAAATTAGCTGCAGGAAAATGAAAAAGTTTCAGTCAGTCCAGCAGCTGATTTTGTTTTATCCCAGATGCTAGATAACCAACTTGATGGAATTTCTTCCTTTCTGCCCCTCCTCATCTCCAGTCCCAATTTTATCTCACCCTTACTTTTGCATGAATGGATTAATTGATTTGTAGAGATTTAGCTCTAAGAGAGAATTTCAGTTTCCTTCTTCCAGATAAAGGAGACTCAAGAACTACCAAATCAGGTGGACTGCTGGAACAAGAGTTTCATTAGCTAATTACTCCTGATCATGTTCTTTCATCTCTCCTTAGGGTACCTGATGAATGTACCAGGGAAGGGGAAGGAGAAATTGTAAAATATAGCTCCTTCCTTTCTAAATAGTTTCACAAGGCTTTGTAGTCCTTCATGTGCAATGCTTAGCTTTCTGTTCCCTAAGCCAGATTCCCTCCTCAAATTCATATTTTTTTTTTAATGCCCTTACTTTCTGTCTTAGTAACAACATTAAGACAGATGGAGAAGGGCTGGGGTAATGGGGTTAAGTGACTCATTCAGGGTCCCACAGTTAAGAAATGTCTACGGCCAGATTTGAACCCAGGTCCTTCCAACTCCAGGCCTGGCACTCTATCCACTCTGCCACCTCACTGCCCCTGCCAAGATCCCTTTGAAGTGCATTCCCTAGCACCTCATTAAGTATTCTGGTTGAGGTTTCATCAGTACATATCTAGACCTTAGTTACCCAATCTGTAAAACAATGAGATAGACTAGATAATCTCCAAAGTCTCTAGCTGGTACATCTAAGTTATTAAACAATCTAAACACAATTTTTCTTTTTCTTTTCTTTTTTTAATCTTGTGTTTACAGGGTGGACAACTTTTATTCATTTCACAGTTTAACCAACTATTTTCTTTTAAAACCCTTATCTTATGTCTTAGAATTGATACTATCAGTTCTAAGGCAGAAGGGTGGTAAGGGCTAGGTAATTGGGTTTGTCACTTGCTCAGAATTTCATAAACTATGATGTATCTGAGGTCAGATTTGAACCCAAGATTTCTTTTCTCCAGGTCTGGCTCTCTAGTCACCCTTAATCAATTATTTGAAAATATATCCATTTCTAATCCTGGTCCTCTGCTTCCCCTATCCCTGAGTTTAATTTTTTTTCTTTTAAGGAAAATTATATTGCATTTACTGGATCTTTCTCACTCTACACTTTGATGAGACTCAGTCTTGTTTTCATAGACTCTTTGGCAGCTGCCCATCTACCCACTGGGTGATTTAATTAGAAAAGGTCAAGCTCGAGCCTGATTATTTTCTAAATCTCTAGTATCAACAATTAAGGAATATCATACTTACTGATTGCTTCTAGGTTGTTTCTTGGGTATTCTACAGCAAAACTAACCTACTTTTAAAAATCTAAATCCACAGGTCCTTATACAACTCCTGACTACTTTACAAGCACACCAGTAATATGTAAGTGGAGTCTCCCTGACTTTCCAGAAGGGGAATTTGACTGTTTTTGCTGGCTTTCTGCTTTACATATTTCTCCCCCTTGTGAGATGTGATATTGTCAAAACCAATGCCAATGAAAATAATCAATGCACAATTTCTCCAAAGCACTTAGCACAATGCCTGGTACATTGTAAGTATTTTAACAATGTTAGCTATTATCATCATTATTACTTATTATGCCAAAATAGACATGCATGATGCCCTTTAAAGGTTGTAAGTAAGAACAGCTAACTCACCTGAGGAGTCAGACTCTCAGACCTAGAAAGATCAGCTAATCCAGATATTCTTTACCATTTTTTGTGTCATAAGTAATTTGGTGAAGGCTATGGATCCCTTCTCAGAATACTATTCTTAAATGTCTAAAATATGTTGTATTATAGAGGACACTGATTATATCAAAATGCAGTTAGCAATATATATTTAAAACTCTCACCTTCCATCTTGGAATCAGTTCTGTGTTAGTTCCAAGGCTGAAGATTGATGAGGGCTAGGCAATGAGGGGCTAAGTGACTTGTTCAGGCTGACATAGCTAGGAAGTAAATATATTGGACTAGATTTGAACCTAGGTCCTTCAGTCTCTGGGCCTGGCTCTCAATACACTGAGCTGCACTCTCAAAATATATATTTATATATAGTCATACATATAAATATATAAATAAATATAAAACAAGCATGAAACATATTTTATTATTTATAAATATTTTATTTACTATTTACATAGTAATTGTTATTAATATTAAAATAATTAAAATTAAAATAGTAAATATCTTATTTATTATTTATATAAATAATAAAATATATTTTAAGAAACAAGTTTGTAGATCCCAGCGGAGAACTCCTAAGTAATAACTCAGTCTTCCAACCCCTGAAGGGATTCGCCCTCTTCTCTAACCCCCAACCCCAGTAACAACAATATGTTTTGATATATCAGTGGAACCTGATTTCATCAGTGTTTATTTCTTCCAATGATCCAGTTAATGCCCTTCCACAATCTAGTAGCTAAGCCTGTTAATGGAGATTGCCAACCCATTAGGAATGAGTCTCTCCAAACTTAGCAAGGTTTGTCCTTGGATAAAAGTCCCAGTTGAAAAAACAGAACATTAAGTGTCACACTTAAATACATAACAAGTTTAACAAGGTTTGAAAATTTAGCTGAAATAACTAAACTTCTAACTTTCAACTATTAGCAATTAATCAACATTCGTGGTCTATGTGCCATTGCTAGCACATGATGCAAGGTAACAAAGGATAGGAACCATTTTTGTTATATGAATATTTGTTAAATGAACAAATAAAATCAGACCTTTCTGCTCTCTTTTCTCAATTAAAAATGCTTCCATAGATATCTTAAAATTTCATGGAATTTTTATAGGGCCATTTCCCCTGCAAATTTCATTTGGCAATTTGACAGTTTCAACAGCACTTTCCTTTGTGTGGTGGCTTACTTCACATTCTAACCACACGTAAGCCAAGTATAACATATATACAGATAGGATAAATGTTTTCCTGTTAACTGGGGCCAATGGATGAGAATATGGTCTATATTTCTGGGCAAATTGTTCTCAGAATGTAGTTAGATTATATGGTCAATTTCCCCTTATCTAACTGTCCACTTCTTACTCAGACTCAGTGTAGTCTTACTTTGGTTTTACTATCTATTTCCTTCTTAAGATCTGCCAGTTTCTCCTTTAGGAATTTGGATGCTATGCCACTTGGTGCATACATATTGAGCACTATTATTTCCTCATTGTATATACTGCCTTTTATCAGGATGTAATTACTTTCCCTGTCTTTTTTAATCCCATCTATTTTTACTTTGGCTTTTTCAGAAATCATGATTGCCACTCCTGCCTTCTTTTTCTCATTTGAAGCCCAAAAGATTTTGCTCAAGCCCTTTAACTTAAACTTGTGTATGTCCACCCGCCTCATATGTGTTTCTTGTAGACAACATATGGTAGGATTTTGGTTTCTAATCCACTCTGCTATTTGCTTCTGTTTTATGGGTGAGTTCATCCTATTCACATTCAGAGTTAAAATTATCAGTTGTGTATTCCCCAACATTTTGATATTCTCTCCTATTCTACCCCTTCTTCCTACATTATTTCCTTTTTAAACCAGTGGTTTGCTTTGAGCCAGTAATGCTTGTCCCCTCCCTTGATTTACTTCTCTTTCTACCCCCTCCCTTATTATTCCCCCTGTTCTTCTCCCTTTCCTTTTTTGACCTCCCCACTCCCCTTAGTTTATCCCTTCTGACTTTCTCAGTAGGGTTGGATAGAGTTTTATATCCCAATGGATATAGCTACTCTTCCCTCTCAGGGTTAATTCCACTGAGAGTAAGGTTTAAATATTACCTCTTAATGCTCTCTTCCTCTTCTTCTTAGTATTCATCCCTTCCCCTTCCCATGCCCTCTTTGTGTGTAATAGAATATTCTATTTTTCTTATTCATTCAAGTTTCTCTTGGTGTCCTCTACTATTTACCCCTCTCTTTCCCACCCCCCATACCATCTTAGACCATTTAGTATTCCTACCTCTCCCTATTAATAAGTCTAATTACTATAATAGTGAATAGAGTTCACTACAGAGAATTACACATAACATTTCTCCACATAGGAATACAAATAATTAGATCTTATTGAAGCCCTTAAAGAGGCAAATTTAAAAATAAGAGTTTCCTTTCTTTCCCCTCTGTTTCTTATTTACCTTTTCATGCTTCTCTTGATTTTTGTGGTTGGATATCAAACTTTCCATTTAGTCCTGGTCTTTTCTATGCAAATACTTGGAAATCTTCTATCTTGTTGAATGTCCAAACTTTCCCCTGGAAGTATATAGTCAGTTTTGATGGGTAGTTGATCCTTGGTTGTAGACCCAGTTCTCTTGCCTTTCTGAATATCATATTCCAAGCCTTGCAATCTTTTAGTGTGGAGGCTGCCAGATCCTGTGTGATCCTGATTGGTACTCCTTGATATCTGAATTGTCTCTTTCTGGCTTCTTGTAAAATTTTTTTCTTTTACTTGGAAGCTCTTGAATTTGGCTATTATATTCCTGGGGGTTGTCTTTTCAGGGTCTAGTGTAGAGGGTGATCTATGGATCCTTTCAATGTCTATATTGCCCTCTTCTTCAGGGCAGTTTTGCTGAATAATTTCTTTTAGTATGGAGTCCAAATTCCTATTAATTTCTGCTTTTTCAGGAAGACCAATGATTCTCAAATTGTCTCTTCTAGACCTGTTTTCTTGATCTGTCAATTTCTCATTGAGATATTTCATGTTTCCTTCTATTTTATCAGTCTTTTGACTTTGTTTTATTTGTTCTTACTGTCTTGAGAGATCATTGGCTTCTACTTGCCCAATTCTTGTCTTTAGAGACTGGTTTTCTGCTATAATCTTTTGATTTTCCTTTTCGATTTCGTCTATCTTGTTTTCCAGCTATTTGATTTTGGTCTCCAATTTGCTTGTCAATTCTTTTGATTTGGGGGCCTCTTTTTCAAATTTCCCAATTCTAGCCTTTAGAGACTGGTTTTCCTTTTCAATCTGGTCATTTCTGGTCTTTGATTTACTTGCCTCACTTTCCAATTGTGAAATTCTGCCTTTTAAACTGTTATTTTCTTGACAGTTCTATTCTATCTTTCTCATAATCTCAGATTTGAACTCTTCAATACCTTGTGACCCATTTTCATTTTTGGGGGGAAGGTTTGGATATGGTTACTTGTCTGTTCTCCTCTGCTGTTTGCTCTGTTGTCTGGATTTTTTCTGTGTAGAAGTTGTTGAGTGTTAAAGGTTTTTTCTTGATCTTTCTCTTCTGGGGTTCCTTTGTCTGGCTTGCCATTGTTAGCCCTGCACTCTCTCAGCTTTATCCTCATGCCCAGCGTCTGTCTGTACTCTTTAGGCTCCTGAGGTCTCAGGTTTAGTTGTTCTCAGGGTCAAGCCTCCTGGTGGTCCCCTTGCTTGTTCCTCTGTCCGAAGCTCCTTTAACAGTCTCAGGGCACTGCTTCCACAGTCATACACCCCTCTGCACTGGGTTCCCACTCAAGGTCTGTGCCTGTGCTCAGGGTCCACGTCTGCAGCTGCAACCTCACCTGTGCTCAGGGTCTGTGTTCACAGTCCACCGTTCTTTAGCCTCTTCAGGTCTTAAGTCTTGCTGCTCTCAGGAGCAGGCCCTGGTGACCCCAGGTAGCTGCCAATGACTTAATGGGTGTCCCAAACTTGCTTTAACTCTTTTGCGCTGGCTTTGGTCCTGTAGGTGATGTGGGGGGAGGGGGTTGCTCAGCTCACATTTTAGTGAGAGCTGTTCCACCCCTTTATAGCATGGAAATGCCCCAATACCATGTACCTTTGATGCTGTGCCCTGTTGTGGGGTCCCTTCGTTCATCTCGATTTGTTTTTATGTCTTCTTTGAAGAGTCCTATATGTGTGGGTTAGGAGAGGTCAAGCAGCTGCTTTTTACTCTTTCACCATCTTAACCTGGAAAACTCCTGTAGTCTTCCTTTGGACTGTGGTTTGCATCTTGGTTTTTGGACCAACACAAGGCTTTAAACATTAAGGGGATGACAGCATCCCAAGCATTCTTTCTGAATTCAACAAAATGTCAGATTTTGAGTGACATGAGTAGACCTATCTTCTTCCTCAGATCACTTGAGACTGTCTTTCAAATAAATGACTAACTACCAACCCTGGAGCAGAAAACCCTTTTTTTCATAATGAATTGCTGTGAATCTTTGTAATTTATAACACTTTTATCTCATTCTAGAACCCAGCAAGCAATAAGTAACTGGTTATTATGATCTAAAATCAGAAATAAAATTTGGTTTTGTTTTCCCTGCCTGTCAGACTTAAAACTCTGCAGTCTGAAGCAATTTCTTGGAATTTTCCAGAAGCCTCTCAATAAGTTAAATAAAACAGACTTCTTATGGCAAAATGGCATTAGGCTTGTAAAGAGGTCTCTATACCAGACAGTCATCAGTCAACCAACAAATATTTATTAAACAACTACTTTGTGCCAGACTGAGGATACAAAGAATGAAAAATCCCTACTTGTAGGCAGCTTACATTCTAATGGGAAAGGACAGCAAAAAAACACATTAGAAACACAAATTAATTTTTTTTAATTCTAAGATCTGATAGTCTGGAACCAAAAAGAGAATTGGGAGAGATGCCATGGGATGTTTTAGGAGACAAACCTATAAAGCAAATAAAATATTAGCAATTCCTGTAGTGGGGGCCCAAGCTGAAAAGCATAGACAGTGGAAGGAGAAGGTGCTTTAGCTGGGTAGCAGGGTAGAAGAGAAGGGTGAATGGGCCATGAGGTGGGGTCAAAGAGAGGAAAGTGATGCCAACCTTCAAAAAGAAATAACCAAGTTATAAAGAGGTGAATTAGATTAAAAAATAACAACACAAAGTTATTTGAGAGGCAGGGCAGTACTAGCAATTGAGGGTAATCTGGAATGACTTCATATTGGAGTTTTTAATAAATCTAATGACTAAAGACAATGCTGAATGATTTTAAATGAATAACAGACACAGTTCATTCCTGGCCTATAATTGACAAATTCAGCTAAATCTACCAGAACCTTGCATTCATTTGGCCTAGCCTGTGAGAATAGAGTCACCTCCCTGCCACAATATGACATTGAGGGAGAATAATATTTATGGAATAAAAAAATAATAAATTTAACTTTACATTAATTTTAAGATTTACAAAGTATTTTTATATTTGATCTTTATCAGATAGGCAATATTACATAATATCAGAGTTGGCATAAAAACTAATAGTAACAACAATAATAATGACTAATATTTGTATAACACTTTAAGGTGTGCATGTTTTAAAAATGTATCTTGACCACCACAGTCCTGAGATGTAGGTGCTATAATTATTATATATGTGTATACATGTATGCAATATAATGGATAGAAGACTGACCTTGAAGTCAAGAAGAACTGGGTCCAAATTCTGCCTCTGAAGAATACTATTTTGAAAAATCTAAAAAAATGTTATCTGAAAAATCATTTAAGCTATGAGTGCCTCTAGCAAATTCTCTAAAATTAGAAAGTACAGACCAGAGGTTAATCTGTATTAATGGAAAGGGTTTCTATGTTGTATATCCCTATGCTTATGAAATTGAATGAATGAAAGAATTGAAGAAAAAGAGAAAGGCAGAGGAGAGAAAGAGAAAAAGAGAAAAACAAAAAGAAAGAAAAAGAAATCATTTTGCTTTTGCTATGATCCATTATTCCATCTCTTCTCTAGCACTTTAATCAGTGGTTGCAGAAAAATAATCTATCTCCTTCATGCCTGAGATTTTCCTTATCAAATCACAGTCTGATACTGAAAAGCAGATTAATTTGAATCTTCCTGTGACAGAGACATTCCTCTTTGCTTTGTGTATGATAATATTAAGAATAGTGACTTCTTAGTTTTAGAAAAGGGAATTCTGGGGGACAAAAGGTGATTTGTTGATCACCTACTTTCCATGATCTTTATTTCCTAAATGATTTGATACATGCCAAAAACAATGCCAATAACATGAAAAAATGCCTGATTTCTCTAGTTAGTCCCAAAAGGCATGAGAATTTGATTTTATTTAATTATGATTTTTCTCATCCATAATATCACTTGTTCTTGCAATAACTGCATAAGACATTTAGGGCAAGGATTATAATCTCTCCTTTATAGATCAAGAAAGTGATGCCTGAATTTCTGTTTTGTTTCTACAGCACAATCTTGTGGAGAATTCCTTTCCCAGGCCTCAGGGAGTTTTTCCAGCCCAAATTATCCTGGGTACTATCCCAACGATGCCAACTGTGTCTGGGATATTGAAGTCTCAAACAACAACCTTGTGACCATAGTATTTGAAGATGTGCAGTGAGTAAAGGACTTCTTTATAAAGTATAAGACAATCCAGCCAAAACACTGACTTTAAAAATGGACAAAATCAGGTCCAAAAGCACTTATATAGTATGTCCTAATTACAAGAAACTTTTGTAAGTGTATATCTCATTTGATACTTAGAATAATCCTATGTCACACACAAGGAGGTATTATCTCCCTTATCAGAATTGGAACTTGAGTTTTCTGCTGCAATTCCAAAGTGCTTTCAACTTGGGCACAGTATCTCTCATCAAAAGAATTCTAAGTTATTTGCCCCCCCCCCATTACTCCCTTCCACCCTGCCTTGTTATTTTAAGGTAGAGCTGTAATTGTTATAATATAGTCATCATTCCTACATTTAGCCTATAAGTGTGGGACACAACTGTTCTCATATAGTGCCTCTAGCATTTCATCATGGTTTCTCCTTCTTTACGGAATTGTCTTATCTTCCCTCTCCCCACTTAGATGGGCATGGGGGGGGGGTGATCAGAGACAGGGCCAGCTCTGGTTTGTTTCTACCTGCAGTGATATTGCTTGCCCTCTGCCTTCATCTTTCCTTTCCTTTACCTAAGTGTACAATGAGAAGGGAGAGACTGTCTTCTGTGCCACTAAAATGAATTTGCTCCCAATGCAGACTTGGTTTATTCTAGCATCACTTGACAGGCTGTAATCTGGAGACACAGTAAGCCATGTGTACATTAGGACTAAGGAGGGAATGTTTTTCTCTGGTACCAGAAAAATTAGCTTCAAGTCAATTTGGTTCAAGGAAATATGGGGTGTTTTCTCATTATTGTTAGATTTATTATATATAGGAGGATTTCAGGGAAAGCAACTCTCTAGTCTATGTGACCAAATTGTAATTATGTTTCAACACTAAATTTAAAATTATTACTTTGTATTATCCAGAACACAAATTTTCATTTAAGAGAGATAGCAACTTAAATCTTTAGAACCTATCAATGAAAGTTTTTTAGAGAAATTAGAGAGCAAAATGGTAAGGGGCATATAATTTGAGATGGGAAAAAAGGGAGGCTAGAGAATGGAACATTTCTAGAGAAGGGTGAGCTAGGTTAAGTAATAGAAGTCCGGTAAGGACACCCAGACAACAAGATACAACATAAGAAGACTAAGGAGAAGGGAAAAATCGGATATGTGGACAGCAGGAGATCTGATCTCCCACATCGAAGCTGGATTAGTGCTAACACATCCTTTGTCTTTGTCTCTTCAGGCTGGAAGGAGGCTGTAATTATGATTATATTCAGGTCTATGATGGACCTTACCAGACATCCCCATTAATTGCACGAGTTTGTGATGGAGGAAGAGGTTCCTTTACATCTACATCCAACTTCATGTCCATTCGATTCATCACAGATAGGAGTGTCACAAGAAAAGGATTCTGGGCTCGGTACTATTCCACACCATCCAATGATAGCACTTGTAAGTTTCATCTCCAGCAAGGAGATTGGCTAATCGAGAGCCAGTTAAGATTTTTGTGTTGCCTCTGCCACTTTCTGATTGTAAGTTTGAAAGAACTTCTAGCCCTGTCCTGTCACTGAGTTCTCAATCAATGAATTTGTTAAGGTGTAATAGAAGGTGAGGGAGCTGAAATGAATGCCATTAATCAAGTGGTAGACTTTTTATGGAATCTGAATATAATTTCTTTGTCTTTCCCCCCCTAATGTCTGAAGTATTGGATGGGAAGTGGGGATGAAGGAGTTAAAACAAAACCATTTTAGTTCTAATTCTCAGTCCTAGGATTTTATTCATTTAGAACTCACATAATCTAGGCTCCTCATCTTAAAGAGGAGAAATCAAGGACCAGAGAAGAAAAACATCTTAAACAGTTAGGTAATAGTAGTAGATTCGAAGTCCCTTTATTGCCAGTCTGGAACTATTTCTAACACACAGAAAAAATATTTCTTTAGTACCATGTTCCCAATAACCCAATTATGTGGATATTTCTTCCATTGGTTCAGATCTCATTCCTTCCATGCTTTATTATTCAGTGTAATTAACAAAAAATGTTGTGCTCGTTCATAAATTCTCTCCCTCTTCATCCTCACATACTGAAAGCCTGTAGGAATCACCATTATGGTTTATCCTTGTGGTTTATATGGTCTAACATTCTGTTTTCAATGGTGACTAGGGAAGGTTTTTTTTAAACCCTTACTTTCTTGGAATTGATAACTAAGTATCAGTTTCAAGGCAGAAAAGCAGTAAGAGCTAGGCAATGGGAGTTAAATGACTTTCTTAGGGTCACACAAATAGGATGTGTCTGAGACAAGATTTAGATCAGGACTGGCTCTCTATCCACTGAGCCACCTCAAAAGGGAGTTTTTGTAAAGGTCATGGCTGTCTTCCATGATGTCAAAACTGATTTGAGTTCTTGCTCACATTTGCCTATATTCCTTAATAACCCATTACAAACCTTGACACAGTACTATTTTCAGTAGAGCCAAATTCGGTAGAAGTTCATCTTTCCTGAAACAACAAGGTCCCATTGTAGATATCCAAGAGTAGCATAATAGTGAGTTTCTGGGATAGGTAGGGAATTGTACTTTTCTTTTCAATGCTGAAATATTTTGTTCTATAGCTATTCCCTTTCAGAAGTAGGTTTATTAATATCCCATCTCCCACCAGGATATTAGGAGAATTTTATTGATTGGATCATGAAAAATGTCTTGAGTATCATGTCTATGGAGTTTCATGGCCCTGGGTCATATCTTCGGACAGCTGACCCAATTGGAGTTTTAGAGATGTACACCAGAGGGTGGTGTTGTGGTGTGGGGTTGTGTTCATATTACTGAGCCTCTCTATCTTTTTCCTCTTTCAGAGATCCCATGAGTGTCATTACTTTTTTTATTTTTACATAGGTTCTTGTCCATTACAGTTTTGCAGCAATAAATTTTGGTTACTTTGAAGAGCTGCCTATGCCTTGTGGGTTCTTCATCTTCCATGCAATGAAATCCTTTTAACAAATATTGAGAGTCTCATTGTTTTCATCACTTCTTTGAGAAGAAAATTTCCATTGTCTGTTTCTATGTATCCAAAGACAATAATAGGGATTTTATCTTTCGTTTCTTATCAGCTCTAGTATGCTTACCAGAAGAAATGAGAGCCACCATCAGTAAAAGGTATCTCCAGTCTCTGGGCTACAATTCCTTGAATTTTGGCTTGTATAATTCATCCTGTCAGCCCACGGAAAACTCAAGCTATTTCATATTTGTTATACCATATAATGGCTGTGGGACAATAAAATCTGTAAGTCTTTAGTTTGCTTTTTGATGTACAATTAGAAAGTGCTTTTTATAAGACAAAATCATTATTTTTAAAATTCTGAGACTCAGTCTCCTTTTCTGGTTGGCCAAACATGCCATTAGCACATTTAGTGGATTCCTTGTTGATTGACTTTGGCAAAGTATGTTTAAGTTTTCATGTATAGTCTATCATTTGATCCTTACAATGGCTTTGGAGGTTAGTGCTATTATTGTCCCCATTTTTCAGATGAGGAAATTGAGTCTGAGAGAAGTGACTTGCCCAAGGTTACATAGTTCATAAATATCTGAATCAGGATTTAAACTCAGTATTCCTCTTAGTCTCGTGCTATGCGAGCTAACATGGAATTTTGATATTTCACTCTGATGTGGAACATCAGAACTCATCAAGTTACTTTCACATACTTTTTCTTATTTGATTTGCACAATATCTTTATTGAGGTATGTTCTGTATATATTGTTATTCCCATTTTACAGATGAAGAAATGAAGGTTCAAATAGAAACAGTGGTCATATAGAGCTAGTGGATTGATTGGGACTTTAAACTAAGTCATTCTGACTCCAAGTCTTGGGCTTTTTTCTAATACGTCTGCATTTTTCTCTCCATCTGCATTTTTAACTGTCACAAGAGATACTCTCCTTTTCACATATCCCCATAATAAAAATATCTATGTTCAGGAAGTATTCCAATAACATTAGTTCTGAATTGTAATATAATAGGTATAGAGATGAAGTACTAAATGAGATCTAAGAAGTCATTTAGTCCAACCACCTCATTTTTACAGATAAAGAAACTGAGGCCCAGAATGGTAAAAACATCTAGTACAGCAATAAAATGGAGTTCCAAGGAGAGAATTTTTGAGACACAAGGCAAGAAAAAAACCTTCTTCTCTGGGCCTCAGTTTTTATTTCTGTAAAAAAGATGGATCCTCTTGGATCACTGCCTTGTCATGGTGGAGGGGCTTATATAGCTCAAAAAAACTAGGAGGTAGGTTGTGTTGGGTTACCCAAGATGGACAGGTCATAGTAGAGAGTTCTAACAAAAGGGGGATCTACTGGAGAAGGAAATTGCCAGCCATTCCAGTGTTTTTGTCATGAAAAGCACACGGACAGTATTAAAATATAAAAAAGATAGGACATCAGAAGATGAGCCCCTCAGATTGGAAGGAGTCTAACACATTAGATAGTGGAGGAGTGCTGTGGTCCATGGGGTCATGAAGAATCAGACACGACTAAATGACTGAACAGCAATACAAAAAGATGGTAGAACTAGATTGCCTGTAACAGCTCTAAACCAAAAATACCATGCATATTTGAGGTATTGAAGCTCATCTGGTATCTTACTTTGGAACCCAGGCTCCTACAGAATAAAGTATTTAAATAGGACATTAATTCCAGTACAGTGGATTTGGAGCCAGAGGACAGAGGTTCAGAATCCCATCTCTGCCATTTCCTATCTGCATGACCTTTAACTTTATTGAAACTCTCAAGCTCTCAGTTCCCTCATCTGTAAAATTAAGAAGTTGGATTAGACGATCTCTAAAATCCTTTCTAAAACTAAATCTATGATCCTATGTGAATGAGCCCAGGTCTCAGAAAGCCAAGAGCTATGAGAAGAATGGTCCCTCCATTCTTTTAATCTCATCGAGCAAGAGATAGGAGGTTGTCTATGATGAAGAGTCTTGTATTAAAATTTAAAAATTTTACTTTGAAAAGTAAAATTAACTTATATTTGGGCCACTATGATAAAATAATATCATATCAATACAAGAATTATCATAACAATAATAATTATTAAAGTATTGTAATATTATTCATTGAAATTACTCATAGAATTTTGGAGTAGGAACAGAACCAGAAAGTATCCCTGCTCTTAAATACTTTGTATTCTACTAAGAAGAGAAAACAGATCCCTTTACCTGTCTGTTCAGGTGTCTGACCCTCAGGGAGCACAGGACAATGAGATATACACTCACAAATAATGGTACATTATTTCACAGTAGTCTAAGTTGGTTGAAGAGTGAGGACAAAGTCTTGTTAGTCAAGCTGACCAGCTTGTTAGAAGCACACAACTTTGTTGTGATTTGGAGTGAGTTTCATAAACATGTCATGACGTTTTTTGAATAAAACCCGCTTGGGTAGTGGGAAGAACACAAGACCTGGAAACAGAAAACTTGGCCCTTCCACTAGCTAGCTTTGAGACCTTGAACAAATCACTTCTCTCTGAGTCTTGGTTTCTTTATCTGTAAAATGAGGACAATCATTTGCTTCCATCTCACAGGATTGCTATGAATAAAAACTGTAAACTTTTTTTTGTTAACAAATACACAGTGATTATTATTTTTGGTGTAACTTTTGTTGTGTTAATATCCTTCTAATTACTTCTCCTATCGTTTCCCCACATATAGATAAACAATGATACTATCAACTACAGCAATTTCCTCGCATCAACTCAACCTATTGGACAAAATGGGGTAATCACAAGACATAAAAATCTACACTTCCGTATCAGCTGCAAAATGCTCAGAAACACCTGGGTGGAAACTATGTTTATTACTAATGAGACTGCTGAGATCAAAGAGATCCAATATGGCAATTTCCACGTGGAAATGTCCTTTTACCTATCCTCTTCTTTCTTCCCGCCTATGAATAGTACACCGTATATTGTGCAGTTAGACCAGAATTTGTACCTTCAAGCAGAAATCCAGCACTACGATTCCAACCTGGCATTGTTTGTGGACACCTGCATAGCATCACCAAATGCACATGATTTTAAGACTCTGACTTATGACTTAATCAGGAATGGGTAAGGCCTTTCTCTGCTGCTGCTTCTGCCCACATTAAACTTCTCTTTAGAATACAAATTTAGTTACTTGAAACGTGCAAGGCATGGATTTTCTGGATAACTAGAACTGATAAACCACAAAGCCCTTATAATAACATATATACCTTAGGCTGGTTAGTTGGCTTAAAAAAAACTACTTCAAGCATCTAATAGTTTATTTGATTCTCATAACAATCTCTCTGAATAGACTTCATATAAATAGAAGAGGAAATTCAGAGAAATTTAGTAAGTTTTCTTTCTAAATCATGTAGCAAGTGAAAACAGACTTCAGTACTAGAACTCATGGTTCCCATCCAAGCTTTGTTGCTGAAGCTGTTTTTCAAATATATTTTATTATTATATTATAATATTCTATTTTTGTTATAGAAAAATTAATATAGTATTCATTATTAACTATTTCCCTTTCCTGTTTAATAAGTAGAAGTTAGAAATAGTTGAACCTTTCTTGAATGATAGAGATCCTATGCCCCAAGGTTATATTTATGAACATAAAATTTATACTTACTAGATGAAGAATATTAGGATTAATGTGTGAGTCCAGGTCAACCTAAAGGAGGTGATTTTTATTCCTGAAATTAGAGTTGATATGGTATAGAATGACTATTAGACAAAGAAGTCATAAATCCTGAGTTCAGGGTTCTAGCTATATGATCATAGCAAATAATTTAACTTCTCTGAGCTTCAGTTTTTTTTTTACCTATCAAATGAAGAGGTTGGATTATGTGATTTCTAAAACCCTTGACAACATGAATGAAATTTTTGCTTCTTCTCCTTGGCTATCCCGTTGCTCATTAATCTTTCCCTCTGGGGAATGCAGGGTGCCCAGCTTCCAGAATTATCTTGTATTCATTCCCTTCAGATAGGTACTATTAGTCATTCCTTGACTCTTTGCCTCTGCTCATGCAATTCCTTAAATCTAGAATGCCCTCTTCCTCAGTTTTGGTTACTGAAATTCAATCCATCTTTTAAGATCCAACTCCAGTCCCAACTTTCCACAAAGATTTCCTTGATCTCTCCTTCCTCTGATCTCTTATAGCTTTTAATATTTTTCTTATGTGCTAGTCATATTCTACTTTGCTTTATGTTTACGAGTGTACATACCACACACACATCCTCTTACTTATGAAAGACAACAAAGTTTAGTGAAAAGAATTTTGGACTTGGAGAAAGGAGATTTGCTTTCAAATCCTAGCTCCAACCCTTTCTATGTGACCATTAACAAGTCAATTGGCTATTATCAGCTTCAATTTCTTCATCTGAGACTTGGAGATAGCCTTATGAGGATATTATGAGAAGAGCACTTTATGCACCTCAATAGGCTATATAGACGAATTATTTTTATTATTATTATTGTTTCTCTAGAAAAATGCATTCTGATTTTCAACAAGTAATTTATCCACAAATTTTCAGATATGTCTATATAATATATATGATATATAATTATGGAATATATAAATGCATATAAAAATACACATGGATGCAACTACATATCTCTACTTAACTATCTATAATAATCTGGAAAGAGGCATCAATGATGCTATTGTAGGAACAATATTGTCTTTGGAATCAGGAGACATGAGTTCAAATCCCATAAATCACTCCACCTCTCCAGGACTCCAATTCCTCATCTATAAACTGAGGGAATTAAACAAGAGCCCTAACACTTCTTTCAACTGTAAACCTCTAAGTTCTGTTTCCTACTTGACATACTGCTTCTTAAGTCACTGTTGACATTTTCACTTACCAGAAATTTCTTGAACAAAGAGAACCAATGGACCTTGTCTAATCCCAACTTGAAAATAAATCCATTCTCCCCTGAGGTCACAAAAAGGGTCACATGCTACTGAGTGGGTGATAAGAACTGGGTCACTATGTTCTAGGGACAATAGGGCAATATTTTATTCTGATGTTAGAATCTGTTGGTGAAAGCCCTCAGTTGAATTTTCTCTGCTTTCAGGTGTGTGAAAGATAACACCTATGTGACATACTACTCACCAGTCCCAAGACAAGCTCGTTTTGGATTCAGATCCTTTGCCTTCCTGGAAAAATTCCCTTCTGTTTACCTAAAGTGTAAATTGGTGGTGTGTCAGGCATACGATTATTCTTCACGATGCTACAGAGGTTGTATAACGAGATCCAAAAGAGACACAAGTTCCTATCAGGAGAAAGTGGATGTTGTTATGGGACCATTCCAGCTTCAGAAAAAAGAAGACAAAAATTGAAATCTGGTAAACTCAAAAACTTATCGATGTCAGATCATTCTAGCAGCTAAGTTGATTAGGCTGGTCCAGTGAGACATTTAGTTAATGACTAGAATGGCAATTCTAATATGACTGGATTTAATTTTTTCTCATTAAACTAAATGTGTAAAAACATCATGCATTCATAAAAAATGTACCCTGTGCCAAAAGACTTCTTAGAACACAAGTGATCCTATGTCTAACTTAAATGTAGAAATCTGGGAATAGAAATGAGAATTCTACAAACATTCACTGATAGAATACTAAGTTCAGGTCATACATTAGGCAAAGGGGTGTTATGTGGCAATAATCAAAAATAACATGACAACTTTTTTAGGTCATAGATCCCACTTTACATATCATGTATCAGTGACGTGCTGGTAAATGTTCAAAAAACAACTCTTCAGAACACACTTTTAAGTTTAATTATCCATCACTTTCTTAAGTCTAGACAATCAACAAAACACATGAAATCCCTATTTTGTAGCATTTGTCAATTTCCAATGTAACTGCTCATACACAAAATTTTAATATCAGTTCTTGTGTGGCAGTCAAGCACATCCCTGTGTGCAATGGTTGTCTCAGGAAAGATAGCTTGATTCGAATGGTACCAAGCTTGGAATTTCCTTAGATAAAAATGGGCCTTTATGTTAAACCTTTTGTCCAAGTGTAGTGTATTTGGTAGAGTGGAGTGAGAAAGAAGAAAGTTGCACTTTTGTGATATAGAGGAAAGTCCACAGAACTGGGGTTCAGAAGGCTGATTTCAGGTCTCAGTTTTCCCAGTGTTAAAGAAATCTCGTTACCTCTCTGGGTCTGCTATCTCATCTGAAAAATGGGAGCTATATAAGTTGTACCACCTACCTCATAGTTTTATTGTAAAGAAAGCTTTATAAACTTAAATCATTCAGTCAAGAAAGGTTTATTAAGTCCCTGCTGTGTGCCATGCTCTTTGCTAGGCACTAGAAATACAAAGATAAAAATGGTACGGTGTCTGTTCTCAAGAGGAGATATAGGCACAAACCTATATAAAGGCACATACACATTTAAACTATTAAGGCATATATGTATATATATATGTGTGTATGAATATATTATGTATGAAGACATGCATAAATATGTATGCATATGCTATATATAACATATGTTCAATATACGTGTATAGTAATAATAGGTAATATTTACATAGTGTCTATTATGTACTTTGAGGAAAGTACTTTATAAATATGATCTCATTTGATGTTTATATCAACCCTGGGAGGCAGATGCTATTATTCACCCTATTTTAGAATTGAGGAAACTGAGGCAAGAGTCAATAATGTTCTTAGAGTTCAAACAAAAAGCAAATATCATAAAATATCTTTTAAAATTAATTGGATGACATTTTAATATATACATATAATCAGCTAGTTCTTTCTCATATGCACTTCATAAAAAGCATCCTCAAAAGCCCTTCTCTGGCTCTTTTTCAACTTCTGGAACATACTCTGGTCATCAGTATCAAATAATAACAAAAATCAATCATGTTTTCTCTCATTTTCTCAGATCAAGATGGCTGGACCAAGTAAATCCCAGGAGGGTTCTAACCTCTCATCTCTGATGCTTTCTTCTGTAGTGTTTGCTGTTTTTGTATTGAAGAAAAAGAAGTATCTCTTATGGAAAGATCTCTTTTCCATAGGATATGAAGATGTGTCTTTCTCCCTCTTTGGTACAATCCCTTAAGACATTCAGTCCAAGAATAGTCACACTCAGGAAATCATCATAAAGAATATGTCTTGTGAATTGAGCTGATTCAGTTCACATGGGCATAATTGAGTTGGGGATGGGGGGACACGGGTTGTGAGTTTTCCATGTTGTTCAGTAGACTAGATTTATTAGAAATATTAAGCAGTTTAAAAATGTTTTTTTCCAAAGTTAAGCAGCTGCCAGTGTAAAGAAATTCTGTATATAATTTGATTTGAAAAGCTCAATTAGAAGTTTCTGCTACATAGCAATCCTAAAGTTTGAGTCTACATTTGAAAAAATATATATTAAAAATGGAAAAGTAATGTGGACCCCCCCAATACAAATCATGATCCTATTTTGAGAGATTAAGGACTGAATAAAATATCTTTGTTAAAGCAAATATTGGTATTGGTCTTTTTCTGAAAGAGCACGTTGAACACTGTGATGACCGTCAATGGTTATAAGAGAGATTCTTTCCCATTAGTATGGTGAGGAGGAAATCTGTGGTGTGGTGGATAATAAATCAAAAGACCTTGGTTTTAGTCTCTGCCACTCTACTCTGCCACTATCTTGTTGTATAACCTGGGGAAAGTCCCACAACTACTCTCTGAGAGAGTTTCCTAATCTCTAAAATGTGGACCACGCCAGCGTTTGCTAAAGTCAACTAAAATTTTCTAAGTGCCTACTATGTCACTGTGCTAAGTGCTAAAGATACAAAAAAGACAAAACCAAAACAAAACACAATAACAATACCAAACCCCAGTCCCTGATCTCCACACTCTCAAGGAGTTCACAGTCTAATGGAGACAAGTTGCAAACAATTTTGTACAAATAAGAGATGTACTAAAGATCATTCTAGAAGTTATTATTATTATATATATTAACATAAAGAATCGAGAGAGAGAGCTTGCAGGAGAAGGTGGGATTTTAATTAAGATTTGAAGGAAGTCAGGAGAAAGAGATTCGGAGTAGGAGAAAATTCTAGGCATGGGGGATGATCACTGATAACGCTCTGAATTGGGGGTATCATGTTCCAAGTGTTAGGAACAGAAAGGAGATCCATGTTACTGTCTCACAGTGAACACCCTGGTCCACCATACTTGAAGGGCAGATGTGCTAGAGTTAACTTCCCCCCCAGGTTCTCTGGAATCTTAAGGGGGATTGGAGGAATCTCCTTTCTCTGTCATTGACTCAAGCCTCCACTGTGTTCCCCTAATTTAGGAATAACTCCCATGCCAACTCCATTTAACCATAAGAGTATCTTTTACAAAGGAATATTTAATCCAAAAGTATAGGAATAATAAATGAAGAGGCATGATACCCTCCCAATATTTGGAGGGCACAATCCCCTCTTATACCACTTGTCCCTGGGAAGGGATGGGGAATTAGGCTCACAACTTTAGCCCTATTTATTTCCTATATAGAATAGGCCCACCAAAATCTGAGTTCAAAGAACCATCTGGGCTTGTATCCTGGCATCCTGGTACCCTGGTTTCTTAAAGCTTCCCTACTAGATTGGCAGAAATATTGATTTTAGAATCTTGCTTCTGAGTTTGCTTGAGCTCTTGGGACTCTACTGACTGCAGATCCAAAACTCCAAATCTGATTTGCAGACCAATGGACCTACAATGAAGGGGAAGAAGGTGCATTTTCCCTAAACCAAACGCATTACATGATGTCCATGCTGTCTTCCACAAGGGAGGAGAAGGCAGAGTAAGGTCTGAGAAGACTGGAAAGATAGAAAGAAACAAGTTGGGAAGGGCTTAAAAGTCAAACAGAAGGTTTTCTAGTTTATTCTGAGGGAAATAGGGAGTAGCTTCAGGTTATTCAATGGGAGTTAAAGCGGGGGTGACATGGTGAGACATTCACTTTGGGGCAATCACTTTTATAGCTGAGTAGAGGGTAGATCTGGAGTGGGGGAAAGACTAGAGGAAGAGGTCTCCCTGCCAGTCAGCAAGCTATTGTTTGAGGTGATGAGTAATTGTACCAGGGAGGTGACAGTGTCACAGAAACTGCATCACATGGAAACCCTCAGTTTTCTCATCCTATGAATAGGAATTTCATAAGAAAAATGAACTAAAATATTGAATATGAAATTTTATTCCTATATCAAAAATGCACATATATCATTTGGGATGAGGTGTGTAGATAAACCTACTTTCCCTAAGTTTGTTCCATAATTTTTCTAATCCTGCACCAATCCCAGTGGTATTGAACATTCTCAAATCTTCCACACAAATATTTCCAGATTCCATTGAAATATTTCAATTCTCAAATTATACTTGGGCCAAATAAAATTTCAAAATAGTGGACTAGATTATATCTAAGATTTCTTCTATCCCTAATACTGAAGCATATCTATTGTTGTTAATTCTAGCTAAAAGTGAGGTTCAGATGATAAAGTTCTGAAAATGGTCCCTAGTTACTCTACAAAAACATCAAATTTACTAACTATATACAACACTCTATGTAGGTACTATGGGGAAAAATTTAAAAAAATGTCCTTCCTGGAAATTATGATCTATTTATTTTTAAGAAAGGAGAACTGCTAAGTCGTTAAGTGAACAGAAGTAAATCTTCCTCATGAGGCAAGTATTTCCTCTGTCCCCACCCAGAATTAATAAGAAATTTAAGGCTAGGAGGGAAAAGAGAAAGACACTCAAGTTTTGGTGAGACATCAAAAGCTTTGTTTTTGTAGGTCTATGTGTTGTCTTAATATGATGATAGGTTAATTAAAGTTAATTAGAAGAATTCCTACTAGAAATACCCATACTCCAAGGGAAAAATATTATTCTGGGTTAGTGATCAAAAGTCAAGAAAGTTTTTAATACATTTCCCACAGAAAAGAGACCACAATTAAAAATTTTAGTAATGGGAATTAATAGCTTGAAGGCAAAAATTTGGCCTGTGTGGGGCAGCTGGGTAGCTCAGTGGATTGGGAGCCAGGCCTAGAGACGGGAGGTCCTAGGTTCAAATCCGGCCTCAGACACTTCCCAGCTGTGTAACCCTGGGCAAGTCACTTGACCCCCATTGCCTACCCTTACCACTCTTCCACCTATAAGTTAATACACAGAAGTTAAGGGTTTAAAATTAAAAAAAAAATTTGGCCTGTGATATTTACTGAGAAAAAAATAAAAGGATAAATATAAATAGTATATCTCTTCAGTGTATAATAAAGGGAATATTAAGGCTTCTTGCCCAGAAGAGTTTTGAGCTCTTTGACCTGGATAAACATATAGATTCTCTCCCTGTCTCCAGCCTCTTCTTATTCTGTGATAATAATCATACCTCACATTTACATACTCCTTAATAGTTTGTAAAGTAGTATACACATGCTTTCAGATAGTCCAACTACAACCCTGTTAAGACAGGATAAGCATTTCAATCCCCATTTTACACATGAAAAAACTGAAACTCCCTACATAGCCTAAGGCTATTGCTAGAACCAAATCAGAACCCAGATCTAACTCCCAGCCTAGTTGTCTTCCACCATGTCATGTCCCCTCCTTACTATGACAAGTTTATTTTGAAGCTTAAACATTTAGATGCATTTTTGGGGTAATTTCTTATAATATGATATCCAAGGTTTTTTCTTCATCAAAGCTTTCAGGTAGTCCAATAATTCTCAAATTGTCTCTCCTAGATCTATTTTCTAGGTCAGATGATTTTTCAATAAGATATTTCATGTTTTCCTCTTTTTTTCATTTCTTTGGTTCTGCTTTATTGTTTCTTGATTTCTCATGAAATCATTAGTTTCTAGATGGTTAATTCTGATTTTTAAGACCTGATTTTCCTCTGTCAGTTTTTAGTTCTCCTTTTTCATTTGGCCCATTTCATCTTGCATCACTTTCATTTCTCCTTACATCACTTTCATTTCTCTTTCCCACTTTTCATCTGCCTCTCTTAATTGGTTTTTAAAGTCTTTTTAGAGTTCTTCCAGAATCTGTGTCCAATCCATACATTTTTTGGACATTGGGTGTGTTTCTTTTGTTTTCACTGTCCCCTTCTGTGTCCATACCTTGTGCTTTGCCTTTATAAAAATTCTATAGTTAGGTGCTTTTTGTTGTTGTTTTCTCATTTTTCCTATCTAATTAATAGTTAGGCTTATGGTATGACATGCTGGTCTGAGGACCCATATCTCTGAGAAACTCCTGTCCCTGATAATTCAATTGGTCCTGGTAATGGTGATAGCTTAAACACTCACCCCAGGCTTAGGTATAAGCTTTTGGTCTCACTTTGATATTGATCAGGTCAGAGACTGATCTAATCTCAGGCTTAGACTCAAGTTTTTAGCCTCACTGTGTACTTGATCCAGTCAGGCACACCCTTGATTGTCCTGTATTGGAGTTCCACCAAGAACTTTAGGCAAAAAGATCAATACTTAGTACTTAGTACTATCATCAACCCCAAAGTGTGAATTAAGTCCTTCTCCCAAGCCCAGACTAGAATTCTCTAGGCTGGGATTCTGGAATTCTCCACAGGTTTGAAATTCCAGGGGTTATGGGTTGGCTTTTACCTCTCTTTGCTCAGGCAGGGTCTCAGGGTCTGGATGCTGACTCAGGCATAGGTTCCTGAACCTTGGACAGCAGATGTAGGGTGGAGAGGTGTGGCTTGCTCTTGGCTTGCTCTTCTCTCCTTGCTACAGCTTCTTGTTGGGTCTGCTCTCCTTTCACCCCAGTGCCCCACATGATCTCTACCTATTTTGGGGGTTTTTCCTTTATAGTTGTTTCACTTTGTCTCCTTGTTGGTTCCTTCACTCCTGTATTAATTTTGTGATGATATTTTAATATTGTTTGGGGAGAATTCTTATGGTGGTGGCACAGAGCTGCTGAGGATTACTCCACCATCTTGGCTCTACCCCCAGAATTTTGATGCATATTTTTTTGGAAGAAAATGTATAGTCAGTACTTCTAAAAAGCCAATGTAGCTCAAGATTCACACCAGCAAACAATTTGGATCAGTAATCCCCAACTTACATCTGATTTTCCCACACAAGTATTTTCCAGTTTCAAGGTACATGAATGGTCCATGTCCACTCAGAAGTCACAAGTTCTGAGCTCCCACCAATGAGATTCTTTTGCTAGTCAGAGGACACTAGTATTAAAAGCAAAATAATGTAATTAAATGGTATTGGAATAAAAGTAACAATATGACATTTTCCCTATAATCCTGGAATTCACTCTCCCACATAGACACTCCCACATAGACACATAAATGGTAAGAGTGGACACACATAGTTAACTTGCATGGAGAGGTATCCATGGGGAACATGTACGATCACAATATATCCATATAGGAACACACATATGGGAAATAAAGGGATAGCTAGGAAACATTAAGAGTATACAAGTAGCTTTGTACATCATGGAGAAGTAACACCTTTCGCACTGTAGGACTGCCAGTGTCTTCTAATGATGTTATCATTCCTAATGGGTCTGTTTCTCATTGATCTCAAATAGTATGCAGTCTTTGCTAAAGCAGTAATCTCTGTTGGATGTATTCCTTATCAAAAAGCCCAGCTAGTATCAATAGATTCCATTACATACTTTTAATCCCAAATAATCATGGAATGACCCTAAATATTCCTCTACTCCCCTGTTAAACAAATCTAGTCTGAGAATTGGTGAATGTTACTGTGGTATTGTACTGAAATTTGAGGCATAAATATAAGCTACCTATGCCTCCTGAACATTTTTATAAAGTATTTTTAAAAAGATGAAGCCTCTCGTTCTTTGGGGAAGTTGGGACATTAGCTGAAACTTTAACAGAATTTAGTTTACCATTAGAAGCTATTGTCCTATGGCATCAACAAAGGCAGTGTGAGAAGATAAAATTATCCTGCCCTGGGAAGCAGAGACTTGAGATTTGGTATAGAATGTGCTAGCATATTACCCCAATCACTTACTCTCTTAGGTTCTCAGTTTGCTCACTCAGCAAAAGAATTATTCTAGGTATCTAAATTTTTTCTGGAGGTAGTAACCGGTAGTAACTAGGAGTATAGGACTCTTCTACAATAGAAAAAGACTTCCACAGTCCCTTTCTAAATCAATCTGAGTGCTGTCTGGTTGGTGGGGCATGTGTACTGGTGAGACAGAAAATGTATTTCCCATTCTCTAATGATGGGATTCTACAGAAATCTCAATTCACTTAGCTTTTCTGGGCTTCTATTTTGTAGACCATAGATTAAGATCTGGAAGGAATTTTTGAGGTCACCTTCTCTACCTCTCTCAATTTATATATGAAGAAACTGAGGTCCATCGTGGTTAAGGAAGTTGTCCAAAGTCACATGAGTGGCAGAGATGGGATTTGAATATAGTTCCTTTGACTCCAAATACAACACTTTTCCTACTGTACATTATAGTCTTTTATTAAACAAAAGAGGAATTGGACTAGATGATCTGAAAAATTCCTTTAAGCTCTAAATCCATGATCCTGTGATTTTTTTAAAATTTAAACATTTATTAATAATCATTTTTAACATGGTTACATGATTCATGCTCCTACTTTCCCCTTCACCCCCCGCACTCCCCCCACCCATGGCCAATGCACATTTCCACTGGTTTTGTCATGTGTCCTTGATCAAGACCTATTTCCAAATTGTTGGTGGTTGCATTGGTGTGGTAGGTTCGAGTCCACATCCCCAATCATGAACACCCTGACCCATGCGTTCAAGCAGTTGTTTTTCTTATATGTCTCCTCTCCTGCAGTCCTTCCTCTGAATGTGGGCAGCATTCTTTACCATAAATCCCTCAGAATTGTCCTGGGTCATTGTATTGTTGCTGGTACAGAAGCCCATTACATTCGATTTTACCACAGTATATCAGTCTCTGTGTACAATGTTCTTCTGGCTCTGCTCCTCTCACTCTGCATCAGTTCCTGGAGGTCTCTCCAGTTCGCCTGGAACTCCTCCAGTTTATTATTCCTTTTAGCACAATAGTATTCAATCACCCGCATATACCACATGCGGGTTTGTTCAGCCATTCCCCAATTGAAGGACATACCCTCCTTTTCCAATTTGTTGCCACCACAAAAAGCACAGCTATAAATATTTTCGTACAAGTCTGTTTATCTATGATCTCTTTGGGGTACAAACCCAACAATGGTATGGCTGGATCAAAGGGCAGGCATTCTTTTATAGCCCCTTGAGCATGATTCCAAATTGCCAGCCAGAATGGCTGGATCAGTTCACAGCTCCACCAGCAATGCATTAATGTCCCAATTTTGCCACATCCCCTCCAACATTCATTACTCTCCCCTTCTTTCATTTTAGCCAATTTGCTAGGTGTGAGGTGATACCTCAGAGTTGTTTTGATTTGCATTTCATTATTAGAGATTTGGAACACTTTCTCATGTACTTATTGATACTTTTGATTTCTTTACCTGAAAATTGCCTATTCATGTCTCTTGCCCATTTATCAATTGGGGAATGGCTTGATTTTTTATACAATTGCTTTATCTCCTTGTATATTTGAGTAATTAGACCCCTGTCAGAGTTTTTCGTTATAAAGATTTTTTCCCAATTTGTTGTTTCCCTTCTGATTTTGACTATATTGTTTTTGTTTGTACAAAAGCTTTTTAGTTTAATATAGTCAAAACCATTTAATTTGCATTTTGTAATTTTCTCTAACTCTTGCTTGGTTTTAAAGTCTTTCCTTTCTCAGAGATCTGACAAGTATACTATTCTGTGTTCACTTAACTTATTT
>NC_058131.1:636732257-636733721 GCF_016433145.1 Gracilinanus agilis
CTTTCCTTTCCCAGAGATCTGACAGGTATACTATTTTGTGTTCACTTAACTTATTTATAGTTTCCCTCTTTATATTCAGGTCATTCACCCATTCTGAATTTATCTTGGTGTAGGGTGTGAGATGTTGATCTAAACCTAATCTCTCCCATATTGTTTTCCAAATTTCCCAGCAGTTTTTGTGAAATAGTGGATTCATGTCCCAAAAGTTGGGCTCTTTGGGTTTATCATACACTGTCTTGCTGATGTCATTTACCCCAAGTCTATTCCACTGATCCTCCTCTCTGTCTCTTAGCCAGTACCATATTGTTTTGATGACTGCTGCTTTATAGTATAGTTTAATATCTGGTACTGCTAGGCCCCCTTCCTTCACATTTTTTTTTCATTTCCCTTCATATTCTTGATCTTTTGTTATTCCAAATGAAATTTGTTATAGTTTTTTCTAATTCAGTAAAGAAGTTTTTTGGTAGCTTGATAGGTATGGCACTAAATAGGTAAATTAATTTGGGTAGAATTGTCATTTTTATTATGTTAGCTCGACCTACCCATGAGCAATCAATGGCTTTCCAATTGTTTAGATCCAGTTTTATTTGTTTGGAAAGTGTTTTGTAGTTGTTTTCATAAAATTGCTGTGGTTTTTTTTTTGGTAGATAGATTCCTAAGTATTTTATATTGTCTAGGGTGATTTTAAATGATGTTTCTCTTTCTACTTCTTACTGCTCTAGTGTGTTGGAAATGTATAGAAATGCTGATGATTTATGTGCATTTATTTTGTATCCTGCAACTTTGCTAAAGTTGTTGATTATTTCTACAAGCTTCTTAGTTGATTCTCTAGGATTTTTTAAGTACACCATCATATCATCTGCAAAGAGTGATAGCTTAGTCTCCTCCTTCCCTATTTTGATACTTTCAATTTCTTTTTCTTCTTTAATTGCAACTGCTAGTGATTCTAGTACTATGTTGAATAATAGAGGTGATAATGGGCATCCTTGTTTTACTCCTGATCTTATTGGGAAGGCTTCTAATTTATCCCCATTGCATATGATGTCTGTTGATGGTTTTAGGAATATACTGTTTATTATTTTTAGGAAAGGTCCTTCTATTCCTATACTTTTCAGTGTTTTCAAGAGGAATGGATGCTGTATTTTGTTAAAGGCTTTTTCAGCATCTATTGAGATGATCATGTGATTTTTGTTTGTTAGACTGTTGATATGGTCAATGATGTGGATGGTTTTCCTAATGTTGAACCAAACTTGCATTCCTGGTATAAATCCCACCTGATCATGGTGGATGATCTTCTTAATTACTTGCTGGAGTCGCTTTGCTAGTATTCTATTTAAGATTTTTGCATCTATGTTCATTAGGGAGACTGGTATGTAGTTTTCTTTCTCTGTTTTTGATCTCCCTGGCTTTGGAATCAGTACCATATTTGTGTCATAAAAGGAATTTGGTAGGACTCCTTCTTTG
>NC_058131.1:636738715-636787852 GCF_016433145.1 Gracilinanus agilis
ATTTTTCTAGGACTTCATTCATCTCTCTTACCTCTTTCTTATTTATTTTTTGGTTTGATTTATCTAGATCTGAAAGAGGAATATTTAGATCTCCCACTAGTATGGTTTTACTATCTATTTCCTTCTTGAGCTCTGCCAGTTTCTCCTTTATGAATTTGGGTGCTATGCCACTTGGTGCATACATATTGAGCAGTGTTATTTCCTAATTGTTTATACTGCCTTTAATCAGGATGTAATGACCTTCCCTGTCTTTTTTAAACATATCTATTTTTACTTTGGCTTTGTCAGAAATCATAATAGCCACTCCTGCCTTCTTTTTCTCATTTGACGCCCAAAAGATTTTGCTCAAACCCTGAACCTTAAACTTGTGTATGTCCACCCGCCTCATATGTGTTTCTTGTAGACAACATATGGTGGGATTTTGGTTTCTAATCCACTCTGCTATTTGCTTCCATTTTATGAGCGAGTTCATCCCATTCACATTCAGAGTTATAATCATCAGTTGTGCATTTGCTGACATTTTCAAATCCTCCCCCATTCCTACCCCCTTTTTCCTTATACTTTTTTCCTTTTAAACCAGTGGTTTGCTATTGAGCCGCTATCCCTTATTCCCTCCCTTAATTAACTTCCCTTTCTACCCCTCCCTTATTTTTCCCTCCTCTTTTTGTTTTTAAAGGCCTTATGAATTCCCCCCCCCTTCTTCTCCCCTCCCTTTTTTTGACCTCCCCACTCCCTTGTTTCCCTTGATTTATCCCTTCTGACTTTCTCAGAAGGGTTAGAGAAGAGTTTTATGTCCCAATGGATAGTATACCTCTCCGGGTACACTGAGAGTAAGGTTTGATTATTACCTCTTAATGCTCTCTTCCTCTCCTTCTTATAATAGTATTTGTCCCCTCTCCTTCCCATGCCCTCTTTGTGTGTAATAGAATATCCTATTTTTCTTATTCACTCAAGTTTCTCTTGGTGTCCCCTGCTATTCACCCCCTCTTTCCTATCCCCCATGTCATCTTAGATTATTTAGTGTTCCACCCTCACCCTGTGAATTATTCTTCTGATTACTATAATAGTGAATACTATAATAGTGAATAGAGTTCACTACAGAGAATTATACATAACATTTCTCTACATAGGAATACAGATAATTAGATCTTACTGAGGCCCTTAAAAAGGCAAATTTAAAAATTATAAGTTTTCTTTCTTTCCCCTCAGTTTCTTATTTACCTTTTCATGTTTCTCTCGATTTTTGTGGTTGGATATCAAACTTTCCATTTAGCCCTGGTCTTTTCTGTGCAAATACTTGGAATTCTTCAATTTTGTTGAATGTCCATACTTTCCCCTGGAAATATATAGTCAATTTTGATGGGTAGTTGATCCGTGGTTGCAGGCCCAGCTCTCTTGCCTTTCTGAATATTGTATTCCAAGCCTTATGGTCTTTTAGCGTGGAGGCTGCCAGATCCTGTGTGATCCTTATTGGTGTTCCTTGATATTTGAATTGTCTCTTTCTGGCTTCTTGTAAGATTTTTTCTTTTGCTTGAAAGCTCTTGAATTTGGCAATTATATTTCTGGCCGTTTTCTTCTCTGGATCGAATGTAGTGGGTATTCTATGAATCCTTTCAATGTCTATATAGCCCTCTTGTTGTAGGAGTCCAGGGCAATTTTGCTGAATAATTTCTTTTAGGATGGAGTCCAGGTTTCTATTAATTTCTGGTTTTTCTGGAAGACCAATTATTCTCAAATTGTCTCTTCTAGACCGGTTTTCTTGGTCTGTCACTCTCTCATTGAGATATTTCATATTTCCTTCTATTTTTTCAGTCTTTTGACTTTGTTTTATTTGTTCTTGTTGTCTTGAGAGATCATTAGCTTCTAATTGCTCAATTCTAGCCTTTAGGGACTGGTTTTCGGCTCTAAACTTTTCGTTTTCAGCTATGATCTTTTGGTTTTCTTTTTCAATTTGGTTCACTTTGCTTATCAGTTCATTTGATTTTTGAGCCTCACTTTCCAATTGCAAGATTCTACCTTTTAAACTGTTATTTTCTTGCCAGATCTCTTCCATCTTCCTCAGAATCTCAGTTTTGAACTCTTCCATAGCTTGTGGTCCATTTTCCTTATTTGAGGAGGGTCTGGATGCTTGTTTGTTCTCCTCCTCTGTTTGCTCGGTTGTCTGGATTTTCTCTGTGTAAAAGTTGTCGAGTGTTAAAGACTTCTTTTTCTTGTTGTTTATCTTTCTCTTCTGAACTTCCTGAGTCTGGGTAGCCATCATTAGCCCAGCAGCTTCTCAGCTTTATCCTCACGCTCGGGGTCTTTTGGCTCCTGAGGTCTGAGTTCTGTTTTTTTCCAAGGTCAAGCCCCCTGGTGGACCCCCTTGCTTGATCCTCTGCTGGAGGTTCCTTTACAAGTCTCAGGGCGCTGCTTCCACAGTCGTATACCTGTCCACACTGGTTCCCCACTCAGGGTTTCAGAGCTTTAGCTCGTAGTTGTGTCTGCCTCCACCCACGCTTCTGCCACTCCTGCGCTCTGCTCCCTCGCTCAGAGTCCGTGCGCGTTCTTTGGCTTTTTGGGGTCCCAAATCTTGCTGCTCTCAGGAACAGGCTCTGGAGCTGCCAATGACTCGATGGGTGCCCCAAACTTGCTCTATTTCTTTTTAACTGGCTTCGGCGTTATAGGTGGTGTGTGTGGAGGGGGTGGGGGTGGGATGGTTGCTCAGCCCGCGATTTAGTGAGAGCTGTTTCACCCCTTTATAGCATGGAAATGTCCCGATTCCACGTACCTTCCACGCTGTGCCCTGTTGTGGGGGTTCCTCCATTCGTCTGGACTTGTTTTTATGTCCCCTTGAGGAGTTTTGTGTGTTTCGGTCAGGAGAGGTTAAGAGCTGCTTTTTACTCTGCCACCATCTTAACCCGGAAGGTGATCCTGTGATTTTTAAAATCCTTAATCTCTTTGATAAATCAACAAAAGAATAGGATACTTTCATCTCCATTATCTTATTTGTTCCTCACAACAGCCCTAAGAGATGGGGAGAACATGAATAAATATTCAACTTAACAGAGAATATGGATTCTCTGAGAGTTTAAATTATTTGCTCATGATCACACAGCTCTACAAAGTCATGCCAGACAGATTAACTCTTCCCCCTAGATTTTCCTCCCTTCCCCACCATGCCTAGGAGATGAGTGTCTTTAATAACTGGTCAGGGCCCTGACTGGGTACAAATCAAAACTGAAAGAAAGCTAAGAGTGAGCTTCCTTTAATGAGTTGGTGGCAGGGGGTGAGCTGTGACAAAAATCCTTTAATTTCCAGTGAAAAGGAAAAAATAACCAGAGAAATTCTTGGCTTCCTTGGGTAGTTGTAGTTGCCACCCCTCAGATTTGTTGTGAAGGCACAGTGTGAAAGGTCAAACATTACACTACCTGTCTCCCCTTCTGTATCCTGAGATATTTCATTCTGCTCTACTTTGGCATTTAACTACTATAGATTCAAAGTGAGTTAATAATGAGGTCTCTGTATTGTTCATTTGTCCATATGGTACCTTCTGAAATCCATTTACTGCCTTCAGTGAAGCTTGTGTGTTCTCATAGGAGATGCCAGCTTGAAGAGACTGGTGTCCAAGGCTGAGAGTCCATTTCTGAAAGGCTGCCAATCCCTGCTCTGAGTACTCTACAATTTCTTGATTTCTGAGGTCAGATATAGAGCAATTCCTTAAAGCAAAGTAGATTCATCAGCCTTCTGAATCTCTAAAACTCGTAGCACACACAACAAAATATATTCTATGTGCATGCCAGTCTCTGTTAACTTAACTTTTACTGCTTTACCCTATCAACAATGGCTTTTCCTTCCTGCTTAAAACAATATAAAAACAAAACAAAACAAAGAAAACTTCATTTGATTCAACTATCCCTGTAGCACCAACCTATCTCCCCTCTCTTTCACTGCCAAACTGATGTTTCCACTTCTGGGACAGCTAGGTGGCACAGTAGATAGAACACTGAGCTTGTAGTCAGGAAGATTCATCTTCCCAAGTTCAAATCTAATCTCACTTATTAGCTCATATGTGTGGCCCTGGGCAAGTCCATTAACTTTGTTTGCCTCAGTTTCCTCATCTGTTAAATGAGCTGGAGAAGGAAATGGCAAACCACTTCAGTATCTTTTCCAAGAAAACCCCCCAAAAGGGTCACAAAGAATTGAAAACCACTGAAAATGGCACAGTAACCACTTTCTCCCCTTTCCTTCTCTTGTGCACCCTACAGTATGGTTTCCAACCTCATCATTCTACTGAAATTACTCTCTCCAAAGTTATCCATGATCTCATAATTGCCAAATTAATTGGTCTCCTCCCATTCTTCACCTTTCTGCAACCTCTTTGATACCATAGATAACCCTTTTCAGCTGGATACTATCTCCTTTCTAGGATTTAATGAAAATAATATCCTGGTTTTGCCATCTGTCATTCCTCCTTAAGATTTCTTGGTTGGGTCTTCATCTAGATCACAGTCTTTGACACCCTTGATCATTTACTTCTCCTTGATCCTCTTTCTTCTTTATCTATTTTTGTGACCTTTCTCTCTTCTTTCTGAGATTACTTTGTAGAGCTGAGCAACCATGAGCAAATGATTTTTGCTGTCTGAACACTGGGTTCCTCATTTGTTAAATAGGATATTAATGCTTATTCTCCCTATCTCTTAAGGTTGTTGTGAGGATCAAATGAGATAATGAATATGAAAGTATCCCTTTGTTCTGTGAATGAAGAAAGAGACTGATTAGAAAAAACATAGGATCATAGATTTAAAACAAGAAGGAATTTTAGAGGACGTGTAGTCCAATTCCTTTTATTTTATAGATGAAAGACTGCAAAGCACAATAGAAAGAGTACTAGATTTGGAGTCAAAGGATCTAGTGTTTAATAAATATTTTTTGACTCGACTTGCTCCATTGAAATCTGCTTATGACTGAAAACTCAGGTCAGATCTAATGTACTAGAAAAGGCCCTGATTTTAGAGGCAAGAAGCCAGAGATTGAATTCCAACTCTCTTATTTATTACTGACGGGTTCATTCATCTTGGCAGCAGCTAGATGGTGAAGTAGATAGAGCAGGAGACTTGATGTCAGGATGATTTTCATCTTCCTGAGTTCAAATCTGGCCTTAGACACTTACTTTGTGACCTGTGGACAAGTCACTTAATCCCATTTGTCTCAGTTTTCTCTGTGTTAAAATGAGCTGGAAAAGGAAATGGAAAACCACTCCAATATTTTTGTCAAGAATATCCCAAATGGAGTCATGAAGCATGAGACATAACTGAAACTACTGAACAACAACAATCGCTCCTCTTGATTTCAAAATCCTTATCTGTAGAATGAAGAGGTTAAGCTAAGTGATTGCTAAAGTTCTTTACAGATCTAAATCCTTTGAAGCCTGAACACAGGTCCAAACTATCATCGATGGGGATAATATCCTTTTCCTTTTGAATTCCCAGACACTTTATTGTATATACTACTCTTTTAGCATGTCATATAGTGCCTTTCCAAAGACTCTTAGGGTAATCACGGAAATCTTACTTTGATGCCTCATTGTGTACATGAAGATGGAATAATATTCCAGAAGGCTAATGTTATAAACTAACATTCCTTAACATTTAGAAATGCTTTGAAAATGGTTCAGGAATAGACTACATACATGCAAGATGCCCAAGAAGCAGCCTCATTAAAGTCATAGGAAGTCATCACAAAGGATCCACAGAACCACAGAGCTAGAAGTGACCTTCAGAGATTATCTAGCTTGATTTATACTTGAGAAAGGATGCCCTCACAGATATCTCTAACAAATAAATGTCTTTGCTTGGAGACTCTCACTTGGGGCAAACAACCTACTATTTGATAGTGGTTCCTTCTATTCTTGGAAAGTTCTGGTTGCTGGCAAATATTTCTTTATATAAACAAAATCTAAATCTCTAACTTTCATCCTTTGCTCCCAGTTTTGTCCTTTTGGGCCAAGTAAAACAAGTATATTTGTGGTTCCATGTAACAGTCTTTGAAGGCAGCTGTCATATTCTTCTGATGCCTTCTCTTTTCCTGGTTCCTTTATTTGATTCTGGCATGGCATGGTTTTGAGGTCTCTAAAAATTCTGATTGCCTTCTTCTGAACACTGTAACTTGCAAATATCCTTCTTAAAACTAAATTATAATGTTTCAGATAAATTCTGACCAGAAAAGAATACAAAAAATCTTTCACCTGTTTTGGACACTTCCTAGAGGCAGTTAGGTGGAAGAGTTGTTAGAGTGCTAAGAATGGAGTCAGGAAGATCTGAGTTCAAAACCTGCCTCAAACAATTACTAGTCTTGTGGGCAAATCACTAAATTGCTGTTTGCCTTAGTTTCCTCAACTATAAAATGGAGATAACAATAATGCTTTCCTTACAGGGTTGTTATGATGATCAAATGAGATAATATTTGTAAGGCACTCAGTATATAGTAGGAGATCAATAATTATTTCCTCCATTCTTCCCTCCCTACCTCTCTTACTTTCTTACTCTCTTTCTTGATTTCTCCTTTTCTCCATCCTTCCCTCCTTCCTCTCTCTCCCTCCTTCCTTTTCTTCTTTTTTTCCTTCCTTCTTTCTTTTTTCCTTCCTTTCTTCTTTCCTTCCCTTTTCCTCAATTCAGTCTAAGTTTTTTGGAGGATGTCATCCTTTTGGCTGACATGAGCTTGCCCTCCATCAAAACTTGGAGATTGTTGGTTTTTAGCATGAACAGCAACTAGCCAAAGCTTCTATAGTCATTCTATGCTTTCTGACCAGGGCTAGGGAAAAGCAAATAGCTTTCTGATTTGACCTCTCCTTTCTTCTTCTATATATTCTAACCTTGATCTTCCAAATCCTCCAACCAGCATAGCTCATGAAACTGGGCTGCTGATCACACTGAGAACATCAGGCTTCTGAGATCCTCCTTAGATCTGTGACCCTGGTCATGTCTCTTCACTTTTTTGAGCCTCTATTTCCCTAGCTTTAAAATGAAGAAAATGCTCCTACTTTTCACCTCATAGGATTGTGAGTAAAGTGCTTTGTAAATAGTAAACATCATATAAATGTGAGTTATTATTTTTATCCTTCTTCCTCCTCACCTCTCAATTCCATTTATTCTTTTCTACCTTTCATAGCAGCACTAAAGTCTGAGGCCCTTCAGAATGAACTCTCTCTGGGCCACAGTTGTCAGGGGCTGGCTTTTTGCCATAGAAAGATGAAACTAAAATTGAAGGTGTGCATATATGTACCAAGAGCCAATTTTGTTCCTCCTCTTAAAAAAGTGTATTAGCACCTGTTAAGTAGGGACAAATATTTGGTCAGTAAGATTTTTCCAGGGGTTAAAGCTCTTAAGTGGGTGACCTTGGGGTGTTTAGGGTTTAGAAATCCTTGAGCCCAATTGAAAAGGGAAAAAAAGGCAATAACTTGGAAGTGTCTTAAAGGAATTAAGATGTAAAGAAATTTGTTAAGACTCAAAGCTTTAAGGTTCTCAAAACCACTAGAATGATTGACCATACTACTTAATCTGTTTAAAGGATTAAATTGGTGGAACAACATTTCAAGATCCATTAAGAAAGGCAAACAATTAAAGATCACTGATAATGACTAAGAATCACCTTGTATAAATGTGGTTGCAGAAAGAATTCTGGTTTTGAAGTCAAATATTCTGGTTTCTACTCTTGCCATCTGCCACTCAATAGCTGTGTGACCTAAAGGCGGGCAAATCACTTCAGTATTCTATGCCTCAGTTTTCCCATCTGTTCTATGGGGATGATGATATTAACTACATGACCTATCTCATAAGATTGCTGTAAGAAAAACATTATGTAATTATTATTATTATTGTACCACTGATTTATATGCCGCAGAGTCTGCCAAGTTGAGTCACAAGCCTTGAGAAGATGAAAGATTTATTGCAATGTTTTTTAGCTTGGGAGGAGATCTTAAATGTGTAAGTGCATTAGCAGGATATTACTGATGGTGTAGCGGAAAGTTTTCCCTAGTCTTAGAGTCAGAAAACCTGAATTCTATGGAAAGCTCTGCTTTCAGATTTTTGACATCTCTGAATATTCAGTCATTCCAAGTTTTAAGGAAACCAAAGCGTTCTAGAAGAAGACCAGGATAAAGAGGGAATGGACACCAGCATAGCAGGTGGCTTTGTAAAAGCATCGGAGGCAGAATATCATTTAGGAAATATTGCAAGGAGGGCAGCTTAATTGGAACATTGTTAATTGGAGTGTGTGAAAGGGGATAATGTGTAATAAGATGGAAAGTTATGATGGAGCCAATTTATTAAATGAAGGGATTTTAATGTCAAAGACAGAAGATCTATTTCATCCTCAAGGTAGTAGAGAGCCAGTGAGATGCTTTTCTAATGCCTTTTTGTCTGATCCTCAATTTCATTTCTTCAGAGACTCAGCTGTTCAGTGTTTTCTGGTCACTCACCATCACTGAAAGAATATTTGGGTTAAGATGGGTCTTTGTCTTGAGGTTGTTAAATGAAATTTATATCTAAGAATCTTTGATTCTGCTCTTATTCAATTCTCTATTCATCTCAACATTCATTTGCAGTGTTTTCCCAACAAAGATACATGCATATGTTTGTATGTGTTTATGTATATACAAAACTGTCAACTCCAAATGCAACTTGCCTTCTTAATTCAATTCTGAATTTATCCCATTGCCCATTTACAGTGTCTCTCCAAGAAAGGTAAATGTATTTTTATGTATCTGTGTGCATTCACCAATAGAAGAACTCTATGGGGGCAATGATGGGAAGAAGAAATGAAAACAGGGTCTGATTTTATAATCTTGAGTTTGAAGATGATTGGAGATGGCAACTGCTGCTATGAAATTAAAAGATTTTGGCTCCTTGGAAAGAAAGGTATGGCAAATCCAGACAGTATACCAAAACACAGAGACCTCATCTTGCTGACAAAGGTTTATATAATCAAACCTGTTTTTTTTTTCCGGTAACAATGTATGGTGTGAGAGTTTGATTATAAAAAAAAGCTGAACATTACAGAACTGACATTTTTTAATTGTGTTGCTGGAGAAGACTTTTGAGAATATCTTGGACGGCAAGGCAATCAAATGGGTCAATATTTAAAGAAACTAATTCAGATTATTTACTGGAGTTCTGACGGGTCATTGTATCTTTGCAATTTTGTAATGATTTCATAGAGCAGCTAGGTGGCAGAATTTATAGAGTGCCAGGTATGGAGTCAGGAAGATTCATCTTCCTAAATTCAAATTTGGCCTCAGACACTTACAAGCTGCGTGACTCTGGGCATGTCCCTAAACCTTCCTCTATAAAATGATCTGGGGAAGGAAATGGCAAACTATTCCAGTATCTTTGCTAAGAAAATCCCCCAAAGGGGTCATGAAGTAAATACAACTGAAAAATGAATAAACAACAATAAAAGTAATTAATTTCATACATTATTTTCTTCATTCTGCTCACTTTCTTCTGTATCACATTAGTTCATTCAAGTGTTCCTAGGGTTCTCTGAATTTTTTTCTTTTGTTTTTTTTTTCTTCCTTTTTCCTTATAAGATTGAGTCTTATTCTCTTTTTTCTTTCTTTTAAATATTTATTTTTTAGAAAAGTTCACATGGTTACATGATTCATGCTCTTACTTTCCCCTTCACCCCCCAACTTACCCTCCCCATCACTGGTGTGCATTTCCACTGGTTTTAACGTGTGTCATCGATCAAGATCCATTTCCAAATTGTTGATAGTTGCATTGGTGTGGTAGTTTCAAGTCTACATCCCCAATCATGTCCACCTCAACCCATGTGTTCAAACTGTTTGAGTCTTATTTTCTTGCTTAGTCTTTTGTTTTTGACCTGGGCTAGTTCTCTCTTTTCCATAAGTAACTTGTTCCATCCCTTCCCCATCCAATCATGAATGCTTGCCATTTTAGTGCTACACAATGCAGAAAACTCAGTTTTGGCTCTGTCACTGCTCAGAACTCTTGAATTCAAGTGATTTGCCAGCCTCAGTCTTATTCTTCCTTTGTTCTTTCATTTCTTCCTTCCTTTTTTCTTTCATTCTTTTGCTCCTTCCTTCATTCCTTCCTCCCTTTCTTCCTCCCTCTGGCTTTGAAAGAAACTCCAAGGAAGGTTATGCTTCACTTTTGAGGGCTCAAAGGCAGAGAAACACTTGTGGAGGAAAAGAGAAGGAAATGGTCCATTATTTCATAATCAAGTTGAAAAGATTCATTGATGGTATATTGAGGAGATGAATAGATATTGCTAAAACTCCCTTCAGAAATACCTTTGCAACTCTGGAAAAGGCATTCTTTATTCCTCTTTCTTATATTCCCATAGGTGCTTTCACTTCCAGAATTTTATTTTCCTGTGTTTAGTTTTCTCTCCTCTGATGAATCTTATTACTGTTCATCTCTCTTGTTGTGAGTGTGTGTCTTCTCTGTCTTCCTGGAATGTGTGACATTTACCATTAGAAGATACTGAAGTTAAGTTTCTAATCCAAAGTTTTATCAGATATAGTTAATGCTATTTGGATGATTAAGAATTTGCATTTTGTACATCAACTAATAGTTGATTAATGTATTTTTATCCTACATCTTTAATACATATCATTCCCAGATAAAGACATGTGAGGGTATGAATTACTTGGTATGAAATGCCAAGACATATTATTGCCAAACTTTAAAAAAATCTAAGTTCACCGCCCTCAGGAAATATAAGAGAACTTCTGCTAACACTACCTTGCCTGTGACTCATATTAAAACACTTTAACAAGTTAACAGCTATGCAAACAGGTATTAACAGCCTGGCTTCTCATTTTTCAGAAGTTTACCTCTCCTTTTCCCTGACCACAAAAAGAGAAAAAGAGAAGGAAATGGTTCATTATTTCATAATCAATTTGAAAAGATTCACTGATGGTATATTGAGGAAAAAAAGTGATATTGCTAGAGCTCCCTTCAGGAATGCCTCTGCAAGTGCATCAATTCAAAGGCATTTTATAAAGGATTATGGTTTCTTTTCCCCAGTGACAGAGAAAAGATCATATTTCAGGACATGTCACTATATAGTGTTTAGCACGCAAACCTCAGTGCTCACTCCTAAGGCTGGGCTGATAGGATCTCCATTTAGAATGGAGAGGTCACTGGGCTTCATCTGGACCCTCCTCTTGATTTCAGGTATATTTCTGATCCTTTCATCCCCTCCCCTCCTTATTTCTTTTCTTTTATTCTCCTGCCTGAACGTGAGAAGTCTTTGCCTATTGAGAAAGAAAACAGTTCTTCTCCAGGATTCTTCAAAGAGGTAGATTGAGAGGACAACTTCTCATCATTTTGAGCTATTCAAAAAGGGAATGGACTGGCTGTGTGGGCAGTGGGATCCCCTTCAGTGACGGTCTTTAAGGAAAGGCAACATGGTCACCTGTTGACAATGTAAGAGATGATTCTTGTTTAGGTATAGGTCAGACCAGATGGCCTCGGGTCTCTTCCAGCTCTGAGAGTCTGTGCTTCTTTGATCAATTCCAGCAAGCAGTATGTCTTTTTATATATATAGTGTCAAAGATAAGTTGCACATATCAGGTCATCTATATAACTTAGAACAAACATTTTGGGGAATCTTCATGTACTCTGTCTCATGTATGCTTTATGGCAGTGGTCAGATCTCTGCAGGCCACATATTTACTTAGGAAGCCTCAAATTAACATAATTTAGGTTGTATCATACGTTGTTTAAATTTTGTTGAAATATTGCTTATTTGCATTTTAATCTGGTTTGGGCTGCTGGGCCATGAGTTTGACACCTCTGCTCGACAGGCATTTGGAAAGGGGTGGAAGGAGAATGACAGGCCCTGGTCTTCAATCTGATGAAAGATGGGAAACTTCCATCTCATGTGAAATGATACCATTTGGTATCACTGGGTGGGTCAAGGGGTTGTTGGTTGTTCATTCAACCAGTAAAGGCTTGTTTATAATAATAAGTGACATGTCTAAAATAGTTTAAGGCTTATAAAATATTTTTCACACAGCAGATGCCTGTGAGGCAGGTAGTGAAAGTATTATTCTCATCATTTTATGTAGGAATACATCAAGGTTTAAAAAATTACGTAACATGCTCAAGGTCAATACAGATCCCCTGATGCAAAATCCAGAGCTTTTATACTACACTTTACTGTCTTTCTAGTTTCTGGAATAACGTGAAAGGTCCTGGATGTTCCTACCTGTGTCCAAACCTCTGGTTGGATGTCCAGAAATCACTTAGACTTTAGACTTGCATTTAGACCAAGGGCTATTGGTTCTTGGAAAAAATTAATACATATCTTAAGGTACTCACAGTTATATTCTATATGTCCTGTTTGTATCTCTAGTAAGGTTGGTCAGAGAGAGAAAAACAGTGTGCTCATAAGACAGAGATAGGAGAGAGGGGGAGGTAGAGAGAGAGAGAGAGAGAGAGAGAGAAACATAAGAGAGGGTATATTAGAGAAAACAAAAATGAACCAAGGTTATTCAAATCAGCAAATATTCATTGAGTCACTACCATATTAAAAGTGAAAAGTAAATGATTTATGATGCTGATTACATTGGTTGATCATCATTTTTAATTGAACTTCATATTCCTTGAGTATACCATAAGTATGGCTTGAGTCTAGAAATCCCCATGTATTTCTACAAGCTTCCAGTTGAGAATTTATACAGTACCATCTTATTTAAGCCTGACAACTTACTGTGAAGTTGGCAGAATAGGCAATCTTATTTTATTTGGTATATAAAAGGAAAATGAGGAGACATGATAGAAACTAACAATTGTTCAAGTCTGGTTGCTGAAACATATCATCTGAGGATGCCATATTCTTTGTTCTAGTTATTCTCTAATCCTATAATTTCTGCTCTAGTCCTTGCCTTAAAGGTCACCAATTCATTCCCAGAAACCCATCACTAATTAAAACCATGAAATCTCAATTATTGTAATCACTGGGATCTTAAAGTTAGAGATTAAGAGAAATCTGAGAGTATTGCTGGAGGCATAATACATTTGACATTTCCTTGGTTTTGATGTGTAGAGCAATTTTTTTCTTTGCCAAAAGGATAAAGCATATAGATTGAGTAAAGGGGAAACTAAAGCATGACCTATCTGTTTATCTTGTAGCCACAAAAGTAAAAAGGAAGTACTGGCTCCTAAAACAAAGAATTTAATATCAGATTGCCCTTGGTTATCACTTAGATTAATTCAACTGCTTTGTATTTTATCACTCAATGGACTTGCCTTTATTTTCCCTTTTGTGAAGATTCAGACAGAAAGTTGTTGTCCAAATGAGATAACATATACAAAAGCAGGTTGATCTGCTTAAACTATTATTAACTGCATTGAACCATGTCAAGATAAATGCGGTGAAATCAAAAGTCAGTGTATTGTGAGTAAAAGGCCAAAATAATGTTTCTTAAAGTGGGAATTCATCAATTTCCATTGGGCCTGCCCAGTTGGGGAAGGGAGTATGTTGTGCTCACATAACTGAAGGATGACAGTTTCTTGGAAAATTATACTCATTGTATCTGTAAAAATGTAATGAAACATTTTCACACATTATTTACTTGATTTTTACAACATACTCTGTTTAATTTGTATTTTGCTATGTTTTCTCTGCCAAGGTAAATGATAAAGGTCAGGAAAGCACAAGACTAGTTTAAAATAAAAGTAAAGAAAGAGTAAGAGAGCTGCTCTGGATGGTCTCAAGTCATTAGACCCCCTCAACTCTGCTGTGGTTGGACTAAAGGAAGAGTAATGAATTTTGCTCTGGGAACCACATTTTCAGAAAGACAATGAACTGGGTAGAGTGGTAGGTGCCTGTAATCCCTGCAACTAGGGGATCTGAGAATGGCAAATCACATCAACTTTGGAGTTCTGAACTGCAGTGGGATAAAGTTGATCAGGTGTCATAGTGGCTAGCATTCACATAGTGAAACCCTTAGGAGCAAGGGGCTACCAGGATGCCTAAATAAAGGGCAAGCCAGCATGAATTACATTAATCAGTAATGGGATTGGTTTGTGAGTGTCCCCTTCACTTCTGACCTAAAATATATATAGATATAATAATTAATCTGAGGATAATTTAGAAGAGATGGAAAACAATTTTGGAGGGAGAAGCATGATAATTGTCTTCAAATATTTAAAGGCTTATCACATGGAAGAGAGATTAGATTTGTACTCCTTGGCCATAGAGGGCAAAACTCGAAGTAAAGGAAAGAAATTGCAAAGAAGCCAGTTTCAACTCAATGAAAAGAAAAATGTCCTATTATAGAGCTGTCCAAAAGGGAAATGATCTGCCTCAGGAGAGAATTGGTTTCTCCATCATAAGTAAAGACTGGACAACTACATTTTGAGGACATCATTGAGGGGATTTTTTTAAAGAATTATTTAGATATGGGTTGCATTTGATTGTCTCTGAAGTTTTTTCTAAGTCTGGGATCTCTGAAATCAATATGATAGAACAGAAACTTTCTGATCAAATAATCATGAAGAATAATCCAAAGATCATGAATTAGGGAAAATGCTAAAATTAACGAGTAACTCTGACTCTCCAAAACTTTAAAGTGCAAAATACTAATCTATTTAAATGGGTTTGACCTTTCCCCCTGAAATGGAGACTGAGAAAATAAGTTTCATTTAGATTCTGAACCTATAATTATAAAGGTTTCTTTCCATATAAGTTCAAAGTTTTGACTATACTTGGATTTCTAAAACATTTAAACCATAGAGTGGTAACTAATCTCCATTTGTTCCCATCAGCAGGCACTAATTGGACTGTCTCCTCAGAGACACAAACCACTGGTGAGTATCTTCTCAGCCCTCTTGGGCACCATGTTTTTATTGTGCATTTCTCATTTTCATGTCATGGACAAAATCCCTAACAAAAAACCTATTTAATTGAAATTATATTCCCAGAGGAAATGAATCTTTTTTGATAGGCTGCTAGGTGTGGAAAACTAATACTGGATATTCCACACTGAGTGACTGTGGCCTCACTTTAATTTCTGACTGTTTTTGAATGCATACCTTAATAAGGATTATTAACCTTCTTTGAACTCTATCAGACAAACTAGGGATGAATTCTACCCATTTCGTGAAACAATTTCTCTCTTATTTCATACTCTACTTTCCTGGGTGATATCATCTCTGGTCTTAGGTATGGACTATCACTAGTATAGGTTAGCAGCTCAAACTCAGCTGAAAATGTCCAAGGGAAAACATACCTATTTCAACTCTTTAGAGGATGGACTGAAACTGCATCTAGAGAGAGATCATGCTGCTTAAAGACCTATGGAGAAAAACCTCAGAATGAAAGAAGTGACATTCATAATAATCTTTAAGAATGTTGAAAAGAACATATAAATGAGAATAACAAGAAATAGTTTGAATCTACAACCTGAGAGACAGATATAAGAAAACCCTAATTAAAGACTATTTGTCTAATATAGATAAATGAAAGTCATAGAACCTTTTGAGGAGAGGGGTGAAAATTAGAGAAGGTTATCATTTGCTCAGCAGGTTAGTTCTTCCTGAGAGTCTAACATTTGCCATTTATCTTGGAGGAACTATTCATATCTCCAGCCCCAGGTAGTTTCTCTGGTTATCTTCCAAGCTAGAAAATTTCCCTCCAACTCTCCAAACCTTAAATCCTAACTAAAGTCAAATCTGTACAATAAGCCTTTTTCCGTCCTCAAATCTAATGCCTTCTTTCTCTTAATAATTTCCTCTTTATCTAAACAATTTTTGAACATACTTGTTTGTTGTCTTCTCCATGAGATTATGAGCTCTTTCAGGACAAGCACTGTTTTGCCTCTTTTTGTGACCCCAGCACTTAACATAGTCCTTAGTACATAGTAGGTGCTTAATAAATCTTTATTCACTGATTAATTTTGATATTTTTGCCAATCTGATAGATATATGAGAATCCTTGGAATTGTTGTAATTTTAATTTGTTATTATTGATCATCTGAGGATTCTTTTATGTGACTGATACATTTACTTTCTCTTGATATGAACCATTTTTAATCCCTTATTTGGAAAGACAACTGAATCCCTAAAGGTTCAAAAATACTGGAAAGAATACTAGAAAGTATTTGCAGTGTACTATGAATGGAAAACTCAACTTTCCATCACCTCCTAATCCTTCTGTTTTGTTTTTTAGCATCATCTGAGTGTGGTGGTAATCTCATAAAGCCTTCAGGGAGAATTTTGACCCCCCGGCATCCTACCCTCTCAATGCCCATCAAGTGTATCTGGTCCATCCAAATGGCACCCTCTTACCAAATTTTACTGTCTTTTCCTCACCTCAAGTAAGTATTAGAGATTTTACCTTCCATAGAGTCTGCTCATATGCTTCTAGTGTGTAGATAAACATAACTGGTGACTCAGGGGTTAAGGCACCAGTGCTGTATTCAGAAAGACCTAAATTCAAATCCAGCCTCAGATACTTCCTAACTCTGTGACCTTGGGTAAGTCATTTTACCTTTGTATGCTAGAAGGAAGCTAAATGGCTCAGTGGATAGAGTGCTAGTCCTGGAGTCAGGAAGACCTGAGTTCAAATACATCCTCAGACATTTCCTGTCTGTGTGACCAGGGACAAATCACTTAATCTGATTGCCTGGCAAAAGGATCCAGTAGATCCACTGAAAAAGGAAACACCAAACCACTCTAGAATCCTTGCCAAGAAACCCCATGGATAGCTATGGCCCACAGGGTCAAGAAGAATCAGACACAACTGAAGAACTGAACAACAACAAATATGGTGCCTTAAAGTTGCAATTTCCTCACAACAACCATATATGGTAGTTTATGAAAGTATTATTAACTCCATTTTATAGAAGTGGAAACAAACTCAAAGACTTTAAATGGCTTTTCTTTGGACATAGTGATAAGTGGCCGATCAAGATCTGAATCAGTTTCCTGACTCTGAGAATAGTGTTCTTTTCATTATACCATACTGCTCTCACTTGGTTGAGTTAATGAAAAAGCAGGAAATGAACTTTGGGGGAAAAGGAGACAGAACAAGGAAGCTTTAAAGAGAGAAGTAGTTGGAGGTAATTCAAGGCACAGGGAGGATGTTTGAGTTGGCAAAAGGGAGCCAAGAGAGCACTGATGAGGGAAGGACAAGGTGAAACCAAGGTGGTAGCTTGCTAAAGACAAAAGACCTTCTGCACAATGTTGTCCTGTCTGTGTTCTGAGGTCAAATCAAATGATTTTTTGAAACCATTCTCCTTTGGCCTCATCTTCCCTTCTAAATACTTATGAGACACTTATATTTTCATAGCACCAGACTACCAGCCAAAATTCATCTGAAACCTGGACTTTTTATGTCATGCTTTTATTTTTCTATAGAGATTTTGGCTTGATACAGAGAAAATATTAATATTTAGAGTGATCTATCTTGATAAGAAATGAATTTTAAATTTCTAGAAATGTTCAAGCTGAGGTTAAATGAATCCATAGGTTGAAGATACAACAGGTTCCTCCTTTAGGCATGGGATTGGTCTAAATGGCCCAAAGTTCATCTCCAAGATTGATTCTAGCCTCCTATGTCCAATAAGAGACTCCTACTACTGTACTCATTTTCTACATAACAAAATGATTATGGCATTTTACATTTTTCATAGGAGGAATTTCAGTCAACAAGCATTTATTAAATTTCTATTGTGTACTAAGCAATGTGCAAGTACTGGAGGTACATAGAAAGGTAAAAGACAGTTCCTACTTTCAAGGAATCCACAGTCTAATGGGGAACACAACATGCAAAGAGTTAAGTACAAACAAGATATATACAATATAAATTGGAGTTCTCTTCAGAGAGAAAGCATTAGGATTAAGGGGAGTTGGGAAGAGCTTCTTATAGAAGGTGTGATTTTAGCAGAGACTTGAAGGAAACCAGGGAATCCAGGGAGCAGAGATGAGGAGGGAGACATAAAAGATAGCTAGTGAAAAAGTTCAGAGCCAGGATAGGGAGTGCCATGGTTGAAGAAAAGTAATGTCCAATGTCACTGAATCATAGAGTATGTGGAGAAGAATAAGATATGAAAAGATTGGAAAGATAGGAAAGGGACAAATTATGAAGGGCTTTGAAATGAGGAGACCCAGCCATGGACACATATGAAGATGTCCCTCTCTTCATGGTTATCCCTTCAAACCTTCAATGGAACAGCAATAAATAAAACAACAATTATCTCTGTGCAAAAATTTACATATTTATATTTTTCTATTTTTTTAGTTAGATCAGTCTGCATTGTAGCCATTGCCTAAGTCTTATTTCTAGCCATTATGTTTATGCCCTGGATATATGATAAGAACATTTCTTCACCAAAATCTTCCTTGGGTGCCTTACCATGGCATAGAAATCTCTTTCAGGAGGTCTGTAAATTAGTCAAGAAGCATTTTCTATGTCTTAGGTACTTATGTAGTGCTGGCATTGGTGAAAGAAAAAAAGTGTAATCCCTGTTTTCAAGGAAATTAGCAAATCCCTCCTCTTTGTATGTCTCCAAGCCAAGGATGGAAGACCACTTGTTTATGTTGTAGAGATGATTCTTTTTCTAGTATGTCTAAGTCACTGTGATGAACTAATAAGCCAGCCAACAAGCATCCATTAAACAGCTCTTTTGTGCCAGGTGCTGTTTTTCTTTCAACTGAAATTTGAGGTTTCTGTTAAGGTTATTCCAGCCAAGAACAAACTTTGTCAGGTTATAGAAGTTGGGAGAGATTAGAGGACAGGCTGGAGATATACTGGCGTCTTGGTGGTCCAAGGGACACCACATCTAAGTTTAGAGAGGCTCACTGTCATGGTGATTAATTTTTCCTATGCATGATGACTGAGGTCATGAAGCACAGAAGGCATGTATGATCTGCATGGATAGAGGGAATACTTACATCGATGAAAACAGATATCTTTGAAGTGCTGGAGCAAGTTTTGTTTTGCTTTAGGCCAGATTTATGATTTGCATTGATCCATTTGTTCCTGGTGAACTAATGCAAATTTGGCATCTCTTTTGCTACTTATCATCTTAGATGAACTGATAGGAGATTAAAGAAGTTGCTCAGACACACAGCTAGGATGTATCATGGGCAAGAATTAAACTCAGGTCTCCATGACTTCAAAGCTGACCAGTACTCCATGCTGTTTAGTGCTTAGGTGCTTAATAAATGTGACATAGTATAATGCCACACAGAAATGATTTGGGGTTTATTCATTACATGCTTTACATAAATTAACATCAATACAGTAGTTGAATAATGAGTCTATCTACAAACTGACTTGAGAATCAAAGTCTCTTCAAGCTAGACTTCCTACCCAGAAGGCTAAAATTGTATAGGTATGTTTCTTCCAATACCTAGCATAGCTCTCTCCATTCATAAAACTCTATCTGTTTTTGATGTGGAACCGCTTGCTAATACTAAGGATTTTGGTGGCACAAACTTTCTGTTCTAGACCAATTAGTAGCTGAGGCTGCTGGAGAGACAAGGGCTACCAAGAGAAATCATCTCCAAGTTGCATCTGCTCTGGATTGCTTCCCTGGATGATGACAACAGGAATTGGGCTAGATTCTCGAGTAGTCTTGGGTAATTGATATTTGCAGGTTTTGGGGCTCAGGGATACTGAATTATCTCTCTTATGATCATGTGCTAGATGAGAAAGTGTCATTTAAAAAAAAGAATGGCATTAGATAGTGTTTATTTGTTTGTTTTTACCTTTACATTCAGTCTAAGCTGTTCCAATGAATATGTTGAAGTATTTGATGGGACCATAACTTCCCCTTCTTTGGGGAAAGTATGTAATGGATTCAGCATCACATACGAGTCATCCTCAAACATCATGACCATTGTGTTCTCCAGAAGGTCAAGCTACTCTACTTCTAGGATTGATGCCTATTACTATGCCAAGCTAAAAGGTAAGCATAAGTGAGGTTTACATAATCCCTGTCACTTAGGACAAAATTACTAAATAAAGTATATTAATTTCTGTGTCGAGATACTCAAAAATATAAATCAAAAAATAGTCATTGATTAATTTGAGAGGATTTTTGACCCATCACATGAGAAGGAGGAGGAGAGAAGTATACTCTTGTAAGATGATCAATGTTCAAAAGTAAAATGCTGGGCCCAATAATAAGGCATTATTTAAATATCCCCATGTTTAGTGTCGTTTAACCTTGTTGGATGTCTTCTGCCCTTCCTCCAGTTCTATATTTCATTCAGATATCTGTGTATCTGTGTATACTCCCATAATTTCATTAAAGGGAAATGTCTATATTAAGCCTTTTGTAATCCATGAACATATTACATGAATGTGCATATGTGAATATGTACATATATATGTTTAGGTATGCAGGTTAACAGCAATATATTTTTATATATCTGCCAAGAAAGTCACAGATACAATAATTTCTTATCAGAAAAGGAAAAGAAAGCCATGAATGAGAGAAGACTTCATTGAGGAGATGACTTCTGTGCTGATATTTAAAGAGAGATAGACTTTAGACATCCATAGAAGAAGGGAATTTCAGACAAGAGGAATGATCAGAGGTGCTAAGTTAGACATTCAGTGGAGTATCTGGGCAGTAGTGAGAGAAGGAAAAAAGTGACCCCTCTTCCATAGTTGTTCAGAGATTCTCCCAAGGATAAATTTTAGTTAGATCTAAAATTTGGCTAGGGCAAATAATATGGAATGGTTTTTTTAATTACAGATTTGGAGTGAGAGGACATGGGTTTGGATTCAAGTTTTACTGTTCCATGACACTGGAAAAGTCTCTTAAATCCTCTTCATTTCAGTTTTTATAATGCCACATCCAGCTCTAAATCTCTGATTCTATAGCTTACTAACTAGCCACATAACAGAACTGATTTTTTTAAAAAATCACTGGGTTGACTAGTTGTTGGACAGTCTTATCTATAGGCCAACCATGAAGTGGGGATGAATGACTGGATAATAGACCATCTGAAAAATATCCAGAGTTTTGAATTGGTCTACCTTTCAAGATGTGTCCCCATGGTGACATGATAACGAGGAAATCAAATATAATCTTAGGTTGCAATAATATACACTGTGTGCAGGAATAAGGAAATGATGATCCTGCTGGCCTCTGGCCTCCTTAGACCTCATCTCTAGAACCAGGTTTGGTTTTATGTGCCACAATTTTGGAAAGACTGATAAACTGAAACATCCAGAGGAGGACAATCAAGATGATAAGAGACTTTGAGGTTATTCCATGTAAAGGTCAACAGGTGAAAGAACTGGTAATGTTTAGCCTGGAGAAGAAAAGGTTTATAGGAGGCATGCTACCTCAATTTTCAAGGAATTGAAGATTTATCACCTGAAGAGGGATTAGATTTCTTCAGCTTGGCCTCAGAAGACAAAGTAGATGCGAAGCATGGAAGTCACAAAGAAGGAAATTTAGGCTTGATAGAAGAAACAATTTCCTAATGACTAGAGCAATTAAAAATGGGATGGGTCATTTTAATAAAAGTGGACCAGATATTCCTGAAGTTCCTTCCAGTTCTGAAAATTCTGTGAAGTCGATTAGTTGAATTGATGTCTCATAGAGATATAGACTTTGTTCTAATAGAGTATTTCTCTTTGTGCCAAAAGCCTTCTAGGTGGCCAGATCTGGTTGTTTTCTGTATATCTTTGAGGGAGTGGAGCAAAGAGGTGGAAGGCCTTCCAGGCCATTCTCCTTCACCGTATCCTCTCTTCTTTAGCAGAGAAGTTGTGATTCTCACAAATTACCAAATGTCTCACCAGTAATTGAAGGGCTCCACTTAGCCTGTGGGCAAAAAATTCAAGTTAAATATTTATAAGCTTTGTACATAGATGCTCCTCTTGTATTTTACTTTAAAGGGCTCAAAGGTGTATGATGATACTGTCTCTGCCTAGAAGGGGTTTACAATCTTCTGTGTTTAAAAAACGAATGGAACAAATTCCATGTTTATTACAATTCAGTCATTGGACTCACATGGCCATTCTTAGATATCATCAGAGTAGATGTGATTCATAAGGTTGTAACACTCACCTGTTACCCAATTTTCCTTGGCATCAACTAAAATGTCTCATTTCTGTGAAATGAGACACTGAAGGCAACCTGCTCATAGTAAGAACTTAATAAAATTTTGTTGCTGAATTGATTAACTGTCTTTACCTCCTTAATAGTTCTGCTTTCTAGGTAGAAATGGAAACTTATCATATGCATACTGATCCATTACATTTTTGTTAGTTCATCTCTATTCTATGAGGTTTGTATTCTAATGAGTCAGAATGATCCTAAATTTATTTTCCCAAATGTTTCCTCAGTTCTTTGCAAACCTGCCCTAAGTAAAATGAATTTGTTATTATAGCTTTGGCTGATACAAAATCAGTGAAGAACCCCAGTTTTGCCCCTGGTTTTCTGTTCCCCTACTCCAGGTCCATGTATTCTTCATTTCATACCCTTTTCTTGCAAATACCTAAGAAGGTATTAGCTGCAAAGAAATTAAGGTATATATTAAGGTATCTCCCTATTAATGTCCATAGAGACATAAACAGGCCTCTGAAATGACAGTCATTTCACGACTTAATTAAGTTCTTTTAAGAATGGAATTATAGACAATGGAGTTGACATTTGCAGGCAATGGATCTCACCTCAAATAGACCATTATATAATTTCATTCTAACTTATGTAACTCTAATTTCAGTGCAGAAGATAGAGGGTGAAGTTAAGCTCCTCAAGGGCAGAAGCTTGTATTTATTTTTTGTTTGCATAGTGCCTGTCATGTTGGGGTTGGCAAATCAATGCTTGTGGAATTGAACTGTGTCTGCAGATTGGGAAAGGAGTCTTCTGAGATATTGCTGGATATCTGGGGTTTCAAAGTAGGGAGAATCCAGTCTATGAATGGTGCATGGAACTAGAAAGGAGATGGCCTCGAGAGAGAGGAAGGCATCATTTGAGAAGATTAGAATAAATCATGACATTTCTCTGGGAAGGTAGAAGAGAAAAAAATGGAAGAAACTATGAATAGAGAAGAAATAAAATAATAGTGAATAAAGAAAAATAAAAAAGACTGCTTCTTGACAAGGAGAGCAAAATGAAGAATAAGAAAAATAGCAAAGAGAAAGGAATGGGGCTCAGTGAGAGATAAAATGTGTCAATGAGGGGTATTCTAGAATTTGAGAAGAGGAAGTATGATCTAGAAAGAGGAACCTGGATACAAAGGTATTTGGCTACATGAAAGGAAGGTGATCATTGCCTATGAAATTCCTTCCTTATGTCAAGGCTACCACAGTCTGAGACCTTAAAGTCTTGTGTAAAGCTCACTGACATTTTTCATGAATAGGAATGATGCAAATCCTAATGTTGACTTTTCCTGTTGTTTTGATCTTCTAGCTGCTCCAACAGTCTCAGTCCCAAAAGGTAAGTAATGTTTCTTTTTTTCTAGTCAAAGCCATGATGCAATAGAGTTGTTTGTGGATTTTTGGATCTTTATGAAAGAAGGAAAGAAGGTTGCAGAAGGATACAATAATAGTGCCAATACTATCAGTTGTTTTGTTTTCTGGTTGATGTGTCTTGTGCTCAGTTTCTGCCTCCCTGCACTTCCACGTTTAGAGCTAGTACCCAATACTGTTAAATTAGGTTAAGTGGGAGGTAGCATGTGTTCAGTCTTGAGACTCAAGGAACCCTGATTCTAGGAAGGCTCAACCATTAGCCATTTGTACAGCCTTAGGCATGTCATTAAGAATCACTAATTGGCAGAATGGTTAACTTTGAATCAAGAAGCCCTGCATTAAAATCTTGCTTCTGACACACATAAAAGCTGTGGCAAGTTAACTGTTTTGAGACACACATTCTTCATTTACGAGATGGGGATCATAAAACGTGTAGCATATCACTCTACGAGAATCAAATGAGAAAATGGACAGAAGGTGCTTTGAAAAACCTCAAAATACTTTATGAATATTAGTTATTGCTATTAATGTCTCTGGGACTAAGTTTCCTCATCTGTGGTTGGTAATTATGATATGATAATAGTGGAAATCATAATGTCCATTTTATGAGTTGATTTGACAAGATCTACGATTTTGTTTGTATAGGGAGATCCCCAAAGAGAACTTCTGCCAAAGCTGATGCATGCTATTCTCCAACTTAGTCTTAGAGAATTGTTTAGGGGTGTTGGGAGTCTAAGTGACTTACCTAAGATCACATAGCCACCATGCAGATCTTGAATTCGGGTCTTCCAAGGGCAGTTCTTCATCCACTGTATCATGTTTCTTCTCTTCTAGTATTTTGTGTGTGTGAGGATTAAATAGATGTGGAAATGCTTTGGTAAGATTAAATGATATACACATACATATTGTTGTTCAGTCATTCAGTCATGTCTGACTCTTCATGACCCCATCTCTAAGGCTTTCTTAGCAAAGATACTGGAATGGTTTCCATTTTCTTCTCTAGCTCATTTGAAGTGGACAGGGTTAAGTGACTTCCCCAGGGTTACACAGCTAATAAGTGTTTAAGGTTAGATTTGAACTCAGAAGAGGAGTCTTACTCCAAGCCTGACATGGTGCTATGTAACTACACACACACATACACACACACACACACACACACACACACACACACACACACAAACGAGTGTGCATGTGTACTTACACACATGATGCTAATATATTTATGTACATTTATACATGTATATATAATACAGTGGTCTTATGTCATGTTATGTTATATTTATTATGTGATAACTGCTCTGTTATAGAGACTGTCTAGTGTGATGGAATACCTTGGAGCCAAGGAACCAGAATTTAAGTCCTGAGCCTTGCCACTTCCCAGCTATGTGACCACAGACCTTTATCACTTCACTCCTCATTTTCTTTTTTACATCAAATGAGAGGGTTGAACAACCTCATCTGAGATTTAGCTCTAATATTCTCTGATCATATGATTATTTGTATTAAATTATTATGATTAACAATGGTTAAACCCTGATTCTCCTCCAAATTAGATGAGGCCAATGGTTGGGGAAAAGTAATCATATGCAGATGTTCATAGATATTTCATCAGTTCTTCTAAATGGCTAATGCAAGTCAAAGGGTCAAAATTGTATAAGAAAAAAAGGCTAGAATAAGAGGATATGGAGAAATTAGGAGTAGAATTCCAAACAAATGCATGGATCATAGACTATTACAATTATGTTAGTCTTCTCCAATTCTTATTTAATTGGAATTTTTATTGATAAATTGTATAAGTATCACAGGCAGTAATCGATTTGAATCCAAGTGTTTTGAATTTTTTTCAATTTGATCACATTACCACTGGTTCTTTCTGCCCCTCCCTCCTTTGTTGCAGCTCTACCTTGTGGAGGCTTACTTCTCACTCTCAAAGGGACATTTTCTAGCCCACCAAAACTGGGAAAATATGCACACAGTGTGCAATGTGTCTGGGAGATTGAAGTACTAAAGTCATACCAGATAATTCTTAACCTGAACGCCTCTGAGTAAGTAAAAAGAGAACTGAATTATTGACATTAAGAAAACTCTCAGGCCATCTTTAACTGGAGAGGATCTTAATTGGTTTGTTGCACATTTATTTCTATCAAATTTTGCATTTCATTACCTTAGATTATTCATATGGAAGCTCCAGTATCTTTATATTACTGGTGTAGGAAGAATAGGACTAAATCTGGCCAATTGAAAAATACAGTTTTAATTGCCTTTTGCCATGTGAAATCACAATCTCAAAAGAATTGAAAAGCTAGCAGAACTGCTCTTGTCACTTCTAAATTCCCTTTATGTACTCTTTCCTCTTTTCATTGATTAACAGAACATTAGTGCTAGTAATAAATCTAAGAGGTCATCTAGTCCAATTTCATTTGAGGGACAACATGGGAGAATGCTGGATTTGGAGTAAAAACACATTGTTCAAATCCTGCTCTATTACATAAAACCTAAATGACTTTGGGTAAGTCATTTATCCTCTCTTCTTGGATTTCTCAACTTTAAAAAGAGGGAATTGGGCCAGAATGATCTCAGAAAGCCCTCTTAACCATAAATCTATGGTCCCATGAATTTTATGGGATAGAAATGATTTGTCCAAGATCATACAAATAGTTAACAGAATGCTGAAATTAGAAAAACCTGATAACTCCCAGCCTGGTGCTACTTTCTACCCTCTTCTATCTCTCAAGATGTTGTAACAAAAAAAACCCAAACAACTTGAATTTGTAAGTCATTAGAAGCTTTAGTTGATAACACAGAAAACACAGGTGCCTCTAGTTGCAGGAAGATATATATATATACATTCACCCATTTATTTATTTATTTATTTATTAATTCATTAATTCATTTGTTTATTTATTTATTTATATAATAGAAAAGAAGCTATTCCTACCCCTACCAGCTGAAAGAAGCCTTTAAAAAAGTAAAAGTTTCTATTTACATTAGCCTTGCTTGTGGGTTTATATGTTTGTGTGCATTTCAGCCAGGCCACAAAATTTAGCATTTTTAGCCTACAAAACTGTCAATTCATTAGCCTGGTAGCACAGACTGAGATAAAGAAGTTTTTGAGAACAAAGACAAAGAAGACATCACTGTGAGAAAGCCAGAAGCCAGTGTCTAAAAATGAGTTACTCATGCCAAAAGAGGGACAATAGAACTGAGCCCCTGAGACCCCCTATATAGATAAGGGTGAATCTGTTCTTTGAAGTTCTAATAGTTAGTGATGGTGTATTGTTCTTCTGACAGGATGATGTTAGCCATTAAGGGAGAGATCTCTAATGGCGGAATTTTGGATACCATTGAGCCTATGTAGGGTGCTCCATTAACACATTGTCCCTAGGGTGTCCATCCTAATTACCCAAGTGGGTAATGACCTTCCCCTCTTGGATATCACACAGTACTTTGGTTTTTAATTCATATATGTATATGTATATATATATAAGGATATATAGCTATCTGTGTTGATATAATCTCCTAATAGCGTAAGATCACAATGGTCTCATTCTCCAGGACAAGGCTTTGAGCAAAGAGGTTCCCATTGCTTTGGCTGTATCCTAGATTGAAGTTATCTGATCATTTGTTTCCAAAGTAAATTTTTATTGATATCTTTTTTAATATCACTTACATTTCCCACTGGATCTCTTTCTCTCTTCCTCCTAGAGAACTATCCTTTATATAAAAGAAGAAGAAAAAGGAAGAAGAAAAAAGTTCAATGAAAGAAACAATATATCAAAATCTACCATTATGTTCAGTGTTCCATGTGTTTGTTGCCCCATCTTTGCAAAGAATCAGGAGAGGGGATTATCTTCTTTTTTAAAGTCTAGTCCAATGATGGGCAAACTTTTTAAAGAGGGGGCCAAAGGAAAGGAAATGCTCATATGTCATTCTGTTTCTAAGGCAATTCTTTTGAAGTTTCATTGTATTGTATCCTACTCATTGTATTTGTCAGATTAGGAATAATGTCACCGGCCAGATAGAACATTTCAGGGAGCCATATCTGACCCATGGGCCATAGTTTTCCCATCACTGGTCTAGTCAATAAACAACCAGTCATTTGTGTCAATATGATACAAAAGAAACCTATTGAGTTGACTACATTTTCAGTTAGTTGTTTTTTGGTGACATTTTGATAGAGCCTATTTAAAAGAGTATAACACCAGAACAAGCATTTAAATAAAAAAGGCAAATTATTAGTTTTAGGACACCAAAGAATGTAAATCTTTCTCTAGGGCAGAGGGTTTCAGGTGAATCATTAGGTCAAAACTACTTTCATGGTAATATCAGGATATTTCCATTCCTTATATCATATATATATATATATATATACACACACACACACATATATATATATATATATAAGCCTAGATAGATAGATAGATAGATAGATAGATAGATAGATAGATAGATAGATAGATAGATGTAGCCCACTAAAACACTTTGGGAGTCCTCAATAATTTATAATAGTATCAAAGGACTGACCCAAAATTTTGATAACTGTTGCTCTAGAGAGTAGAGGAAAAGCTCCCATTTCTCCATTCTAATGACCAGGGCTATGGGAAGCTTTGTAGTATGGTAAAAAGTTCATTGACTTTGGCATCTTCAGTTTAAGTTTTCAGTTTGAATTCTGGCTGTATCACAAGTTATGTGACCTTAGGAAAGTTACTTGACTTCTCTGAGACTTAGGTTCTTCATCTATAAAATGGGGATGAAAACGCCTGCTCCAACTAATCTTGAAGCATTGCTCTTGAGGGCTACATGACAAATAGTATGAAGGACTTTTTAAAATGTAAGGATTATATTTATAAATATCAGACATTATTATGCAAAAATAGTAAAATCCAAAAGCATTTAGCACCTATGAAATACCAGGCTTAGCTCTTTTGCAGCTCAGAACTCCTGATCTCAAGCAATCCCTCAACCTCAGCTTCCCCAGAGATTATAGGCATGTTCCACCATGTTCAACAATATAATTTCTCTTGAAAAAGTTGGCCACTAATGTATGAATATCCAAAATGCCTGAGTAATGATATAACCCACATTTTAATTTCAACTTCACAGGACTGAACACTCCCTTAGCTGTTCTTCGAGTTATGTTGACATCTTTGATGGATCCCAGAACTCATCCAAACTGCTGGGGCGTTTCTGTGATGCTTTCAATGTGACATTTTTGTCTTCTTCCAACAAGTTGAGAATACAATATTTTAGTGACTCATCTGTCCCCATATCTGAATTCAAGGCTTCTTATTTTGCTATTCCACAGGATAATAATGATGCAGGCAAGGAAAAAAAAAAGATGTTTTGTCTCCCCACCCCTACTCTTTCTCTTGCTCACCAATCTCAGGTTGCCTAAGTGCTAGAGGAAAACAAAACCAAATCACTTCATTAATAATTCATGTTTATATCTACCCTTACTATCTTTGTGCAGAGGAATGTTATTCAATCTAAGCCTCAACCCAAATTCTTGACATTGTATGTCTTCCTTTTTCTAAGTTTAGAAGATTTGGGTGGTATATGAGGAAAAAGAAAGAGAAGGGAGAAAAAAATTAATTGCTAACTTCAGAGAGGTTGAAATAACAGCAAAAGTAATTCATGTTTATGCAATATTTTAAAGTTACTAAGTTCTTTACATATATCATCTCATTTTATCCTCACAACAATATCATGAGCTAGATAGCAAAAATGTCATTATACTCATTTTATAGAAGAGTCCATTGAGGCTGACGAGATTAACTGACTGCCCAGCCACACAGCCAATAAATAGTAGGGACATCATTGAAACTTAGGTCTTATGACATCAAACTCATTCCTCTGTCCACTATGCCATATTGCCTCAGAATAAATCCTGTAGTTAAGTAGTCATATTTATGTTATATAGGCAACAAAACTTAGTGGATAAATTGTTAGATTTAGATTCAGGATGACCTGGGTTCAAAATCCTGATTCTGACACTTATTTGCTGTTTTACTCCAATTAAATCTGTGTGCTTTATAGATGTTAGTAATTTCCTAGAATTAATCTGTTGGGGCATATGTAATGTTAGATATGAAGCAAGGTAAGTTCTACATCTGGAATTATGTATACCATTGAAATTAGAGATGCATAATGAATTCATGTTATAAATGTATTTGGGAACCTTGTATTTCTTTTAGTAATTTAGTTGAGAATTGTAGGAAAATCCTAGTGGAGAATGTGATTAGATTGAGCAGGGGATCAACACCTAATAACTGATGATTCCTACTATTTCCTCAGTGCTATACAGGCAAGGATATTACAGTCATCTGCTCCTGAATCCCCCTTATAATGTATCTCTGAACTAAGCAACTACTGTTATCTCTAGAAGTGAGACCCAGATTTATAAAGCATTTGGTGCAAGTTAGCAACTCAGCCAGGACTGTAAGACTGCAAACCAAATTTCTGTTCTATTACTCAATCGAAAGGAGCCATTCCTTGCCTCTAGAATATCCCAAATCTAACTTAGCAACATGGACAAATCTGTAAGTGAAGCTCATATTTCTCTTCGGGGACAATTTTCAGCCTTGTCTAAATAAGAAAACTTGCCCATCACCTAACTCCAGGGGTCCTGATTCTGATGAATGACTTCAGAAAAACCGAGCTACTCTAAACTCACTGAACTTAATCTCCAAACTACCATTCCCCAGCAGGTACCAGACAACCTCTGTATTTTGTTTCATCACACTTGGTGGTGCATTTTTCTCCTTATATTTACATAACAATATATGCTTTTCAAAGATTGTTCCAAAACATAGAATCATAGATTTTAGAGCTTAATCAGGATTTGAACTCAGACTTCCCATGATTGAAAGTCCAGTGTTCTATCCGCTATTCCAGCATTGGCAAAAGTTTTTAAGTTTGTGTGCCCAAATTGCAACTTCAAACTGCCTGTGAGTCCCCCACATTACCCCAGAGAGCAGAGGGAGAAAGTACTTGCTTTGAGCAGCTGGACAGATGGGCAGGGCATGCAAAAAAAAGGGCATGCTGGGAAGAAGGGGAGTAGAGCAGCTCCCCTGGGCCAGCTGGGCACATGTGCCAATTCTTCACCAATGCTACACTATTCCATGCTTCCTCTAAAGGAACTAAAAGATCACCTATTCCAAATCCCTCATTTGATAGACAGATGAGAAAATGGAGACTCAGAAAAGTCACCGAGCTTATCTAAGGTCTCACAAGTAGTAACTAGAAGAACCAGGATTCATATTTTGTTCTCACTTCAAATCCAGAGCTTTATCTATTGTACTGTTTCCTCTTATAATGATTTCACATGGCCCCAACCAATCCTCACAAAGATGCTTTAAGTCAGATGAATGTTATTGTCTGTATCTGAAAAATGAAGTAATTAAGGCTCAGAGAGGTTAAATAATTTAGCAAAGACTACACAGGTAGCAAGTGGCAGAATTTGATCTAGGATTCAGAATTCTTGTATGATAATATGATTTTCTTTTCTTTTCTACTAGCACTGTCATGCGCAGATGATCAAATGTATGTAGCGGTCAACAGGCAATATATACAATCACTGGGTTATGATGTTCAGCATTTGTCTTTGAACAATGCATCCTGTGAACCTGAAATCATCCCAAGTCACATAATATTCATGATTCCATTTAATAGTTGTGGTACTGTCATAGAGGTGAGAAATTATGAACCTGGATTCAATTCTCAGTACAGTCAAGCCATAGAACTCTAGAATTGGAGGACATGAGAAGTCACAGGGGCTCTTGAGAACATTAAAACCTACTATGTCATATGAAGGATCATTAAACTTTGACCTAGTGAGAAGAATAGTAAATAGCTCACATTTATGTAATATTCTAAGGATTACAAAGCATTTCTTCCATAAAAATCCTATAAGGTAAATAAGATAGGTATTATCCATTTGACAGATGTGACCACTAAGACTTGGCATGATTAAGCAACTTGCCCAAGGTCACACAACTAGTAAGCATCATGATCAAGATGCAAATCGAACTCTAATTCCAATGCACTTTCCACCACACTCTATCTTGCCAAAGGTCACAGAGATAATAAATGATGGAGCTGGGCCAAGAACACAGCTCTTTCCATTCCATATTCAATTGCTTTCTAATGCATCACTGTTTTGCCCCTTTCAGCTTCTCTCAATGAAGATTATTCATCAAACTTACTTATAAGACACATTGTACATTCTTACCACCACTGCTTGCCCCATTAATAAAATGAAAATTTCCAAAATGAAAAGATTCACTAATTTAAATACCAACCTCAGAAAATAATTAGGAAGTGAAATTCAGTTACAATAAATGTGTGTGAATATAACATGTATATGTTTGCTTCCATTTCGTGAATGTTAAGGAATGGTGTCTCTAAAATCTAGCAAACCCATGCAAAAAATTTTGGCCCTCCTTTCATAACAGAAAAGAAGTCTGAATTGTCTTCTGTGTACCAGGGAGGATGAAGTCCTTACTTGGTTACTACTATATGTGTATTGTTAGAAGTCAAAGGCTCTGGTCTTCTAAAAAGTTTTTTATAATTTTTAAATTGTAAGTGAAGGTAATATAGAAAAAATATAAATTAAACTTTAACACAAAAATAGAATGCTTCTTATTTCATTTGGACTGTAGTTCTGCAAGTCATAGAATAAAGAATACATATAATACATAGAAAATTGTGATGGTTAATATTTCCCAACCTTAGTTATTCTCTCCTCTCTACAGATAATTGAAGGAAGAAGGCAGAAGGTAGACTATACATATTTCAAATAGACATACAAGGTAACTTTCATACAAGCCAACATTTCATCCCAGGCCACAAAGTTTCCATTGGCTTGATAAAGAATTAGACCAGAGCCTTTGACTTCTAACAATACACATATAGTAACCAAGTAAGGACTTCATCCTCCCTGGTACACAGAAGACAAAAACACCACATTATGATTTAGCAGCAGCTTTCTCAAACAGAGTAAAAACATGAAATCATGGCATTGAGGATGAAGTATCAGATCTCTGGACATTAACAAGATACATTTCCTTAGGGTACCACAACAACTTATTTTTCCATAAAAAGGTCTAGAGTTATAAACTTCAGAAACAGCTTTTAAGGTACTGAGGATGGGTCCAATAAAATAATCCTCAAAAGGTGGGAATTTATATTCGAGGGCTATCTTTCTTATTTCTCTCCTTTCCACCCTAAAGTATATCTGCCGTGTAGGATTTGTTAAAATGTTTAGGTTTTACCTGTGGCGAACTTGGATATTTCAACATACAATATAAGCACAGTGTCTGGCATATAAAAGGCATTTTAATAATACTTATTGATTGATATTTATTAACATCATAATTAGGATCTTGTTCATTGACTACTGGGTCAGCACCGTGGACAGCAGTCAATTCTTTGCTGAAAAAGATTATCTTTCTATTTGTGTCTGCCACTTTTCATTTGTCATAGGATCCAAAAGACTACAATCTGTAAAATGGTGCAATGTTATTGTTCTAAATTCTTATACCTATGCCTATACCTAGCACAAATGACTAAAGCCTAAAAGTATGCAAGAATTTCTGGAAGAACTGGTATCTAATGAGCTATGATCATCGAGCGATGAGTGATTTTTTAGGAGTGAGTCATGAAACCCACTTGCTATATGTTCTCACCTTGTGCATTCTTAAACCATCTACAAGTAATGTTTTGTATAATCCTTCTCTCTTCCTTAGCATGAAAAATGGAAAGCAAATCATCTCTCAACCTAGATGTTTTCCTTCCAGAATAATTTTTCTTAAAAACAACTATATTTAAAGTATAAACGTCCACAAGAAAATAGAGTGAAGGAAAACAATCTCCTTTTCTTAGTTAGCTCTTCAAAACAGATTAGAGAAAAGCTCCGACTTAGAAGAGTCAGAGGCTGGTCTATGGGAGTCAGGGAGACTACTTCCAACCATAAAGGGTAGAAACGGTAGGAAAGAAGAGGGGCTAGAAGGTAGAAAATACAAAAGTAGATAAGGAACAAATTCTCTTTGTCACAGATAACCCAGTTGCAGGCAACAGGTAGCCATCAGTTCTGTGATAGTCTGGAGTGGCTGGAGTGGAGAGGCTGGAGTGAAATGAAAGAATTTAAAGTTCAAAATTAGGATCTCACATTTGCCAGGGTGAATAATTGCAGGATTTAAGGATGGTCTGACTGCACATTGGATTGTTATCACTTTATGTTTTTAGCTCTGATAGAAAATAGTTTCTAAAACCTTGATTTACTTTTGTCTTTGGTTGCATAAGGAAAAAAATGACACCATCATCTACTCCAATGTGATTTCCACAAAGGAACTGGATGGACTGATTGCCAGGATAAAGACTTTCCACTTGCATCTCAACTGCAGAATGAATATGAATAACATGGTAGAAGTCAAATACTTGACAGATGACTCCATTGATATTTACAGAAGTCAGGATGGCCATTTCCACTTGAATGTCTCATTTTATGATTCTTCATTGTTTGACCATCCAGTGTCTGAATCTCCCTACTTTATAGAACTCAACCAAGATGTTTTCTTGCAAGTCATGCTGAGCCACTTTGATCCAAATCTGTTACTTTCTGTAGATACTTGTGTGGCTTCTCCCGATGCTGCTGATTTTAAATCCATGACCTATGATTTAATTCGACATAGGTAAGAACTATGAATAGCAGCTATTTTTAAAAAGTTATTAATTTCCTATAGATTATGATCAGCAGAAGTAGAAGGTTAATCAAAGGGAATTCTATTTGCCTACTGTCTCCATACACTAAAACCAATTTGAAAAGAAAATGAACAAATTTAGTCAACTTGACTCTTAAAAAATTCTCTAGTTAGTAATAGCAATAATGGCAACAGTTTTTCATTTTGATGGTATGTTCCATTTTACTGAGTATTTTCCTCATAACAAAACTGTGAGATTGGTAGTGAAAATGGTTTCTCTATTTTACAGATAAGGGCAGAGGCTTTGAGAAGTGAAGTAATGTGCTTAGGATCATGTGAGTAGTAAGTGACTAAGTAAAGAAGAGAAGATAAGCTTTCTTACTCCAAATCAGGGCTCAATCCATTATGCAACACTGTCTTTTATTTATGAACTGAGTACTTAATGAAGTACAATTCAATTGAAATTAAAATAATCACTTAACTGAATGCAATCCTTATCAGCAAGGAAGAGTGAGCACTAATACAAATATCTGATAAACTTAAAAATTTTAAAGTAAAGTTTATTTAGATTAACTTCCACCAGAATTAATGTTTTCTCTAACAGCAATGGGAAATCTTTAAAGGGTTTTGAACATAGTAGTGATCCAATGAAAGAAACATAAATTTGATAGTAATGTTCCATGTAAATATGAAGAAAAAAATTGGAGTCAGGATGATCAGCCAGGAGACTGCTATGCTAGTCCAGGCATAAAATGATAAGGTCCTGGGAACAACTAAATTGTGGCTATGAAGATTAATAAAAAAAGACTAGGTAGAAAAGATATTTTTAAAAAAAGAATTAATTAAGGACAAAGATATGTTGGACCCAGAGAGGATGAAAGAAAATACATCATCTTCCTCTTCATTTATATTTTACTATGGTCCTCCCACACATATTTCTATCCTATGGAGGACACAAACAAGTATGAGGCATTATTTCTGATATTTAGGGAAGTCTAATTGTCATATAAGGGAGATGAGGTACATAAAATAAAAAATAATTCAGGGAAATATACATTGATGAATAAATCCAGTAAGATCTTAGTACATGTCAAAGGAGTTTATATGATGGATAAATCATAATAGCTTGATAAGACAGGAAAGCTTCATGTTGTAAGTAGAACTTCATATAGCCATATTAAAGCATAAATAGGGCTTGCTAAGTTGTCTATAGATGGCACTTCAGGAAGTAGGAAAAGAATGGGAACAGACATAGAGATGGCAATGTACACAACCCTTCCAGGTAAAGCTGAATAGATCTCTTTAAAAGGATTGGAGAATTTATGTAAAAGAGTAATGAAATATAAAGATAAGAGGAAGGATGTAGCCAGATTGTGGAAGATTGAATATGAAGCTAAAAAGGTATTTGACATTATTCAGTTTGCAAGGGGAGAGCATTTAAGGTCTTTTGAAACATTAATATAAAATGTTTGAGGAATATGATTGCAGTGGTTGCAGAATAGATTAGGAGGGGAGATCATTTATGAATTTGTTGTAACAGTCCAAGAGTAAAACGCTGAAGGTTAAGTGAATAGGTTGTAGTAATGGGAATGGAATGGAAGAGAAAACAAACTAACATAACTTGCTGACAAATTGGGTGTAGGTCACGGAGAGAGGGCAGCAGATGACTCCATGGTTTTCAATTTGAATGTCTGAAAAAAATGGTGGCATCATGGATGAAAATAAAGTTCCCAAGAGGTAGATGAATTTCAGGGAAAGATGAGTTTAACTTCTTATATGTTGAGTTTGAGATTATGTTAGATTTCCATGTTGAAATAAAAAGAAGTCAGTTAGAAACGTGAGACGAGGGCTCAGAAAGGAGAGATCACTTAGAGATAGCCATGGCAGTCATCCAGAAAGATAAAATACTTGAAAGCATGAGATCTTGTAACTTCAGAAAATGTATGTGGAAAATTGCTATTATAAATAATTTGGAAAATGTCTTTTAAAAAAAGAAAGCATCAGAATAGATGAGCTATCAGAGAGAAAGGGCAAAAAATAACTGCAAGGTTTCAAGTATGAATGACTAGAAGCTTGGTGGTCCTGTTTATAAGCTGGGATAGTGAGTCCAGGTGGAACATTTCCCAGTTATTATTTGCATTTCTCTTCCTTTATCTTCTTTAGTTAAGAGTTATGCCTCTTGTTAGCAACATAGCCTTCTTCCTGCTAAATATGAAGTAACATTGTGCTTCAGAAAAATTTTGTGTCAGATATCCCCTTATGTCAAACCAACAGAAGAAACGTCTCATCTCACTTTAATTTTTGTTTTCCAGATGTGTGAGAGACCCTACCTATGCTGCTTTATCTTCTCCAAACCCAAATATTGTCAGGTTCAAGTTTAAGGCCTTCAGGTTTCTTAAAAGACATAATGTCATTTATCTGCAGTGCCAAATGGTCATTTGCAGAGCAACTGATGCCTCCTCTCAGTGTCAACAAAGCTGCACACCCAGATCCAAGCGAGAAACACATCCCAAATTGGACCACTTGGAGGTTGGGGTGGGACCACTTCGTCTAAAAAAGGAAACATCTCTGGATAAAAATACTAGTAATTGAAACTTATCTGTCTTTGTGTAAATTCTTCATAACCTGAACCCTTTCTACCTTTCCAGTTTCTTGCACATTCATTCCCTCTAAACACTCTATGATTTAGATATCCTGGCTTCTGTGCTATCTCATCCACCCAAAATTCTAACTTTTCAATCACTGCCTTTTCTTAAAAAAATACAACAACCTCTTTTCAATCTTAGAATGAAAACTTAGTATTGGTTCCAAGTCAGAATGGTAAGGGCTAGGCAATTGGGATTTAATGACTTGCCCAGGGTCACACAGTTTCTGAGGCTAGATTTGAATCCAGGAACTAAATTCTTCAGGACTGGCTCTCTATCCTCTGAGCCATCTAGTTGCCCTGATTCCTGCCTTTTCATTGGCTCCCTCCATGCTTGTAGTGCTCTATATTTGTTTTACATTCACTTTATATTGGCTTTACATGCCTGAAGTTCTAGCATTTGTCTTTTGGCTTCTCTAACTTCAACAAGCTTCAGCTCAAATCTTATCTTCTGTGAGAGGGCTTCCCTGGTCTCTTCAACTGCCAGCGCCTTCTCTTCCCCTGTTGCCTTCTATCTCCTCTGTTTCTATCTTCCTACTATCCCTCTCTCCCTCTTCCTCCATACATATGTATATGTATAAATATGGGTGTATACAACAAGCTATTATCTTCCCCCCTTAGAAAGAACTATGTTTGAGGAGAAGGAAAGTTTTTGCTTTTCTTTGTATCTCCATCAGCACACTATCTGGCAAAGTATAAATGCTTAAATACTTAATAAATGCTTGTTGCCTAACTGCATGTAAAGTGTTCTTGCTTTTTCAATCATGAACCTTCAAAGGAAGTTTTAAAGTATTTAGCCAAGTATTTATCACTAACACAAAAAGATCCACCTAATTTTAAGGTATTCTCTACAAGCTTTACAATCACTAGATGAAACATAGGAGTACTAAATAATATCAAACATCTGAACATTTGGAAACAACTAGATGGTTGGCTTGTATCAAGTAGACATGAAATTCTATATAGGGCTGCCTTTGTCTTTGTTTTAAAATTCCATTTTTAAGTATATCTAAACTTGCCTGTATAAGCAAGAAAGTAGTATATAGCATAGTAGAATTTTTTTTAAACCCTTAACTTCTGTGTATTGGCTCATAGGTGGAAGAGTGGTAAGGGTGGGCAATGGGGGGTCAAATGACTTGTCCAGGGTCACAAAGCTGGGGTGTCTGAGGCCAGATTTGAACCTAGGACCTCCCGTCCCTAGGCCTGACAGAGTAGAGTTTTGAACTGTGGATCAAATCTTACCTTAGATATTTTCCTAGCTGTGTGACCCAGGACAAATTATTTAACTCCTCTTAGCTTCAATTTTGTCATCTGTGAAATGGGAATGACAATAGTACTTCTCCCCCCCACCTTGGGTTTATGTAATGAATATATGAGATAAAGTATGTAAAGTGTTTTTTCTTAAAGATATCTATAAATATTATTTCCAAGACAGCTAGATAACACAGAGGATGGAATGCCAGGCCTAGAATCAGGAAGATTCTTCTTCCTGAGTTCAAATTCGACCTGAGACACTAACTGTGTGACTCTGGGTGAGTCACTTATCCCTGTTTGACTCAGTTTCCTCATTAGTAAAATGAGCTGGAAGGGGAAATAGAAAATTACTTCAATATCTTTACCAAGAAACCCCAAATGGAGTCATGAAGAGTTAGATATGACTGAAATCATTCAGCAACAAAAAAAAATTATTTGTCCAAAGTCTAGGAAATTGTACTCATTCTTATTATATTTTGTAGTAATCACATATTTATTATAGGAAATGCATACAGTTGGGGGGAAACAAAATCAATTTATCTGATAAAATAAATAGCTCTATATTCCACTAAAAGTCCTAATTAATCATTATCTGCAATTTAGTTTAATACATTAAGCACCATCCTTTCAGATATTCCATGAGTTTTTATTAGAATCCTACATAATCTGGAAAATGATTTTATTACTTTCCCCAATGTTGATTTAATGTTACTATTGCTGCCAATAATGATAATTCATATAGCTAAAGTGAATTATTTCACCTTCAAAATTTTTGACCTGAGGCACTTGGGTTCTGATATTCTTGGGTGACTCCCTCTCCTGGCCTGCCATTTCAGGAAAATTCCCAGCTTCTCTTCACTTCGTACCTTTTGTCTATCTTCTTGATAGCCTTATCAACCAATTACTGCAGAAGACATACCCATCCCACTCCTATTCCTCCAGTTTTAGAACCACCATCAAATCAACTCTGCTATTATTTCCGAGTTAAGTATATAAACCTAGTCCTCTGTGGAACCTTTTATCATCCCAACCAAAGTATTGCTCTTTGGCCAATATGTGTTGTCTTCCTCTATTAGAATGCAAGTTCCCTGATGGTAGGGGCTGTCTTTGTTACTATATTTATATACCCAGACCATAGCACATTGCTTGGCATATGCTTTTTAAGATTTATTTATTATCATAACACTTTATTAAGTGGTTTCTTCACAACCACCTTGAGAGATAAGCATGACAGACATTATACCAATTTTGCCAATGAAAGAAGTGCCAGAGATCTTCAGTGATTTGCCTTCAAACAGGTGAGTCCCTAACTCTAATCTTAATCACAGAACTCAAAATGTTTGAGTTTATAATTGAAACCCAGATCTTCCAATTCCAAATCCATTGTTATTTCTATTTTCATACTTAGCTTTACTGATTTCTTGAAAAGAAAAAATAATCAGTGGAAAGAGTGGTTTAAAGGGAATAAAAAATAATCCATGGAAAGGATGGTTTAAAGAGCACTTATTTAGAATCAGATTTCATTTCAAATCCCAGCTCTTCTACTTATTACCCTGAGCACATATTTGTTGATTTAAGCCTTGATTTAAGAGCAAAGTCCAACAGGAAGAAAATAGACAATGCCACTTAATTTTCTGATTTTCCATCATGGCATGAACTGGTGCTGTTTTCCTAAAGTGTATGACACCTCTTCTCTTGGTTTGCAGCCAGGGATCCATAGTCTCCTGGACTGTCTTATGATAATGGAAGAAGACACACTTTCTGACTGCTGGATTTGAAATATGTTGCTACTAAAATAAATCTATTAAAAAGGAGCTAGGGTAAAAAAAATTAAATGGAGCTGAGAGCAAGAATATCTTCTCATGAAGTTGGAATGTGTTTCTGAAAAGTTAGTTTAAGGTAGTTTCCAGAATTTGCAGTCATGTAGAAGAGAGAATAATCATTCTGAAAAAAGGTAAATGCATGATTACAAAGGGTTTTTTGTGTGTCATGAAAGTTAACAATAAATGAATATATTCCACATAACTGCTGAGTATTTTAGTGTTGACTTTAAGTTGGATTTCTCACCTTTGGAAAAAATGCTATCTTCCTCTTATTGTCTATAGGCCTTTTCCTCCCAGGTTCTTTCACTATGCTATCTTCCCTTTTCACTACACTGTCTTCCATTTTTACCTACTCCTCTAATGGACCATCCCAGACTCACTTCTCTGAGGCAATTCCATTGCCTTGTTGGATGCCTCTGATGCTGATCTCTTATTGGCCTCTCTAGTCAAGAATTGGTACAGTGGAAAGAATGTTACATCTGGACCTGAGGTTTGAATGCCCTTTGAATGCCTTTACTACCTTGTATGGTATTAGACCAGCAGCTAGATGATGCAATGGATCCCTAGGGTGCTGGGTCATGAGTCAGGAAGCCTTAAATTGAAGTTAATCCTCAGACACTTAAGCTGTCTGACCCCGGGCAAGTCACTTAACCCCATTTACATCAGTTTCCTCATCTATAAAATGAGCTGGAGAAGTAAATTGCTAACCAATCTAGTAACTTTGCCAATAAAATCCCAAAATGGGTCATGAAGAGTAAGACATAAATGAAAACAACTAAATGACAAGATGATATTGAACAAGTCATTTAACCTCTTTGGTCTTACTTTGAAATGAAATTCTTACATAATACCTTTCAGCTCTACATCAATGATCCTATGATCCCATGAACTATAAAAGCAGAAGAACTGACCACTTTCTGGATGGCATAAATCTCAGTGATAATCAGTGAGACAAATAGGTGGATGCCCAATTTGCCTGCATGGATAGATGCTTAAATTTGCTTCTGAGATCATTGAATATTATTGTTGTAAGGGAGTGTAGAAATTATTCTGATACCTTTTTTTACAGATGATAAATCTGAGGTTCAAGAACATAATGACCCAGAGTCAGACTTTCATTTTAACTTTCAGCTCTCAAGTCTGTACATGACTGTCTCATGATGGCCTGTTAACTCAAACAAACAAGACAAGAGCAGATTAGGAGATTTCCATGCATGAGAGAGCATTTTTTTACATGTAAAGTAGATTGTGACAAAGCTAATACTCTTCTTTATCATTTGGTGATAAAATAATCAGAAATGGCACTAGCCAGATTTAAAGATTAGATGTGCATGTTGCCATGGAAAGAAGACTGGAATTAGGATTCAAAGCATGGAATCAAATCCTGGTACTGACTCTTGCTGACCTATGTAACCTTAGACAAGTTATTTCACTCCCAAGGGCTTTAGTTTCCCCATCTATAAAACATGAAGTTGTTCAATAAATTGATTCTTAAGGTTCTTCTTTTCATTCTAACTTGCTTAAAAATTACCAGGGAAGCTAGGTTTTTGGATACTAAAATATCAAAAAATTTAATGTATGAAAAAACAAAGAATTTGTATTTTGGGGCAGAAACTCTTGGAGTGGAAATTCCCTCCCTCTGTGGATACAGATTATGACTTGTCAATGATTTGTGCCATGGGAAGTAGTCTGAGGTGCAGGGAGAGTAAGAGACTTCACCAGGGTCAAAGAGCTCTTATCAGAGGTAGATATGAATCCATGTTTTCATAAGAACAGGGATGAGTGAGATATAGTTTGGGTAGCACTAGTTCTTTGATCTTAGGCAACTCATTTCAACTATCTGGACCTGTTTATACATCTTTAAAATGAAAAGTTTGGATTAGATAATTTTAAAGTCCCTTTCAGTCCTACCATGGAATGAATTGTTATTTAAAGTGCAACATCTCTGTAGGAGAAATGGCCAAGGCAGTCAGCATCCTAATACCCTCTATCTATGATCTAACACTCTTTAATTTCCTATCCATATCCCCACACCAAGTTACTTTAGTTCTTAGCATCCTAGAGCCATAGAATGTGAGAGCTGGAAGGCAGAAATCATTTAATCCAGTCCTCCAATTTTGTAAGGATCATTCTGATTCCTTCTTCATCTCCTAGAGTAGGGATGTGCCTTCCTTAAAACCACACAGCTCATCGACAATAGAACCAGGAGTAGCATTCAGGTCCTTTTAGTCTTGGGACAGTGAACTTTGATTATGTTATTTGAAACTGTTGTATAGAGAAGAGAGAAGGGATGCTGAATTTGATTCAGAGGACCTGAGTTCTAAAATCTCAGCATTGTTTGGTACTAGATATATGGTCTTGGATAAGTCACTTCCACATTTTTAAAAAGAGGGGTTTTAAACCAACTGATATCCAGGGGCCCTCCTAGTTCTACCTCTTATGATTTTTGACTACAAGATTTTTATTGAACAGGGTGGCTTTAGCTACTTTGGGAAATGGTATACAGAATGCTTGGTTTCTTGATGAAGAGAATGGCTCCCCTGATGGCTAATGGCAGAATTTCTCATTTCAAATGGAATTGTGAACCAAAAGCTGTTTGAAGACAAGATCTTCAGGTTAGAACTCCTGATGCATGTTTTATAATGATTCTGAAGTCCTGAATTGGAAAGCCAGGGTCCTCTCCAGAAGCGTGTAGATGTGAGAAAAGAAACCAAAGACCAGAAGAAATAACAAACACATCCAAACACAATGTTAAACTGAGAAATATGGAGAACTTTAAGAGAGAGGAGAATCTTCGGAAGCAATTTGAAGACAATTTTTCCAATGACCCTCTTTATTAGAGAGTAATGACTTCATATTATCATTGAGATGAATTCGTGTGGATTTGTAATTTTGGCTTAACAAAAGCATATCACCAGGGAATTCAAAGGGCAGGAAACGTATGCGATTTGTGTGTCCTGCTATTTTGCGTTCTTGTTTCTTCTTTAGGTCAAATGTTTTCATTTCATTTGGTTTGATTATTAAGGGTTTTATGCGTTCATCTTCCTTGAAGGTTACATTCATTTTTATTTTTATTTTATTAGCTTTTGAGGATGCCTCATCATCATCTCTTTCTTGACTTGCTGCTTTGGAATCTGGAGCTACAGCTGGTAGAAATGAGCCATGATGGCATTGTTCAGTATATTCCCAGTCTTTTGGTCCTCTGGCCATTTTCATCCTTTCTATGTGCTTATTGATATTTGTCTTCTCCCTACTTGGCACTTGAAGTTCTTCTCGTGGAACAATTATTCTAGCAGTCCATGCCTTTTCCATATTTTTCTTCCCTGTATTTAGAAGAGCGTATACATTATTATATTCCATTGCTCTTTTGTAATCTGGTGATTTCTGCCTGAGCTCCTTCAGCATCTTTTCTTCCTCTTTTTGTTTCTGAGCCAAAAGCCTTCTAGTGGCTACTGTATGCACACCGCCTAAACGCTGTTAAAGTGAAGCAAATAACTTAAAACCACCCCTTGTTTTCGCACAGAAAAGCCACAGGAACAATGGGCAGGGAGTTACATGCTTGTAACAAGGAAAAGACATTGGGCAATAATGAGATAGCTAGTTGTCTGTCCTCTTAACTTCATCACTAACTGTTTCCTACATCCCTCACTGGAACACAAACCTATTGCATTGCACTCCAAGAATGTATGAGTTGATTGTATTAAGACCTTTAAAAAAATAACAATTTGGAACATGAAAAAGTAGTTGGCAAATTTCAACAGTGAGAACTATATTCATACCTTGACTTTGTTCCTTACTTCCTATGTAGACTAAGGTTAAATAGCATAACCTCTTCAGACTTCATTTTTCTCACCTATAAAATAAAGGGGTAGGACTAGATTGTTAGCTAATAGTCCATTTTTTGTAGATTCTATGATCTTACTTGGAAAAATTATTCTAGCTGTTGAATTCTTCACTATTGTTCCCTCTACTACAGCTCACACTTGTCTGAAGTGGCCCATCCCCTGGAGGAAATCCTACTGGACTTACCAAGATTTCTTTTTCCAAAGGAGAATATTTACCAAGGGCAATACGTGGGTCACCTCCATAATATTTCATCCATATGCTGGAAAAAACAGAAAGATAAAGAGTTTTAAAGTCAAGAGAATGATTTCAAAAGTTTTCACTCAAAGAATTTTTTTCCAAGTTCTATCAAAGAATACTCTTTGGACATTAAGTAGACAAATGGGAAAAGTGACTTTACCCAGGGAAATCTGTAAATGTCTTTATGATGAGAAAGAGATGAAGCATTCAATCTTTATAGTTTTTCTCTGGAATGAATGGAACAAAGGTGTGCATTATAATTACCTTAATAATGACTCAAGATTCAAATCATCTGTGCTTAATAGTGGGTCTTTTATAGAGCATGAAACTTCATTAGCCACTGACTTCAGATGCTTCTTCATGCTAGTCTTCATCTTGGCAGTCTGCCTTTCTCAAACCCTCTGTTTCACAATGCTTTGTTCTGGTTTCCATTCTCCAATTATCTGTTATCCATTCCCCAGGATGGAAATATTGTTACTTAAAATTGTGGCTTTGGGTTTATGGAGAAGATAGGTTAATGTTAATTAGATGAAGGTCACAAAGGGAAAGGCACATTCCTTGCATCATAAATGGTCTAGATTGAGCGATTGTGAGGTCTAATGCCAGGACAACACATGATCTTCTAGGGGTGAAATTAATACCATCAGCAGCTTCCCTCTTCCCTCAGCTTCCTCCCTAGTCATGCCTGCCATTCTCTTTGAGACACTGTTTTGAGCTAAATTGAGATTACAAGTGAAAGAGTTTACTTCTCTCAGAGATGAGCAATTAATTGAAAGGCAATGTGATGTAAAAGAGACAATGCTAAACTTGGAGTCAGAAGACTGGGGCTCAATCCCTGGCTCTAATATTCCCTAGTTCTGTGACCCTGGGAAAAGTGATAAAACATTATTTGCCTTGCTTTTGTGATCTGCAAATTAGAAATACTTCACTATTTACTTTATAAGATTGTTATGAGGAAAGAGTTTTACAAACCTGGAAGCAATATACAAATAAGATCCTAATAACCATATTCAACTACAAGATTCATAGAAATGTTTTATATAGACAAATTACCTTTCATGCCCCAAAATATAATTTTTGGCATTAGTCAAAGAGTTCTAGTATTCAAATGCCTTGCTATCTCATAGAAGAGGACACGAACTGGCGAGAAACCAAGCAAAGTTTCCATTTACTCTTCTGGAATTAAAAATTCCAATTCATTTTATGATGAGATTAAGACTCAGAGAACCTTAAGTGAATTCTTCTTGGTCTTGAAGCCAGTAAATATTGGAGCAGGGCCTGGAACCCAAGTTTCCTCACTCTGAGTTAAGAGCTCTTTCCACTATCTCTCACAGTCTCTAAAGTCTACATAGACTAGATTAGAAGAGGATTATAGAATTAGAGCTTGAAAGGAGATTTTAGGGATTACTTAGTACAACTTCCTTATTTTAGATATAATGAATTCCAGTCCAGTGTCACAGAAGTAGTAAGTGGCAAAGTTAGATTTCAAAATCAAGGCTCATTTACTCCAGTGATTCCAAACATCATTCTTTCCATTGTACTATGTTTCCTCCTAAATAGAAGTTAACTTAGAATATTGGGGGCCAGAAAGGGATCTCAGAAATTAGTTTAATCACTTTATGTTGTGACAATAACATCTAGCAATTTCTTGAACAACAATTCAATCTTTCTGTTTTCATTTTCCATTAAGAATAGCCTGTAATTAGAAAACAAACAAGTAGTACTTGTTGATAGAGAATTATCATTTATCTGATCACTGCTTTTTCTCCTTAATAAGAAATTCAGAATTGCCCAAGAGACGTCCGGTTAAGATGGTGGCAGAGTAAGGAGCAGCTGCTCGATTTCTCCTGACAGAAGCATACAGGACTCCTCAAGGGGAAATAAAAGCGAACCCAGACGAACGAAGGAACCCCACAACAGGGCGCAGCATTGAAGGTACCCAGAATTGGGGCATTTCCACACTATAAAGGGGTGAAACAGCTCTCACTAAAACGCGAGAGGAAGAAGCCCCTCCCCCACCCCCCACACCACACACCTCGCACAATGCCAAGGCCAATGCACAAGAGTGAAAACAGGATTGGGGCAACTAGTTAATCACTGGCAGCCCCAGGGCTTGTACCTGTGTGCTGCAAGACCAGGGACCCCAAGTGGCTGGGAGGCCGGCACAGACTTTCCCCGAGCCTCCAGATGGGTGAAGGCACAGCCTCCGGCCGGGACAAAGATCTCTAACACAGGGACTTTCCCCAGCACGTGAAGGCATCTCCTCAGGTGTGAATAAAGATCTCCATCCCACAGACTTTCCCTGGCTTATGTGTGGGTGAAGGCAGTGCCCTAGGCTTGAATAAAGATCTCCAGCCCAGGCTTGGACCTCCAGTGAGGACCTGGAGCAGACGGGAGCTCAACTGTGGAAGCAGCCCCTGAGACTGCTGAAGGAGCCTCGGGCAGACCGGGGACTACCAGGAGGCCTGACTCCGAGGACAAGGAGACCAGAGCCCCCAGGAGCTTAGAAAACACAGGCAGACCCTGAGTGTGAAGACAAAGTGGAAAAGGGGCGGGGCTAACAATGGCAAGCCAAGAACTCCAGAGGAAGAAAAAGGTTATCAAGAAAAACTCTGGAACACTCGACAACTTTTACACAGAGAAAATCCAGACAAAAGAGGAGGACAAACAAGTAATCATATCCAAACATTACCAAAAAAAATGAAAGCTGGTCACAAGCTATTGAAGAGTTCAAAAATGAGATGTTGAAGAAGATGGAAGAGATCTGGCAAGAAAATAACAGCTTAAAAGGCAGAATTTTGCAATTGGAAAGTGAGGCTCAGAAATCAAATGAACTAATAAGCAAATTGAACACCAGAAATGACCAGATTGAAAAGGAAATCCAAAAGATTATAGCGGAAAACCAAAAGATTATAGCTGAAAACCAGTCCTTAAAGGCTAGAATTGAAAATTAGAACATAATGATCTCTCAAGACAACAAGAACAAATAAAACAAAGCCAAAAGACTGATAAAATAGAAGAAAACATGAAATATCTTAATGAGAAAGTGACAGACCAAGAAAACCGGTCGAGAAGAGACAATTTGAGAATTATTGGTCTTCCAGAAAAGGCAGAAATTAATAGAAACTTGGACTCCATACTTAAAGAAATTATTCAGCAAAATTACCCTGAAGTTCTACAACAAGAAAGCAATATAGACATTCAAAGGATCCATTGATCACCCTCTACACTGGACATAGAAAAGTCAACACCAAGGAATATAATAGCAAAATTTAAGAGCCTCCAAGTAAAAGAAAAAATCTTATAAGAAGCCAGAAAGAGACAATTCAAATATCAAGGAGCACCAATCAGGAACACACAGGATCTGGCAGCCTCCATGCTAAAAGACCACAAGGCTTGGAACAAAATATTCAGAAAGGCAAGAGAGATGGGTCTTCAGCCACGGATCAACTACCCATCGAAACTGACTATATACTTCCAGGGGAAAGTATGGGCATTCAACAAAATTGAAGAATTCCAAGTTTTTGCACAAAAGAGACCAGGACTAAATGGAAAGTTTGATACCCAACCACAAAAATCAAGAGAAACATGAAAAGGTAAATAAGAAACAGAGGGAAAAGAAAGAAAACTTATATTTTTTTTAAATTTGACTTTTTAAGGGCTTAAATAAGATCTAATTATCTGTATTACTTTGTGGAGAAATGCTATGTATAATTCTCTGTAGTGAACTCTATTCACTATTATAATATTCACTATTATAGCAACCAGAAGAATAATTCATAGGGAGAGGATAGGCTACTAAATGGTCTAAGATGACATGGGGGTAGGAAAGAGGGGGGGAATAATAGGGAACACCAAGAAAAATCTGAGTAAATAAGAAAAATAGGATATTCTATTACACACAAAGAGGACATGGGAAGGGGAGGAGATAAATACTATTATAAGAAGAAGAGGAAGAGAGAATTAAGAGGGAATAATCAAACCTTACTCTCAGTATAATCAACCCAGAGAGGGAAGAGTAGCTTTATTATCCATTCGGATAAAAAAAAACTCTATCTAACCCTACTAAGAAAGTCAGAAGGGACAAACCAAAGGGAACAGCGGAGTGGGGAGGTCAAAAAAGGGAGGGGAGAAGAAGGGGGAGAGAATTCATTAGGCCTTTAAAAATAAAAATAGGGGAATAACAAGGGAGGGGGCAGAAAGGGAAGTCATTCAAGGAAGTGGATAAGGGACACCTGCTCAAAGCAAACCACTGGTTTAAAAGAAAATAGTGTAAGAAGAAGGGGTGGGTCTAGGGGAGGATACAAAAATGTCAGTGAATGCACAACTGATAATTGTAACTCTGAATGTGAATGGGATGAACTCGCTCATAAAACGGAAGTAAATAGCAGAGTGGATCAGAAACAAAAATCCTACCATATGTTGTCTACAAGAAACACATATGAGGCGGGTAGACACACACAAGTTTAAGGTTAAGGGCTTGAGCAAAATCTTTTGGGCGTCAAATGAAAAAAAGAAGGCAGGAGTAGCTATTATGATCTCTGACAAAGCAAAAGTAAAAATAGATATGATTAAAAAAGACAGGGAAAGTCATTACATCCTGATTAAAGGCAGTATAAACAATGAGGAATAACACTGCTCAATATATATGCACCAAGTGGTATAGCATCCAAATTCATAAAGGAGAAACTGGCAGAGCTCAAGAAGGAAATAGATAGTAAAACCATAATAGTGGGAGATCTAAATATTCTTCTTTCAGATCTAGATAAATCAAACCAAAAAATAAATAAGAAAGAGGTAAGAGAGGTGAATGAAGTCCTAGAAAAATTAGATTTAATTGATATGTGGAGAAAAATAAATAGGGACAAAAAGGAATACACCTTCTTTTCAGCTGCACATGGTACATTCACAAAGATTGACCATGTAATAGGACATAGAATCATTGCAGACAAATGCAAAAGAGCAGATATAATAAATGTAACCTTCTCAGATCATAACGCAATAAAAATAATAATTAGTAAGGGCACATGGACAGGCATATCGAAAACCAATTGGAAATTAAACAATATGATTCTCCAAAACCAATTTATCAAAGAAGAAATCATAGAAACAATTAATAATTTCATTGAAGAGAATGACAATGATGAGACATCCTACCAAACTCTGTGGGATGCATCCAAGGCAG